>NC_087155.1:10486691-10491691 GCF_035594125.1 Scylla paramamosain
TGTGTGTGACGCTAACCTCTTGCTGTGTGTGTGTGTGTGTGTGTGTGTGTGGCCAGTGGGGAGACGCCACGTCACGGGTTGGCAGGCAGGAAACAAGAGTGGATCAGTTTTGGCCTGGCTGTGAAGGTGAGCGGGTGGAGTGTCAGTACTGTTACTGGATTTGTATTAATATTACGTTTGCAAGACAATTGAGCGGCATAGTTTGTGTTGACACGGCTTATTACCGCAGTCTGCACAGCGTCTGCAGTGTGGCAAGCCTTATAAGTACAGAGTGTGTGTACTGACGTACCTTGTGTCCGGTAATGCCCTTATTGATTGTGCTACTTTGCCTTAGGTTACTGTCCCTACACACACACACACACACACACAACAACAACAACAACAAAAACAGCAATAGCAACAATAGCAACAATAGCAACAAGAAGATCAACAACATTGACATGACCCACTACCCCACCATATCACCCCCACACGCACCCATTCATGGAAAACCTTACCTAATCACACACACACACACACACACACACACGCTGGGAAGAGAAAGAAGAGGTGGGGAAGAGGCTGTAAGAAACAGATATCGCGGGGAAGACTAGGTTTTTTTGTTTGTTTTATGTTTGGATAGCGTACAAACACACACACACACACACACACACACACACACACACACACACACACACACACACACACACACACACACACACACACACACACACACGTGCGCGCGCGCGTGCGGAAGGATGCTTGCACACATGCACGCACACACACACAATTAAGTCAGAAAGTAGATATATAGCCTTCAAAATTACTTTAAATAATTAGTGAGGAGGCGGCCATCTTTGTTTTCAGCTGAAGCCCCGCCCCTCAGGCGCCATGATGGTCTGGCCTGATTCCAATAATATTTTTATTTCGTAAACTTGTATATTGCGGCTTTTTAAGTGAGTTGTTATGGTTTGTAAAAATATTTAGTGATGTTTTGAATGTTTTCCATAGGTGTGTGAAGGGAAATTTGTTGATTATGAGGCCGTTTTATTGTAAACAAGTGTTGCTTTTTTCGGTTATTTTTCTAAGGTCGCCCTAGAAAAAAAATTATTTCAGCCGCTAGGCAAGATTTTATTGGCTCAAAAAATCGTTTAAGGTTATTAAAGTGTGTTTTGATCCTGTTGAGTGAAATATGTGGAGTTTTAAAAGATTTATAGGCGTGTGAAAGGTGGAAAAGTTGACATTTATTATTTCTTTATTTCTTTATTTCAGCTTGTAACTATCTTTTGATTGTTTGTAAAAATAGTTTTGATTTTTTTAAGTGTTTTGCATTCCTGATAAAATAGATTTGTGGACTTTACATTGTTTTTTTTTATCGTGTTTGTTCCAACACTTTTTTAATCGGTTCTTTTAAAATATCTTTATTATTAGTCAGGCTGGGAATGGTTTTACATTCCCAATATTTGTTAAACTATTTGACAAGTCAGAATATATTAGGCATTCCGGCTTAGCTCTAATTTTGCTAGGGGTCAATTTCAAAATGGATTCGTTAACGTATTTTTGAGTATGACGTCATCAATGACGTCATCACACCGGGGGCCGGGACGCCCCTTCATTCCAGTCTCTATCAGTCATTGTTTGGTGTATGTATGTATGTATGTATGAGTGTATGTGTGTGTTTGTGTGTGTGTGTGTGTATGTGTGTGTGTGTGTGTGTGTGTGTGTGTGTGTGTGTGTGTGTTAGATCATCTTGAACCCCATCCGTCCCACTCCTGCGCCTTTCTGCCTCCTCCCCTTTTTTATTTATTTATTTTCCTGCTCGTATATTGTGTGTATGTGCATGTGATTAGATAAGGTTCTGCCAGGAAGGGGGGGTGTGTGGGGGGTGGTAAGGTGATTGGTGGGTGTTGAGGGTCATGGTGGTGATATATATATATATATATATATATATATATATATATATATATATATATATATATATATATATATATATATATATATATATATATATATATATATATATATATATATATATATATATATATATATACATATATATATATATATATATATATATATATATATATACATATATAATATAACCTAACCTAACCTAACCTAACCTAACCTTATATATATATATATATATATATATATATATATATATATATATATATATATATATATATATATATATATATATATATATATATATACATATATATATATATACCTAACGCCTAACCTAATTGCCTAACCTGAACCTTAGGCAGTGAAATTGCCTAATCTTCATATTAGGCAATTTGTTTGCACGATGTTGACAATAGGCAACTTACTTGCTTAATGTCCACTTTAGGCATGATTTTCAAATTAGGCAAGGGTATTTTGCCTAATGTGAATTGAATGACAAACCAGTGTCTACAGTTTTGTTCGAATGTTGTTCGAAACTTTGGGTCTGTTATAGTTAGGTTAGGTTAGGTTAGGTTAGGTTAGGTTAGGTTAGGTTAGGTTAGGTTAGGTTAGGTTAGGTTAGGTTAGGTTAGGTTAGGTTAGGTTAGGTTAGGTTAGGTTAGGTTAGGTTATTATTAGAACAAAATTTACACCAGCTGACCTAAGTGGGATCAAACAGACCCTTATAAAGTCTGAAGAGGTTCCTGATATCTGCCTATCGATGAGAACAGCAACAGCAAGAGCCACTGGTGGGCAAGGTTATACAAAGTGTCAATGTACTACTCAATGTACATCAGGAAGGTGCAGCTGCCTAAGAAAAGAAATTAAATGCAACTCGCGCTGTCACCCAGGCAGATCATGCAAAAATTTGTGATTGGACTCAACTGAACCCTGAGATCGATTGACCTATTTTACTTATACTAATATTGCATTAATTAATTATGTTTTCCTTATTCACATTGGGCAAAATTGAGCTGCATAATTTGAACAATAGGCATTTTTTGCCTAATGTTAACAATTTGTAAACTTTACGCAACCTACTTGCTTGATGTACACATTAGGCAATTTTCTGCCTAATGTTCACATTAGGCAATTGTCCACATTATGCGTAACATATATATATATATATATATGTATATATATATATATATATATATATATATATATATATATATATATATATATATATATATATATATATATATATATATATATATATATATATATATGTATATATATATATATATATATATATATAGATATATATATATATATATATATATATGGTGTGTGTGTGTGTGTGTGTGTGTCGCATCTGTGTCTTGATTTCCTCTGTTATGTTCTCTTCCCTTCCTCCTCCTCCTGTTGAATATAAATATATGGAAAGTTATTTTGGAGTGTTGCATGTGTTGCTTGTTGTTTGCACTGCTTCCATGCGTCATTTGCATTATTACCACTATTTTACCTGTGTTGTTTGCAATAATTCACAGTTTGCTTGATTTGTTGATCTGCATAGCGTGTGAACAGAGAACTAGCTGTATATGACTACTGTTTACTTGTCTACCTTATTAATTCTCCTCTCACCTCTCCCCGCAGCGCTTCCTCCGCCCCCCTGTCAGATATGGAGGGGTTGGGGAAAGGATGCTGTGTCCCTGAATCTGCCCCTGACTGGCCAGCTGACGCCCATTGATATCTCCATGGCCGTGGTGAGGCAGGAGAGGACTCAAGGTAAAACTGTTTGCTGCCTTGTTTACGTCTTCATTTGTTCTCATTACTACTTCACTTCTGGTCTCTCTAAACTTTCTAATTTAGGACAGAGCAAACTTAGAATTGTTCAGTGCCTCAAAAACTCAATTCCTCCATTCACCATATCCACACAAGCTTCCAGACAACTAGCCCCTCTTGTTTAGTGACACTCAACTACCCCCCTCTTCCACACTGAACATCCTCGGTCTGTCCTTTACTTATAATCTAAACTGCAAACTTCACATCTCATTGTATAACGTTAGGCGTTCTGAGTCGTCTTCTGCAGCTTTTGTCAACCCCACACCCAGCTGTTAACTCTGTAGAGGGGCCTTATCCGTCCATCTGTCTGTCTGTCTGTGTCTGTCTGTCTGTATCTCTCTCTCTCTCTCTCTCTCTCTCTCTCCTCTCTCTCTCTCTCTCTCTCCTCTCTCTCTCTCTCTCTCTCTCTCTCTCTCTCTCACTCTCTCTCTCTTGTGTGAATGATATTATTATTATTATTATTATTATTATTATTATTATTATTATTATTATTATTATTATTATTATTGTTATTGATGTTGTTGTTGTTGTTGTTGTTGTTGTTGTTGTTGTTGTTGTTGTTGTTGTTGTTGTTGTTGTTGTTGTTGTTTTCCTTCTTCTTCTTCTTCTTCTTCTTCTTCTTCTTCTCCTTCTTCTTCTTCTTCTTCTTTTTTTCCTTTTATTTATTAGCAGGTATATTATCCAGTGTGTGTGTGTGCGTGTGGGATGATGTATGCATTTATGTGTGTGTGTATATGTGTGTGTGTGTATATTGTTAGAGTAGTTTACAAACTGAAAATATACCCACAGTGTGTGTGTTTGTGTGTGTGTGTGTGTGTGTGTGTGTGTGTGTGTGTGTGTGTTTAGAACTATGTGGTATTTTCAGATATGGTGTGTGTGGTGTGTGTGTGTATTTGTAAAATTAAGGTTCAAAATTAATATTATTAATATTACTACTATTATGATTATTATGGTTTGTAATACTTGTGTGTGTGTGTGAGGGGAAGAGAGGGAGAGGAAGGCTGGTTAACACACACACACACACACACACACACACACACACACACACACACACACACACACACACACACACACACAGGCAAGCCACACCCTCTTTCTGAATGCAACACTCCGCTGAGAGAGAACGAGTTAGGAATGAAATATTAGTGAGTGAGGTTAAGTTAGGTTAGGATAGGTTAGGAATGTCGGTAGAGTGTTGATAGAGGATGTATGTTCGTGTGTGTGTTAGGTTAAGTTAGGAGTGTTTGTGTGTGTTGGGGTGTGTTTAGAAGATGTGTCAGTGTTGA
>NC_087155.1:10501691-10509191 GCF_035594125.1 Scylla paramamosain
TCTCTCTCTCACCTTGGCACAATATTTTTTCGTCTCAATAAAATAATGAACCAGATTATCGCTACCACCACCACCACCACAACCAACCTCCACCACCACCACCCACCACCACTACTACTACTACTACTACTACTACTACTACTACTCCTATTACTACTACTACTACTACTACTACCACTACTACTACTACTACTATTGCTGCTGCTTCTTCTACCTCTTTTATTATTACCATTTTCCTCCTCCTCCTCCTCCTCCTCCTCCTCACTATTACTGTTACCGCTATATAGTAAATCTAAACTACTACTACTATATGCTGCTACTACTACTATTACTACTACTACTACTAGTACTACTTATAATAATAATTATAATAATATTAATAATAATAATAATTTTATTCAAACTATTTATTAAATTTACTAACATTTGTATTTTTATTTATTCTCTCTCTCTCTCTCTCTCTCTCTCTCTCTCTCTCTCTCTCTCTCTCTCTCTCTCTCTCTCTCTCTCTCTCTCTCTCTCTCTCTCTCTCTCTTTCATCTAACGAGTTGAACACCAATTATACATTTTATTGACTTGTCTCTGACCCATCCACGCATTCATCCACATCACCCGTGCAATCATCCACCTGAGGCAAGGTGAGGGTTTGAAGGAGGTGTCACAGGCATCAAATACTGTATCAGGTCCTCCAGGGAGAGGGAGAGGGAGAGGCCTGCGCCAAGTCAGCGCCCCGCCATAGTGACAGTTTTGTGCCCTGAATGATGCAAGCAGTGGTTTGAGGGAGTCTGTTGGTCCTGTCATGCAAGTTAAGGTATCCTTTGTGTTGTTAATGAAGTGTTGGGGAGGCTAGTGTGAGTGTGTGTGTGTGTGTGTGTGTGTGTGTGTGTGTGTGTGTACTGCAAGCAATGCTATTGGTACACCCACCCCCAGCCGTGACATACCTGTGACGTGTGTGTATATGTGTGTGACGCTAACCTCTTGCTGTGTGTGTGTGTGTGTGTGTGTGTATGTGTGTGGCCAGTGGGGAGACGCCACGTCACAGGTTGGCAGGCAGGAAACAAGAGTGGATCAGTTTTGGCCTGGCTGTGAAGGTGAGCGGGTGGAGTGTCAGTACTGTTACTGGATTTGTATTAATATTACGTTTGCAAGACAATTGAGCGGCATAGTTTGTGTTGACACGGCTTATTACCGCAGTCTGCACAGCGTCTGCAGTGTGGCAAGCCTTATAAGTACAGTGTGTGTGTAATGACGTACCTTGTGTCCGGTAATGCCCTTAGGGATTGTGCTACTTTGCCTTAGGTTACTGTCCCTACACACACACACACACACACACACACACACACACACACAACAACAACAACAAAAACAGCAATAGCAACAATAGCAACAAGAAGATCAACAACATTGACATGACCCACTACCCCACCACATCACCCCCACACGCACCCATTCATCGAAAACCTTACCTAATCACACACACACACACACACACACACACACACACACACACACGCTGGGAAGAGAAAGAAGAGGTGGGGAAGAGGCTGTAAGAAACAGATATCGAAGGGAAGACTAGGTTTGTTTGTTTGTTTTATGTTTGGATAGCGTACAAACACACACACACACACACACACACACACACACATACACACACACACACACACACACACACACACGTGCGCGCGCGCGTGCGGAAGGATGCTTGCACACATGCACGCACACACACACAATTAAGTCAGAAAGTAGATATATAGCCTTCAAAATTACTTTAAATAATTAGTGAGGAGGCGGCCATCTTTGTTTTCAGCTGAAGCCCCGCCCCTCAGGCGCCATGATGGTCTGGCCCGATTCCAATAATATTTTTATTTCGTAAACTTGTATATTGCGGCTTTTTAAGTGAGTTGTTATGGTTTGTAAAAATATTTAGTGATGTTTTGAATGTTTTCCATAAGTGTGTGAAGGGAAATTTGTTGATTATGAGGCCGTTTTATTGTAAACAAGTGTTGCTTTTTTCGGTTATTTTTCTAAGGTCGCCCTAGAAAAAAAATTATTTCAGCCGCTAGGCAAGATTTTATTGGCTCAAAAAATCGTTTTAGGTTATTAAAGTGTGTTTTGATCCTGTTGAGTGAAATATGTGGAGTTTTAAAAGATTTATAGGCGTGTGAAAGGTGGAAAAGTTGACATTTATTATTTCTTTATTTCTTTATTTCAGCTTGTAACTATCTTTTGATTGTTTGTAAAAATAGTTTTGATTTTTTTAAGTGTTTTGCATTCCTGATAAAATAGATTTGTGGACTTTACATTGTTTTTTTTTATCGTGTTTGTTCCAACACTTTTTTAATCGGTTCTTTTAAAATATCTTTATTATTAGTCAGGCTGGGAATGGTTTTACATTCCCAATATTAGTTAAACTATTTGACAAGTCAGAATATATTAGGCATTCCATCTTAGCTCCATTTTTGCTAGGGGTCAATTTCAAAATGGATTCGTTAACGTATTTTTGAGTGTGACGTCATCAATGACGTCATCACACCGGGGGCCGGGACGCCCCTTCATTCCAGTCTCTATCAGTCATTGTTTGGTGTATGTATGTATGTATGTATGAGTGTGTGTGTGTGTGTGTGTGTGTGTGTGTGTGTGTGTGTGTGTGTGTGTGTGTGTGTGTGAGTGTGTGTTAGATCATCTTGAACCCCATCCGTCCCACTCCTGCGCCTTTCTGCCTCCTCCCCTTTTTTATTTATTTATTTTCCTGCTCGTATATTGTGTGTATGTGCATGTGATTAGATAAGGTTCTGCCAGGAAGGGGGGCGTGTGGGGGTGGTAAGGTGATTGGTGGGTGTTGAGGGTCATGGTGGTGACATATATATATATATATATATATATATATATATATATATATATATATATATATATATATATATATATATATATATATATATATATATATATATATGTGTGTGTTTGTGTGTGTGTGTGTCGCATCTGTGTCTTGATTTCCTCTGTTATGTTCTCTTCCCTTCCTCCTCCTCCTGTTGAATATAAATATATGGAAAGTTATTTTGGAGTGTTGCATGTGTTGCTTGTTGTTTGCACTGCTTCCATGCGTCATTTGCATTATTACCACTATTTTACCTGTGTTGTTTGCAATAATTCACAGTTTGCTTGATTTGTTGATCTGCATAGCGTGTGAACAGAGAACTAGCTGTATATGACTACTGTTTACTTGTCTACCTTATTAATTCTCCTCTCACCACTCCCCCCAGCGCTTCCTCCGTCCCCCTGTCAGATATGGAGGGGTTGGGGAAAGGATGCCGTGTCCCTGAGTCTGCCCCTGACTGGCCAGCTGACGCCCATTGATATCTCCATGGCCGTGGTGAGGCAGGAGAGGACTCAAGGTAAAACTGTTTGCTGCCTTGTTTACGTCTTCATTTGTTCTCATTACTACTTCACTTCTGGTCTCTCTAAACTTTCTAATTGGGACAGAGCAAACTTAGAATTGTTCAGTGCCTCAAAAACTCAATTCCTCCATTCACCATCTCCACACAAGCTTCCAGACAACTAGCCCCTCTTGTTTAGTGACACTCAACTACCCCCTCTTCCACACTGAACATCCTCGGTCTGTCCTTTACTTATAATCTAAACTGCAAACTTCACATCTCATTGTATAACGTTAGGCGTTCTGAGTCGTCTCCTGCAGCTTTTGTCAACCCCACACCCAGCTGTTAACTCTGTAGAGGGGCCTTATCCGTCCATCTGTCTGTCTGTCTGTGTCTGTCTGTCTGTGTCTGTCTGTCTGTATCTCTCTCTCTCTCTCTCTCTCTCTCTCTCTCTCTCTCTCTCTCTCTCTCTCTCTCTCTCTCTCTCTCTCTCTCTCTCTCTCTCTCTCTCTCTCTCTCTCTCTCTTGTGTGAATGACATTATTATTATTATTATTATTATTATTATTATTATTATTATTATTATTATTATTATTATTGTTATTGATGTTGTTGTTGTTGTTGTTGTTGTTGTTGTTGTTGTTGTTGTTGTTGTTGTTGTTGTTCTTCTTCTTCTTCTTCTTCTTCTTCTTCTTCTTCTTCTTCTTCTTCTTCTTCTTCTTCTTCTTCTTTTCCTTTTATTTATTAGCAGGTATATTATCCAGTGTGTGTGTGTGCGTGTGGGATGATGTATGCATTTATGTGTGTGTGTATGTGTGTGTGTGTGTATATTGTTACAGTAGTTTACAAACTGAAAATATACCCACAGTGTGTGTGTGTGTGTGTGTGTGTGTGTGTGTGTGTGTGTTTAGAACTATGTGGTATTTTCAGATATGGTGTGTGTGTGTGTGTGTGTGTGTGTATGTGTAAAATTAAGGTTCAAAATTAGTATTATTAATATTACTACTATTATGATTATTATGGTTTGTAATACTTGTGTGTGTGTGTGAGGGGAAGAGAGGGAGAGGAAGGCTGGTTAACACACACACATACACACACACACACACACACACACACACACACACACACACACACACACACAGGCAAGCCACACCCTCTTTCTGAATGCAACACTCCGCTGAGAGAGAACGAGTTAGGAATGAAATATTAGTGAGTGAGGTTAAGTTAGGTTAGGATAGGTTAGGAATGTCGGTAGAGTGTTGATAGAGGATGTATGTTCGTGTGTGTGTTAGGTTAGGTTAGGAGTGTTTGTGTGTGTTGGGGTGTGTTTAGAAGATGTGTCAGTGTTGATAGAGGGTGTGTGTGTGTGTTACGTTTGGAGGTAAATTGAGGTGTGACTGTGTCTTGAGTTTGTTTTGTGTGTTTTAAATGATTTGGGTGAATTTGGGGGTGTGCGGGGTCTTTTGGGTGTATTTGAGTGTGTGTGGGGTGTTCTGAATGCATTTGGGTGTGTTAGCGGCATATTCTGTGGTGATTTCGGTGTTTTGGGTGTTTTAAGCGTGTTTTGGGTGTGTTTGGATGAGTTTGTGGGTATTTTGGGGTATTTTGTGTGTGTTTTGGATGTTTTGAATGTGTTTGGATGAGTTTTGTGGAGATTTTTGGGTTTTGAGAGTGTTTTGAGTGTGTTTTGGATGTTTAAGCGTGTGTTTGGTGTGTTTGGGTGAGTTTTCTAGGTGTTGTTGGGTGTTGTTGGATATTTTGTGTATATTGTGTAGTGTTTTGGGGTGTTTTGGGAGTTTTGGGGGATATATTTCTTCATTATTAATGGGAAAACACCCTTGAAAATCTTGCTAATCATCTTTATGGATTTGAGAAATATTCGTGAGGTGAGAGAGAGAGAGAGAGAGAGAGAGAGAGAGAGAGAGAGAGAGAGAGAGAGAGAGAGAGAGAGAGAGAGAGAGAGAGAGAGTATGTGTGTGTGTGTGTGTGTGTGTGTGTGTGTGTGTGTGTGTGTGTTGGGGGAGGAAGGGGGGAGGAGCAGTGACAGGTAGACCTGACTAGGGAGGGGGATGGCTGGCGCCGGTCAGTCTTGCCCCACGCATAATGTAATAAGTGTTTCCGTATTCCCAGTAGCTTCTTTCTGTACCAAACACTGGCACGCAGCACCAGAGAGCCATGAGTACGTAAGGTGAGCCCAGCGGTGCTACCATCCCCTCATTCAGCCTTATTGCCTTCACAGCTTTGCCTCTCATCCTCCCTGTAATGTCTTGAAGTTGTTTATTAAAGTTTTTTTTTTTTTGTTATTTAGGTATTTTTTGGGGGGTTTATTTATTTAGCTTTTAGGTTTTGTTTACATCTGAGTCTGGAAACAGTTAGAAATTTAGGCGAATATTGAAGTTTCCTCAATATGTAAACAAGCAAGAAGGCAATCTTTAGCTTAGTTCCCCTTGCTGCGTTGCAAATCTCTGTAATAATTGATGTTTTTTTTTTTTAAGTGTGATTTTGGTGTATTTAGGAGTGTTGTGGGTGTTCTGAGTTTGTATTAGAGCTGTTTAAGAGTGTTTTGGATATATATTAGCTGTTGTCACGTGTGTTTTGCTTGAATTTTTGGTTTAGATTGTTTTTAGATGTATTTTACGTGTTTTGAGTGTTGTGGAGTGTTTTGAGTGTGTTGTGGAGTGTTTTTGTGTGTTTGTGGGTGTATTGAGGTGTGAGTGTGTTTTGAGTTTATTTTGGGTGTTTTAAGTGTTTTAGATGAGTCTTGGTGTGTGTTGGATTTTTTGAGCGTATTTGAGAGTGTGTGTGGTGTTCTGAGTGCGTTTGGGTATGTTAGGGGCGTTTTCTGTGGTGATGTGCATGTTTTGGATGTTTTAAGCGTGTTTTGGGTGTATTTGGATGTGTTTTCTTGGTAGTTTTGGGTATTTTGTGTGTGTTTTGGATGTTTTGAGTGTATTTGGGTGAGTTTTGTTGAGATTTTGTGGTGTTGGGAGTATTTTGAGTGTGTTTTGGATGTTTTGAGTGTGTTTTGGATGTGTATGGGTGAGTATTGCGCTCTCTCCTTCCCTGGGACTCAAAAAGTGCAGAATATTTCAATTTTTATAAAGTGTATTATAAAGTGTAACTACTGATATATATATATATATATATATATATATATATATATATATATATATATATATATATATATATATATATATATATATATATATATATATATATATATATATATATATATATATATATATATATATATATATATATATATATATATATATATATAGATAGATAGATAGATAGATAGATAGATATGAGAGAGAGAGAGAGAGAGAGAGAGAGAGAGAGAGAGAGAGAGAGAGAGAGAGAGAGAGAGAGAGAGAGAGAGAGAGAGAGATAACTAGCAAGAACTTAACATACACACACACACACACACTTACAAACCAATGCACTCATAAACATTCAAATTTCCCTCACTTTTCAATCCCTAGAAAGGAGAGAGTGCGAGACAAGACATCCTAGAAAGCCTAACATTTCTGCCAATATTACAGGATGGAGAGCTTAGGATACCACACGGAGGAGGGTGAAGGAGCCTTGGGGAAGCCTGAAGAAGGGGCAGTGAAGGAGGGAGGCCTGGAGGTGAAGGAAATGCAGAAAATTCCTCTAATAGTGAGCGCTTCGCTGGTCAGACCATCCCTCACTGAATATTTTGACCGAGGCTTCGAGATACGAGATGAGAATCCGTTTTTTAGTAGTTTAAGCCAGTTTTATGTGTTTTTGGGTGTTTGTAGATTGTTTTTATCTTGTTTTGAGTATTTTTTTGGTTTGTGAAAGGAGGGAGAAAGCTTAAATACAGTAATAATACCGAAAAAAAGGCTTAAATTGAGAGTTTTAAAGTTATCTTAGCGTATATTAAGCTGTTTTAAATGTTTTAAGTTACCAGAAGAGAGGAAGCTTAAATTTAATATTAGGATAAGGAAAAAGCTTATTTCTTGCATTAGGAAGAAAGGAAAGCTTAATATTGCCACCTCATCCCCCCAGCCCCCAGTGAGCCAGGTGACCCCCTAGAACAACGCCATCCTGCCTATTTGTGGTGTGGCAGCCCAGATCGTCCCCCTCCCTCCCTCATC
>NC_087155.1:10516691-10529191 GCF_035594125.1 Scylla paramamosain
CTGTGTGTGTGTGTGTTGTGTGTGTGTGGCCAGTGGGGAGACGCCACGTCACGGGTTGGCAGGCAGGAAACAAGAGTGGATCAGTTTTGGCCTGGCTGTGAAGGTGAGCGGGTGGAGTGTCAGTACTGTTACTGGATTTGTATTAATATTACGTTTGCAAGACAATTGAGCGGCATAGTTTGTGTTGACACGGCTTATTACCGCAGTCTGCACAGCGTCTGCAGTGTGGCAAGCCCTATAAGTACAGTGTGTGTGTACTGACGTACCTTGTGTCCGGTAATGCCCTTAGGGATTGTGCTACTTTGCCTTAGGTTACTGTCCCTACACACACACACACACACACACACACACACACACACACAACAACAAAAACAGCAACAGCAACAATAGCAACAATAGCAACAAGAAGATCAACAACATTGACATGACCCACTACCCCACCACATCACCCCCACACGCACCCATTCATGGAAAACCTTACCTAATCACACACACACACACACACACACACACACACACGCTGGGAAGAGAAAGAAGAGGTGGGGAAGAGGCTGTAAGAAACAGATATCGCGGGGAAGACTAGGTTTGTTTGTTTGTTTTATGTTTGGATAGCGTACAAACACACACACACACACACACACACACACACACACACACATACAGACACACACACACACACACACACACACACACACACACACACACATACGTGCGCGCGCGCGTGCGGAAGGATGCTTGCACACATGCACGCACACACACACAATTAAGTCAAAGTAGATATATAGCCTTCAAAATTACTTTAAATAATTAGTGAGGAGGCGGCCATCTTTGTTTTCAGCTGAAGCCCCGCCCCTCAGGCGCCATGATGGTCTGGCCCGATTCCAAAAATATTTTTATTTCGTAAACTTGTATATTGTGGCTTTTAAAGTGAGTTGTTATGGTTTGTAAAAATATTTAGTGATGTTTTGAATGTTTTCCATAAGTGTGTGAAGGGAAATTTGTTGATTATGAGGCCGTTTTATTGTAAACAAGTGTTGCTTTTTTCGGTTATTTTTTTAAGGTCGCCCTAGAAAAAAAATTATTTCAGCCGCTAGGCAAGATTTTATTGGCTCAAAAAATCGTTTTAGGTTATTAAAGTGTGTTTTGATCCTGTTGAGTGAAATATGTGGAGTTTTAAAAGATTTATAGGCGTGTGAAAGGTGGAAAAGTTGACATTTATTATTTCTTTATTTCTTTATTTCAGCTTGTAACTATCTTTTGATTGTTTGTAAAAATAGTTTTGATTTTTTTAAGTGTTTTGCATTCCTAATAAAATAGATTTGTGGACTTTACATTGTTTTTTTTTATCGTGTTTGTTCCAACACTTTTTTAATCGGTTCTTTTAAAATATCTTTATTATTAGTCAGGCTGGGAATGGTTTTACATTCCCAATATTAGTTAAACTATTTGACAAGTCAGAATATATTAGGCATTCCGGCTTAGCTCCATTTTTGCTAGGGGTCAATTTCAAAATGGATTCCTTAACGTATTTTTGAGTGTGACGTCATCAATGACGTCATCACACGGGGGCCGGGACGCCCCTTCATTCCAGTCTCTATCAGTCATTGTTTGGTGTATGTATGTATGAGTGTGTGTGTGTGTGTGTGTGTGTGTGTGTGTGTGTGTGTGTGTGTGTATGTGTGTGTGTGTGTGTGTGTGTGTGTGTGTGTGTGAGTGTGTGTTAGATCATCTTGAACCCCATCCGTCCCACTCCTGCGCCTTTCTGCCTCCTCCCCTTTTTTATTTATTTATTTTCCTGCTCGTATATTGTGTGTATGTGCATGTGATTAGATAAGGTTCTGCCAGGAAGGGGGCGTGTGGGGGTGGTAAGGTGATTGGTGGGTGTTGAGGGTCATGGTGGTGATATATATATATATATATATATATATATATATATATATATATATATATATATATATATATATATATATATATATATATATATATATATATATATATATATATATATATATATATATATATATATATATATATATATATATATATATATATATATATATATATATATATATATATATATATATATATATATGTGTGTTTGTGTGTGTGTGTGTCGCATCTGTGTCTTGATTTCCTCTGTTATGTTCTCTTCCCTTCCTCCTCCTCCTGTTGAATATAAATATATGGAAAGTTATTTTGGAGTGTTGCATGTGTTGCTTGTTGTTTGCACTGCTTCCATGCGTCATTTGCATTATTACCACTATTTTACCTGTGTTGTTTGCAATAATTCACAGTTTGCTTGATTTGTTGATCTGCATAGCGTGTGAACAGAGAACTAGCTGTATATGACTACTGTTTACTTGTCTACCTTATTAATTCTCCTCTCACCACTCCCCCCAGCGCTTCCTCCGCCCCCCTGTCAGATATGGAGGGGTTGGGGAAAGGATGCCGTGTCCCTGAGTCTGCCCCTGACTGGCCAGCTGACGCCCATTGATATCTCCATGGCCGTGGTGAGGCAGGAGAGGACTCAAGGTAAAACTATTTGCTGCCTTGTTTACGTCTTCATTTGTTCTCATTACTACTTCACTTCTGGTCTCTCTAAACTTTCTAATTGGGACAGAGCAAACTTAGAATTGTGCAGTGCCTCAAAAACTCAATTCCTCCATTCACCATCTCCACACAAGCTTCCAGACAACTAGCCCCTCTTGTTTAGTGACACTCAACTACCCCCCCTCTTCCACACTGAACATCCTCGGTCTGTCCTTTACTTATAATCTAAACTGCAAACTTCACATCTCATTGTATAACGTTAGGCGTTCTGAGTCGTCTCCTTCAGCTTTTGTCAACCCCACACCCAGCTGTTAACTCTGTAGAGGGGCCTTATCCGTCCATCTGTCTGTCTGTCTGTGTCTGTCTGTCTGTGTCTGTCTGTCTGTATCTCTCTCTCTCTCTCTCTCTCTCTCTCTCTCTCTCTCTCTCTTGTGTGAATGACATTATTATTATTATTATTATTATTATTATTATTATTATTATTATTATTATTATTATTGTTATTGATGTTGTTGTTGTTGTTGTTGTTGTTGTTGTTGTTGTTGTTGTTGTTTTCCTTCTTCTTCTTCTTCTTCTTCTTCTTCTTCTTCTTTTCCTTTTTTTTTATTAGCAGGTATATTATCCAGTGTGTGTGTGTGCGTGTGGGATGATGTATGCATTTATGTGTGTGTGTATGTGTGTGTGTGTGTATATTGTTACAGTAGTTTACAAACTGAAAATATACCCACAGTGTGTGTGTGTGTGTGTGTGTGTGTGTGTGTTTAGAACTATGTGGTATTTTCAGATATGGTGTGTGTGTGTGTGTGTGTGTGTGTGTATGTGTAAAATTAAGGTTCAAAATTAGTATTATTAATATTACTACTATTATGATTATTATGGTTTGTAATACTTGTGTGTGTGTGTGAGGGGAAGAGAGGGAGAGGAAGGCTGGTTAACACACACACATACACACACACACACACACACACACACACACACACACACACACACACACACACAGGCAAGCCACACCCTCTTTCTGAATGCAACACTCCGCTGAGAGAGAACGAGTTAGGAATGAAATATTAGTGAGTGAGGTTAAGTTAGGTTAGGATAGGTTAGGAATGTCGGTAGAGTGTTGATAGAGGATGTATGTTCGTGTGTGTGTTAGGTTAGGTTAGGAGTGTTTGTGTGTGTTGGGGTGTGTTTAGAAGATGTGTCAGTGTTGATAGAGGGTGTGTGTGTGTGTTACGTTTGGAGGTAAATTGAGGTGTGACTGTGTCTTGAGTTTGTTTTGTGTGTTTTAAATGATTTGGGTGAATTTGGGGGTGTGCGGGGTCTTTTGGGTGTATTTGAGTGTGTGTGGGGTGTTCTGAATGCATTTGGGTGTGTTAGCGGCATATTCTGTGGTGATTTCGGTGTTTTGGGTGTTTTAAGCGTGTTTTGGGTGTGTTTGGATGAGTTTGTGGGTATTTTGGGGTATTTTGTGTGTGTTTTGGATGTTTTGAATGTGTTTGGATGAGTTTTGTGGAGATTTTTGGGTTTTGAGAGTGTTTTGAGTGTGTTTTGGATGTTTAAGCGTGTGTTTGGTGTGTTTGGGTGAGTTTTCTAGGTGTTGTTGGGTGTTGTTGGATATTTTGTGTATATTGTGTAGTGTTTTGGGGGGTTTTGGGAGTTTTGGGGGATATATTTCTTCATTATTAATGGGAAAACACCCTTGAAAATCTTGCTAATCATCTTTATGGATTTGAGAAATATTCGTGAGGTGAGAGAGAGAGAGAGAGAGAGAGAGAGAGAGAGAGAGAGAGAGAGAGAGAGAGAGAGAGAGAGAGAGAGAGAGAGAGAGAGAGAGAGTATGTGTGTGTATCTGTGTGTGTGTGTGTGTGTGTGTGTGTGTGTGTGTTGGGGGAGGAAGGGGGGAGGAGCAGTGACAGGTAGACCTGACTAGGGAGGGGGATGGCTGGCGCCGGTCAGTCTTGCCCCACGCATAATGTAATAAGTGTTTCCGTATTCCCAGTAGCTTCTTTCTGTACCAAACACTGGCACGCAGCACCAGAGAGCCATGAGTACGTAAGGTGAGCCCAGCGGTGCTACCATCCCCTCATTCAGCCTTATTGCCTTCACAGCTTTGCCTCTCCTCCTCCCTGTAATGTCTTGAAGTTGTTTATTAAAGTTTTTTTTTTTGTTATTTAGGTATTTTTTGGGGGGTTTATTTATTTAGCTTTTAGGTTTTGTTTACATCTGAGTCTGGAAACAGTTAGAAATTTAGGCGAATATTGAAGTTTCCTCAATATGTAAACAAGCAAGAAGGCAATCTTTAGCTTAGTTCCCCTTGCTGCGTTGCAAATCTCTGTAATAATTGATGTTTTTTTTTTTTTTAAGTGTGATTTTGGTGTATTTAGGAGTGTTGTGGGTGTTCTGAGTTTGTATTAGAGCTGTTTAAGAGTGTTTTGGATATATATTAGCTGTTGTCACGTGTGTTTTGCTTGAATTTTTGGTTTAGATTGTTTTTAGATGTATTTTACGTGTTTTGAGTGTTGTGGAGTGTTTTGAGTGTGTTGTGGAGTGTTTTTGTGTGTTTGTGGGTGTATTGAGGTGTGAGTGTGTTTTGAGTTTATTTTGGGTGTTTTAAGTGTTTTAGATGAGTCTTGGTGTGTGTTGGATTTTTTGAGCGTATTTGAGAGTGTGTGTGGTGTTCTGAGTGCGTTTGGGTATGTTAGGGGTGTTTTCTGTGGTGATGTGCATGTTTTGGATGTTTTAAGCGTGTTTTGGGTGTATTTGGATGTGTTTTCTTGGTAGTTTTGGGTATTTTGTGTGTGTTTTGGATGTTTTGAGTGTATTTGGGTGAGTTTTGTTGAGATTTTGTGGTGTTGGGAGTATTTTGAGTGTGTTTTGGATGTTTTGAGTGTGTTTTGGATGTGTATGGGTGAGTATTGCGCTCTCTCCTTCCCTGGGACTCAAAAAGTGCAGAATATTTCAATTTTTATAAAGTGTATTATAAAGTGTAACTAATGATATATATATATATATATATATATATATATATATATATATATATATATATATATATATATATATATATATATATATATATATATATATATATATATATATATATATATATATATATATATATGTCACGTGTATATATGTATTTAATTAGTCACCCCTTTCTTATAGGCCTACGCGCCACTTTCTAATAGACAATACCCTCCTGGCCAGACACGTGAGACATCTATAATATTAATAATATCTTATTTGATGCAGTCCTATTTTAAGCTAGACGTATATCTCAAATTAATTCTTATTATTTTACCTTGTATATATTGTGAAAATGTATCTATATATTGTTAAGTTAGTAGTTTACGTTAGCTAGCTAGGTTATGAGTCATTAAGGCAAGAGCAGCCGAGACTATCCCCACTCCCACGGAAGAGTCAACTATTTTACATTACTTGTTTGTTATTCCCATACCTAGTTATATGTCACTTCACTTAAAACGATTGTAACATCATCCTTGGTTCTATAGTATTTATATATATGTAATAATATTCTCCCCTTGTACTGCATTGAGTTCTCGACTACTCTGGCCGGGATTAAACTGGGTCACGTGGGGTGGCCGCCGACCCGGGAAAGGCCGCGGCTGGGCGCTTGCTCTCTCTCTCTCACTCGCTGCGGCCTGGGCAGGACGTTCCTCTCTCATCCTCCCTGTGCTTGCCGAGAGAGCCGCTTTGGTAACCACGTGGTTAATAGTGATAGTCAGGAAGGTGGGTTCGTGTTCTTGACGAATTCCTCCTCTTAGGACATCCTTCAATTGTGTTAATTGTGTTGTGTTATCTGTGTGTCTTTTACCCTGAATAGACGGTGTTGCTTAAGCTATCGTCGTTGTTTTTTCTCATCAATCATCCATTCCCAACTACACATTTTTCTTGTCACTGTGTGGAAGATCGTGGTGATCCTTGTTCGTCTCTTCCCCTTATTTACCACGGAGATCAGCTATAGAACGGTGGAGAAGGAGGGTGTCAGGGTAGGTCAGCTCCCGACACAGCAAGTGGTAAGTCTCGTCGACTTAGAGGAGGAGAAGGGGCGCAACAAATTTGGGCCTGACCGGGATGTGATTTTCTTGATGGATGAATAATATAAATCAGTGCTTCGGTTATCCACTTTTGATTCATGTGATTGCTGTGCTGTATCATTCCACGTATTTTGTCAACGTTTTATCAATTCTAGTACTGTATGAATATTCCCACGTGTTGGTGGGCAGTGTCTTCTTGTTCCTGATTTTGTGAGTTGCTGTACTGTATCATCCCACGTGTTTTGGGGGGGTAGTCTACTTGGTGCAGTGCTCCTTTATCTGTGTTCTCCAGTGTTTTTCAGTAACTGTATTCTAGTATTGTTGGCATTTTACTTTTTAGCTGTATCATTCTGCTTCTCTCATCTGGTGGCTGTGCAGCTTAAGTTTTATCCCTTTAGGGACCAAATCACTTCATATTGATACCATTTCGTGATTTCTACTTGTGTTCCTTTCTTTGTGGCTGTTCCATTAGCTAGCTAGTTAGTTGTTCTAGAATTCTATTCTTTATTAGCAAACATGTTGGATCTGGAGGAGTTTATAGAGAATCCCTCAGTTGGAGCTCTTGTGCCCCTTCCAAAGAGTCAGTGGGCCCGCTTGGCTACCCACTTCCAGCTGGAAGTCAGGGCTTCGTTCAACAAGGCTCATCTTCAAAATATCGTCCTCGAGCATCTAGTCGATGAAAACATATTTAGCCAAGAGGAGGTAGAAGAAGCCTTCCCTGCATTCATTGGGGATACTGAGGGGGCCAAGCTCAGCATCGAGAGGGATCGGATCCGTCTGGAACTCCTGAGAGAGCAAAATAGGGCTCGGGAGATGTCCCGGGATGATAAAGCTGAGAAGTACGTCCCTCCCTTCTGTGAGAAAGACCCAGAGGATTTTTTTTCGCAATTCGAGAAGAATGCCTCCATACATCAGTGGCCTCTCCATCGCTGGGCCCCACTCCTCAGCAATGTCTTCACCGGGGCAGCTAGACAGGCGTACACTGCATTGACAGCCGAAGAATCCCGTGACTACTCTACAATCAAGTCCACTGTCTTGAGGGCCTATGAGCGTGTCCCCTCGCACTACAGGAAAATCTTCAGATCCACTCTCAAACAACCCAACCAGACTTGCGTAGAATTCTTCAGGGAGAAAATGGCCCAAGCAAAACGCTGGGTAGACAGTGAGGGGGTTGGGGGAAGTTATAAGAAACTTTTAGAGCTATTTGTGTATGAAGAAGTGAAATCCAGCATGCCTCCTCAATTACAATCTTATCTGGAGGGGCTGGGAAAGCATGACCTGGAGTCTGCTGGACCAGCTTCTGACCACTATCTCATATTAAACCCAATGTTCATTTCAGCCGCAAGGTGCCCCTCAGTCAGTCAGCCCTCCAGCCTAACTCCACTGTCATGGGATCCAGGGAATCGGCCTCCACGTCTCATCTGTCCGGACGACCCAGGTTCACCCCATCTGCTTCAGGTGAGTCTGCTAACCGAGATGTGCGTACGGCTGGTTCCACTTCTAACAAACTCCCTACCAATCAACTTGGCTGCACCTACTGCAAGAAGCCCAATCATACTCTTGCCACATGTTTTCTTGTGAGCCGCTGCGCCTATTGCAAGCAGACGGGTCACCTTAAAGATAAATGCCCCAAAAGAGGAAAGTATAATGCCAGCCCCGCTCTCTTGGTTAGCAAGACTAGTGATCCTTTGGTGGAGCCGGTGTCCCCATCGGGTGATATTCCTGCTTTGGGCAAGGTCCATAATTTTCAGAATATTTGTAATAATGTCCCCTCTGATGTTCATGAATATTATAAACCATACTGTTTTAGTGGTTCAGTGTCTCTGCATGGTGATTCCCAACCTTCCATACCTATTACTCTACTCAGGGATTCGGGTGCTCTCCATAATTTTGTTTTGCGGAAGGTAGTCCCTCCTCTCTCACAGTGCCAGGTAGGAGGTTCCTTACGGGTCAAAGGGCTCTTCTCTCAGGGTGAGGTACCCCTGTGTCGGATTTACCTGCAGTCACCTGTGGTGTCTGGTTACATCACTGCCGGTATAGTGGACGAGCTCCCAGTGGATGGAGTATCTCTGGTGTTAGGGAATGTGACGGTGGAAAATATGCCAGGCCAAACAGCTCCCTCGACCAACCATGGGAACCCACTTGACCCTATGCCACCCAAGGTATCGCCTGTGTGCGTGGTCACGCGTAGTGCCAGCCGCCGCATGGCTTCCAACGCTCCTTCAGAGCCACACCCTTCCAAGACGACCATAGGTAATACTGTAGGCCATGACACCCTCAGTCCGGAATTTTCCCTGCAGGATTTTTTTCAACAGGCTGGTAAGGAGCCAGATCCCCCTGAGTCCTCTCTAAACTCAGATCCTGTGGTGCATTGTATTGAAGGCAGCCCTGTAACCCGCTCCACTCTAATTGCGGAACAGGCCAGGGATCCCCAACTGAAGGTGTGCTTTGATCACGTTGTTGACCCCTCAGAGAGAGATCATCTTCCCCGTTGTTTTTATCTGGAGGGAGGAGTTTTGATGAGGAAGTTCCGCCCAGCAGATGTCCCTGCAGATCACGACAGGCGGGTGATCCACCAGGTTGTTATTCCTAGCTCCTTGCAGGGAGATATATTAAAATTAGCACATGATGGGGTAGGTGGTCATCTGGGAGTCAGGAAGACCCACCATAAGATATCCATGCACTTCTATTGGCCCTATCAGAAAAAATCTGTGGCCGAATATTGTAAATCGTGTAGGATTTGCCAGGTGTCGGGCAAGCCCTGCCCAACCATTAACCCCGCTCCCTTGCATCCTATTCCAGCAGTGGGAGATCCATTTACCCATATAATCATCGACTGCGTAGGACCACTCCCTAAGTCAGCCAGAGGGAATGCTTTCCTATTAACGATTATGGACAGAGCTACCCGTTACCCTGAAGCAATTCCCCTTCGCCGCATCCGGCTAAACTTGTAATCCAAGCCCTAAGCAGGTTTTTCACCCAGGTCGGTCTGCCCCTTTTTGTGCAGTCCGATCAGGGAACCAACTTTACTTCTGGATTATTCAAGCAGGTGATGGCGACCCTGGGAGTCCGGCAGTACAGATCAACGGCCTACCACCCTGAATCCCAGGGAGCAGTGGAGAGATTCCACCAAACTCTAAAAACTATGTGCCGTTCCTTTGTTTTAGAGACAGGGAAGGATTGGGATGAAGGAATCCACCTCCTCCTTTTTGCCATCAGGGATAGTGTTCAGGAGTCCCTAGGATTCACTCCCTTCCAACTCGTGTATGGGCACGAGGTCAGAGGTCCCCTAAAGGCCCTCAAGGAATGCTTCCTTGACGAGTCAGCGGCCGTGCCATTGGCTGCTTACGTCAAGCGTTTCAGGGAGCGAATGTGCATTGCCCAACGAGTTGCCTCAGAAAATTTGCAAGGGGCACAAGTGAAAATGAAGGCTCATTATGACCAGACCCACAAGGTGCAAAGCCGTGAATTCCACCCTGGTGACCAAGTGCTAGTGTTCCTACCCCTCCATCTAAGTCCCTTCCAATCAAGGTTTTGTGGACCATATAAGGTCATTAAAAAAATAAATGAGGTGAATTATGTGATCAGTACACCAGAACGTCGGAAGAAAACCCGACTGGTACATATAAATTTAATTAAACCATTTCATACCAGCAGTGATACTGAAAATAATGCGCCTCGGGAAAGCCAGTGTCTTTTAGTGTCGAGTGGCCATGAGGAAAGCGTTGATGCGGTAGTAGACCCAGTGTTGCGTAACTCTGAGGTGTTGCAAAACCCCGGAGAGAAACTGGCTCACCTTCCGTCGGAACAAGCTGCTGAAGTGCTACGTCTGCTGCAGGAACATCCGACGCTCTTCCACGACAACCCCAGCCTCTGCCCTCTGCTATGCCACGACGTCGACGTGAAAGGCGCTCCTCCTATCCGTCAGCCACCCTATAGGCTGAACGCCGAGAAGCGGGAGGTCCTTCGCCAGGAAGTCCAACGGCTGCTGGAGCAAGGCCTCATCGAGCCGAGCCTGAGCCCCTGGGCTTCCCCAGTAGTGATGGTGCCCAAATCCAACGGGAAGGTGCGGATGTGTGTGGACTACCGCAAAGTCAATGCGGTAACAGTCCCAGACTCTTTCCCTCTGCCTAGGATGGACGACATCATCGACGACCTGGGGCGGGCGAGGTACGTCTCCAAGTTCGACCTCCTCCAGGGCTACTACCAACTTGGCCTGACGGAGAGGGCTTCCCAAATCTCGGCCTTCATCACTCCAGAAGGGCTCTACCACTTCAAGGTTCTCCCCTTTGGCATGCGGAACGCCCCTAGTTCCTTCCAACGCCTTATGAACCATGTAGTGATGGGCCTCAGTGGTGTAAGGTGCTACCTGGACGACCTGGTGGTGTTTAGCGATGACTGGGGACAACACCTGCAACGCCTTCGTGACCTCTTCCAGCGCCTCGCCGCAGCCAACCTCACCATCAACCTAACAAAGAGTGAGTTTGGACATGCACAAGTCACATTCCTTGGGCATGTTGTGGGTCAAGGCCGAGTCCTACCAGTGAACGCCAAGATAGAAGCCATCACCCAGTATCCTGTGCCTGACAACAAAAAAGCACTGATGAGGTTCCTTGGCATGGCCACCTACTACAGACGCTTCTGCCCAAACTTCTCCACTGTGGCAACCCCTCTGACAGATATGCTCAGCTCGAAGAGGGTGTTCGCCTGGACTCCAGACGGTCAGCATGCCTTTGCCACTCTAAAGGCCCTCTTAACTGACACTCCTGTTCTGAGAGCTCCCGACTTGCAGAAGCCGTTTGTCCTACAGGTGGACGCCAGTGACCTGGGAACTGGTGCCGTACTCCTCCAAGAAGGTGAGGACAGTATTCTGCACCCCATTGGGTACTACTCGCACAAACTGAAAAGTTATCAACGAAGCTATGCAACCATTGAAAAGGAAGCATTAGCTCTCCTCATGGCCCTCGAACATTTTAAAGTGTATATCGGTCAATCACGGCTGTTGGTTTTAACAGACCACAATCCCTTAACATTCGTAGAAAGAATGAAACTGAAAAATTCGAGGCTGTTGCGTTGGTCACTCACACTGCAGCCTTACAACATTGAGATTCGCCATATACGGGGGAAGGAAAACCTCGTGGCGGATGCGTTGTCTCGTGCTCATTAATAAATTATATTTTATCCATATCCCATTTTGTACAAATTTACCTATAAGATTTAAGGTGTAATCAATAAATTAACAGTGAGCTACTGTACTTAAAGCAATATCATTAGATTTAAGCGTTTCACTGTCTGCGCCATCTCAACGCTTTCCTTTGGGGGGAGGTGTCACGTGTATATATGTATTTAATTAGTCACCCCTTTCTTATAGGCCTACGCGCCACTTTCTAATAGACAATACCCTCCTGGCCAGACACGTGAGACATCTATAATATTAATAATATCTTATTTGATGCAGTCCTATTTTAAGCTAGACGTATATCTCAAATTAATTCTTATTATTTTACCTTGTATATATTGTGAAAATGTATCTATATATTGTTAAGTTAGTAGTTTACGTTAGCTAGCTAGGTTATGAGTCATTAAGGCAAGAGCAGCCGAGACTATCCCCACTCCCACGGAAGAGTCAACTATTTTACATTACTTGTTTGCTATTCCCATACCTAGTTATATGTCACTTCACTTCTTGTGACCTTAAAACGATTGTAACATCATCCTTGGTTCTATAGTATTTATATATATGTAATAATATTCTCCCCTTGTACTGCATTGAGTTCTCGACTACTCTGGCCGGGATTAAACTGGGTCACGTGGGGTGGCCGCCGACCCGGGAAAGGCCGCGGCTGGACGCTTGCTCTCTCTCTCTCTCACTCGCTGCGGCCTGGGCAGGACGTTCCT
>NC_087155.1:10539191-10549191 GCF_035594125.1 Scylla paramamosain
TTTTTGCTAGGGGTCAATTTCAAAATGGATTCGTTAACGTATTTTTGAGTGTGACGTCATCAATGACGTCATCACACCAGGGGCCGGGACGCCCCTTCATTCCAGTCTCTATCAGTCATTGTTTGGTGTATGTATGTATGTATGTATGAGTGTGTGTGTGTGTGTGTGTGTGTGTGTGTGTGTGTGTGTGTGTGTGTGTTAGATCATCGTGAACCCCATCCGTCCCACTCCTGCGCCTTTCTGCCTCCTCCCCTTTTTTATTTATTTATTTTCCTGCTCGTATATTGTGTGTATGTGCATGTGATTAGATAAGGTTCTGCCAGGAAGGGGGGCATGTGGGGGTGGTAAGGTGATTGGTGGGGGTTGAGGGTCATGGTGGTAATATATATATATATATATATATATATATATATATATATATATATATATATATATATATATATATATATATATATATATATATATATATATATATATATATATATATATATATATATATATATATATATATATATATATATATATATATATATATATATATGTGTGTGTGTGTGTGTGTGTGTGTGTGTGTTTCGCATCTGTGTCTTGATTTCCTCTGTTATGTTCTCTTCCCTTCCTCCTCCTCCTGTTGAATATAAATATATGGAAAGTTATTTTGGAGTGTTGCATGTGTTGCTTGTTGTTTGCACTGCTTCCATGCGTCATTTGCATTATTACCACTATTTTACCTGTGTTATTTGCAATAATTCACAGTTTGCTTGATTTGTTGATCTGCATAGCGTGTGAACAGAGAACTAGCTGTATATGACTACTGTTTACTTGTCTACCTTATTAATTCTCCTCTCACCTCTCCCCCCAGCGCTTCCTCCGCCCCCCTGTCAGATATGGAGGGGTTGGGGAAAGGATGCCGTGTCCCTGAGTCTGCCCCTGACTGGCCAGCTGACGCCCATTGATATCTTCATGGCCGTGGTGAGGCAGGAGAGGACTCAAGGTAAAACTGTTTGCTGCCTTGTTTACGTCTTCATTTGTTCTCATTACTACTTCACTTCTGGTCTCTCTAAACTTTCTAATTAGGACAGAGCAAACTTAGAATTGTTCAGTGCCTCAAAAACTCAATTCCTCCATTCACCATCTCCACACAAGCTTCCAGACAACTAGCCCCTCTTGTTTAGTGACACTCAACTACCCCCCTCTTCCACACTGAACATCCTCGGTCTGTCCTTTACTTATAATCTAAACTGCAAACTTCACATCTCATTGTATAACGTTAGGCGTTCTGAGTCGTCTCCTGCAGCTTTTGTCAACCCCACACCCAGCTGTTAACTCTGTAGAGGGGCCTTATCCGTCCATCTGTCTGTCTGTCTGTGTCTGTCTGTCTGTGTCTGTCTGTCTGTATCTCTCTCTCTCTCTCTCTCTCTCTCTCTCTCTCTCTCTCTCTCTCTCTCTCTCTCTCTCTCTCTCTCTCTTGTGTGAATGACATAATTATTATTATTATTATTATTATTATTATTATTATTATTATTATTATTGTTATTGATGTTGTTGTTGTTGTTGTTGTTGTTGTTGTTGTTGTTGTTGTTGTTTTCCTTCTTCTTCTTCTTCTTCTTCTTCTTCTTCTTCTTCTTCTTCTTCTTCTTCTTCTTCTTCTTCTTTTCCTTTTATTTATTAGCAGGTATATCATCCAGTGTGTGTGTGTGCGTGTGGGATGATATATGCATTTATGTGTGTGTGTATGTGTGTGTGTGTGTGTATATTGTTACAGTAGTTTACAAACTGAAAATATACCCACAGTGTGTGTGTGTGTGTGTGTGTGTGTGTGTGTGTGTGTGTGTGTGTGTGTGTGTGTGTGTGTGTGTGTTTAGAACTATGTGGTATTTTCAGATATGGTGTGTGTGTGTGTGTGTGTGTGTATGTGTAAAATTAAGGTTCAAAATTAGTATTATTAATATTACTACTTTTATGATTATTATGGTTTGTAATACTTGTGTGTGTGTGTGAGGGGAAGAGAGGGAGAGGAAGGCTGGTTAACACACACACACACACACACACACACACACACACACACACACACACACACACACACACACACACACAGGCAAGCCACACCCTCTTTCTGAATGCAACACTCCGCTGAGAGAGAACGAGTTAGGAATGAAATATTAGTGAGTGAGGTTAAGTTAGGATAGGTTAGGAATGTCGGTAGAGTGTTGATAGAGGATGTATGTTCGTGTGTGTTAGGTTAGGTTAGGAGTGTTTGTGTGTGTTGAGGTGTGTTTAGAAGATGTGTCAGTGTTGATAGAGGGTGTGTGTGTGTGTTACGTTTGGAGGTAAATTGAGGTGTGACTGTGTCTTGAGTTTGTTTTGTGTGTTTTAAATTATTTGGGTGAATTTGGGGGTGTGCGGGGTCTTTTGGGTGTATTTGAGTGTGTGTGCATTTGGGTGTGTTAGCGGCATATTCTGTGGTGATTTCGGTGTTTTGGGTGTTTTAAGCGTGTTTTGGGTGTGTTTGGATGGGTATTTTGGGGTATTTTGTGTGTGTTTTGGATGTTTTGAATGTGTTTGGATGAGTTTTGTGGAGATTTTTGGGTTTTGAGAGTGTTTTGAGTGTGTTTTGGATGTTTAAGCGTGTGTTTGGTGTGTTTGGGTGAGTTTTCTAGGTGTTGTTGGGTGTTGTTGGATATTTTGTGTATATTGTGTAGTGTTTTGGGGTGTTTTGGGAGTTTTGGGGGTATATTTCTTCATTATTAATGGGAAAACACCCTTGAAAACCTTGCTAATCATCTTTATGGATTTGAGAAATATTCGTGAGGTGAAAGAGAGAGAGAGAGAGAGAGAGAGAGAGAGAGAGAGAGAGAGAGAGAGAGAGAGAGAGAGAGAGAGAGAGAGAGAGATAGTGTATGTGTGTGTATCTGTGTGTGTGTGTGTGTGTGTGTGTGTGTGTGTGTTGGGGGAGGAAGGGGGGAGGAGCAGTGACAGGTAGACCTGACTAGGAAGGGGGATGGCTGGCGCCGGTCAGTCTTGCCCCACGCATAATGTAATAAGTGTTTCCGTATTCCCAGTAGCTTCTTTCTGTACCAAACACTGCCACGCAGCACCAGAGAGCCATGAGTACCTAAGGTGAGCCCAGCGGTGCTACCATCCCCTCATTCAGCCTTATTGCCTTCACAGCATCGCCTCTCATCCTCCCTGTAATGTCTTGAAGTTGTTTATTAAAGTTTTTTTTTTGTTATTTAGGTATTTTTGGGGGGGTTTATTTATTTAGCTTTTAGGTTTTGTTTACATCTGAGTCTGGAAACAGTTAGAAATTTAGGCGAATATTGAAGTTTCCTCAATATGTAAACAAGCAAGAAGACAATCTTTAGCTTAGTTCCCCTTGCTGCGTTGCAAATCTCTGTAATAATTGATGTTTTTTTTTTTTTTAAGTGTGATTTGGGTGTATTTAGGAGTGTTGTGGTTGTTCTGAGTTTGTATTAGAGCTGTTTAAGAGTGTTTTGGATATATATTAGCTGTTGTCACGTGTGTTTTGCTTGAATTTTTTATTTAGATTGTTTTTAGATGTATTTTACGTGTTTTGAGTGTTGTGGAGTGTTTTGAGTGTGTTGTGGAGTGTTTTTGTGTGTTTGTGGGTGTATTGAGGTGTGAGTGTGTTTTGAGTTTATTTTGGGTGTTTTAAGTGTTTTAGATGAGTCTTGGTGTGTGTGGGATTTTTTTTGGGTGTATTTGAGAGTGTGTGTGGTGTTCTGAGTGCGTTTGGGTATGTTAGGGGCGTTTTCTGTGGTGATGTGCATGTTTTGGATGTTTTAAGCGTGTTTTGGGTGTATTTGGATGTGTTTTCTTGGTAGTTTTGGGTATTTTGTGTGTGTTTTGGATGTTTTGAGTGTATTTGGGTGAGTTTTGTTGAGATTTTGTGGTGTTGGGAGTATTTTGAGTGTGTTTTGGATGTTTTGAGTGTGTTTTGGATGTGTATGGGTGAGTATTGCGCTCTCTCCTTCCCTGGGACTCAAAAAGTGCAGAACATTTCAATTTTTATAAAGTGTATTATAAAGTGTAACTACTGATATATATATATATATATATATATATATATATATATATATATATATATATATATATATATATATATATATATATATATATATATATATATATATATATATATATATATATATATATATATATATATATATATATATATATATATATATATATATATATATATATATATATATATATATATATATATATATATATATATATATAGATAGATAGATAGATAGATAGATAGATAGATAGATAGATAGAGAGAGAGAGAGAGAGTGCGAGACAAGACATCCTAGAAAGCCTAACATTTCTGCCAATATTACAGGATGGAGAGCTTAGAATACCACACAGAGGATGGTGAAGGAGCCTTGGGGAAGCCTGAAGGAGGGGCAGTGAAGGAGGGAGGCCTGGAGGTGAAGGAAATGCAGAAAATTCCTCTAATAGTGAGCGCTTCGCTGGTCAGACCATCCCTTACTGAATATTTGGACCGAGGCTTCGAGATACGAGATGAGAATCCGTTTTTTAGTAGTTTAAGACAGTTTTATGTGTTTTTGGGTGTTTGTATATTGTTTTTATCTTGTTTTGAGTATTTTTTTGTTTGTGAAAGGAGGGAGAAAGTTTAAATACAGTAATAATACCGAAAAAAAGGCTTAAATTGAGAGTTTTAAAGTTATCTTAGCGTATATTAAGCTGTTTTAAATGTTTTAAGTTACCAGAAGAGAGGAAGCTTAAATTTAATATTAGGATAAGGAAAAAGCTTATTTCTTGCATTAGGAAGAAAGAAAAGCTTAATGTTGCCACCTCATCCCCCCAGCCCCCAGTGAGCCAGGTGACCCCCTAGAACAACGCCATCCTGCCTATTTGTGGTGTGGCAGCCCAGATCGTCCCCCTCCCTCCCTCATCCTCCTCCTCCTCTAGCAAAGAAGAGACGTTTAATCAGCTAGTGGACAGGTTGTTGTTGTTGTTGTTATTGTTGTTGTGGGGGTAGCGGTGGTAGTAGTGGCGGCGGTGGTTGTTCGTCTCTCTCTCTCTCTCTCTCTCTCTCTCTCTCTCTCTCTCTCTCTCTCTCTCTCTCTCTCTCTCTCTCTCTCTCTCTCAGGCGGTGGTGGGGGGGGCGGGAGGGCGTAGTCTCGAGAAGGCTGGCAGAGGTTATGGAGGGATCCTGGTATCCTCCCTCTCCCTCACTCCCTCGCTCCCTCCTTGGGCTCTCTCCGGAACGTAAGTAGTAGTAGTAGTAGTAGTTTATTATTATTATTATTATTGTTATTATTATTATTATTTTATTATTATTATTATTATTATTGTTAATAGTAGTAGTAGTAGTAGTAGTAGTAATTTATTATTATTATTATTATTATTATTATTATTTTTATTATTATTATCATTTTTATTATTATTATTATTATTATTATTTGTAGTAGTAGTTGTAGTAGTAGTAGTAATATCGTTATTATTACTGTTATTACAATTTTCATAATTTTCTCGTTATTTTTACTACTACTACTACTACTGCTACTACTACCACTACCCTCTTCCTTCTCTTCCTCCTCCTCCTCCTCTTCCTACCACCACCACCACTACCACCACCACCACCATCACTACTACAACAACCGCTATTATCCCAACAGAAGTAGCGGCGTGGCTGGAAGTGGGCGGAAGTTTAGCAGGCTTCTCTAAGATTGGGCTGGAAGTTAGCGGAAGAGGAGACGTGGCACATCACAAGGCAATACAGGGCTTACAGAGGGCAGGCGTGACTGGGCCCTGCCTCGCCGCCCTTGTCAACACCCTAGAGAGAAATACGCTGACCTTGTAGAGAGGATATATTTTAATTTTCTTTCGTTGTATATTTTATTTGTTTATTTATTTATTATTAAAAGGAATATTTTCTTTTCTCAATATTTTTCGTTCGTTTTTATAATGGATTGTTTAATTTTATCTATATTTGTTTACATTTTTTTATCAATTTCTTTCGATTTTATATTCAGTTTATTTATTTATCATTATTTCTTAAGATAATTTCTTTATTTTCTTTATTTTTCGCTCGTTTTCATAATGGGAGTGTTCAATTTTATCTATATTTTTCAATCTTATTTAATTTCTTAGACTTAATATCCAATTTATTGATTTATTATTACTTCTAAGTGTGTGTAAGTACTTAAAGTATAATTTAATTATTTATTTATTTATTTTTATTTTCCGTCCGTTTTTATTATATTGGAAACTTATTTCATATATATTCCAGTTTTCTGTTTCTTGTTCATGCCAGGTGTGACAATAAACACTAAGATTATTACTGCTTTTAATCCCAACGAGAGAGAGAGAGAGAGAGAGAGAGAGAGAGAGAGAGAGAGAGAGAGAGAGAGAGAGAGAGAGAGAGAGAGAGAGACACCCTAGAGAGAAATACGCTCACCTTGTAGAGAGGATATATTTTCATTTTCTTTCGTTGTATATTTTATTTGTTTTTTTTATTTATTATTAAAAGGAATATTTTCTTTTTTCTATTTTTCGTTCGTTTTATAATGGATTGTTTAATTTTATCTATATTTGTTTACATTTTTTATCAATTTCTTTCGATTTTATATTCAGTTTATTTATTTATCATTATTTCTTAAGATAATTTCTTTATTTTCTTTATTTTTCGCTCGTTTTCATAATGGGAGTGTTCAATTTTTATATATTTTTCAATCGTAATTTAATTTCTTAGACTTAATATCCAATTTATTGATTTATTATTACTTCTAAGTGTGTGTAAGTACTTAAAAGTATAATTTAATTATTTATTTATTTATTTTTATTTTCCGTCCGTTTTTATTATATTGGAAACTTATTTCATATATATTCCAGTTTTGTTTCTTGTTCATGCCAGGTGTGACAATAAACATTAAGATTATACTGCTTTTAATCCCAACGAGAGAGAGAGAGAGAGAGAGAGAGAGAGAGAGAGAGAGAGAGAGAGAGAGAGAGAGAGAGACGCATACAGACACACAAAACTCCATTAATTATTTCAACACTTTCCATTATGAGACGAAAAGATTTTGAATGTATTTGGGTGTGTGTAGGGGTGTTCTGGATGCGTTTGGGTGTGTGCGGGGACTTGAGTGTATTTGTATTTGTATGCGGGATTTTTATTTAAGTATATATGAGTGTGTGTGAGGGTGTTTTGGATGCGTTTGGGTGTGTGCGGGGTCTTTAGAGTGTATTTGAGTGTGTGTTGGGTCTTTTGAGTGTATATGAATGTGTGTGTGAGACTTTTGGGTGCGTTTGGGTGTGGGTATGATCTTTTGAGTGTATTTGAGTGTGTGTGTGTATTTGAGTGTCTTTGGGGCGTATTATGTATTGTTGGGAGTGTTTTGGATGTTTTAAGCGTGTTATTAGGTGTGTTTGGCGAGTTTTAGGCTGTTGCAAATTGTTTTGGGTCTGTGTTCGATGTTTTCTGTGAATTTGGTTACGTTTTATTGTTTTTTTTGTGGTGTTGAGAGTGTTTAAATGTGTTTTGGATGTTCAAGCGTGTGTTGAGTGTGTTTGGGTGAGTTTTTGAGGCTATTTTTAGCTGTTGTTGTTTTGGGAATTTTTTTGGGGGTATATTACTTCATTATTAATAGGAAAAATACCCTTGAAATCCCTGCTAATTATCTTTATGGCTATGAGAAACAATCGTGAGAGAGAGAGAGAGAGAGAGAGAGAGAGAGAGAGAGAGAGAGAGAGAGAGAGAGAGAGTGTGTGTGTGTGTGTGTGTGTGTGTGTACGAGCATTTTAGTTTAGCCTGTTCTTCGCTTGTTCGTGCGTTTTTTGCGCTGATATGGCACAGAAGTGTGTGAAATTTGCAATCATAATCACGTATGGTGTGTTCATTTTGCAAACGGGAGTGAAGAAGTGATGATATTTAAATTATTTGAATTATTACTTTATAACACGTCATCTTTTGTGTCTGTGTGTGTGTATATCTGTGTGTGTGTGAGGGTGGAGGAACAGTGACAGGAATCGCTGGGTAGTGCCGGGGAGGGCGGGCGGCTGCAGTGTTTCGACCTACGCTGGTCAGTCTTCCTCACGCACAATGGTAATAAGTGTTTCCTTATTCCTGGCAGCTTCTCCCTGTACCAAGCACTGCCACGCAGCACCAGAGAGCCATGAGTACGTAAGGAGAGCCCAGCAGTGTCAGACTACCGTAAGTCAGCATTACTGCCATCCCAGCACCACCTTCCTGCTCCCTGTAGTGTCTTGTAGCAGTTTTTTAAGGCTTTTGTTCGTTATTTAGGTATTTTTTGGGGTTATTGATTTATTTTTAGGTTTTGTTTACGTCTGAGTCTGGAAACAGGTGGAAATTTAGGCGAATATTGAAGAGTCCTCAATATGTAAACAAGCGTCAGCTGGTTAGCTGACGTACAGGCAGGGCGTAAATGTTTTCAGTCATTATTTGCTTCGTCTCTCACTTATCTTAAGCCTAAAATGTCACAAGATACAGTCACTTGTCTAGCTTTCATATCCACTGGTTAGATATATCCGCGATTGCCTGGTTTTGGTGTCACGAAGTAATAATTAAGGCAACATGGCCGCCGGGTCCTCCACTGAGGTCGGCGCCGAGGGCCTGTTCCGGCCTGGGGTTCCAGTATTTTTTTTTTTATATTTTCCGTAATTATTTTATTTCGCTTCTATAGTAAGTTTTTATAGTTTCTAAAAACATTTCGTTGCTGTTGAAGTGTTTTTCTTGTTTCATTTAAGTAAATGAGCTGAATTTCTTGTATTTTTTTACGTAAATATAGGGCCTTTTTCACGGTTATTTATACCCAACCCGGTTCTCGGCTTTTCTATTTGAGGCTGTAATGAAGCTTTTATTGCTTTAAAAAATCGTTTATGATTTTTAAATTGTTTTGCGTTTCTGTTGAGTTAAATATTTGCATTTTGATATGTTTTTTTTGGTTCCGTTAAAAGTGGTGATTTTGTCATTTTTTAGATTCTTTATTTTTCTATTTCAGGTTATAACTAACTTTGCATTGCTTGAAAATATAGTTCAAATTTTTTAAGTTGTTTTTTTACTGGTGTAAAGTGAAGTGGACGGACTTTTGAATGATTTTAATGGTGTCAAACGTTCCAACACTTTTTCCATATTTCTGTTGATATTTCTTTAGAACTACTCAAGCTGGAGATGTTTTGATATTGTGAGTATTTATTAAAGTAATTGTCAAGTCAGAAAATAGAATGCATTCCAGCCTAGCTTCATTTTTTCAAGGGGTCAATTTTAAAATGAAATACGTTACATATGTCAGGCAGCGGCCCGAGGCAGCTCGCCTGTGATATCATCAACGTGTGAGGACTTGCCTGGCTCCAGTGTCTCTTGGTCAATATTTACCGTAATTTTTAGTGTTTTTCAAGTATTTCCAGCTGTTTAAAACTCAGGCATCTAGATAGTAGTAGTAGAAGGAGGAAAATAAAAGAAATGGAGGAGGAGGAGCAGGAAATAAAGATAAATGGAGGTAAAGGAGGAGGAGGCAAAACACGTAAACGGCAAGAAGACAATCTTTAGCTTAGTTTCCCTTGCTAAGCTGTCTTTCTCTGTAATATTTGGTGTGTTTTTGGATGTTTTAAGGTGTATTTAGTTTTGGGTGTATTTAGGAGTGTTGTGGGTGTTCTGAGTGTGTCATAAGGGTTTTTAGGAGTGTTTTGGGTATATATTATATGTTATCAGTGTGTTTTGGGTGAATTTTTGGTGTTTAAGAGTGGTTTAGGTTGTTTTAGGTGTATTTTACGTGTTTTGAGTGATGTGGAGTGTTTTGAGTGTATTGCGGAGTGTTTTTGTGTGTTTGAGGGTAAATTGATGTATTGTGAGTGTGTCTTGAGTTTTTTTTGGGTGTTGTAAGTGATTTCAGTGAGTTTGGGTGTGTGCAAGATCTTCTGGGTGTATTTGTGTGTGTGTGGGGTGTTCTGAGTGCATTTGGGTGTGTTAGGGGCGTATTCTGTGGTG
>NC_087155.1:10556691-10561691 GCF_035594125.1 Scylla paramamosain
GGTGTATGTATGTATGTATGTATGAGTGTGTGTGTGTGTGTGTGTGTGTGTGTGTGTGTGTGTGTGTGTGTGTGTGTGTGTGTTAGGTCATCTTGAACCCCATCCGTCACACTCCTGCGCCTTTCTGCCTCCTCCCCTTTTTTATTTATTTATTTTCCTGCTCGTATATTGTGTGTATGTGCATGTGATTAGATAAGGTTCTGCCAGGAAGGGGGGCGTGTGGGGGTGGTAAGGTGATTGGTGGGTGTTGAGGGTCATGGTGGTGATATATATATATATATATATATATATATATATATATATATATATATATATATATATATATATATATATATATATATATATATATATATATATATATATATATATATATATATATATATATATATATATGTGTGTGTGTGTGTGTGTGTGTGTCGCATCTGTGTCTTGATATCCTCTGTTATGTTCTCTTCCCTTCCTCCTCCTCCTGTTGAATATAAATATATGGAAAGTTATTTTGGAGTGTTGCATGTGTTGCTTGTTGTTTGCACTGCTTCCATGCGTCATTTGCATTATTACCACTATTTTACCTGTGTTGTTTGCAATAATTCACAGTTTGCTTGATTTGTTGATCTGCATAGCGTGTGAACAGAGAACTAGCTGTATATGACTACTGTTTACTTGTCTACCTTATTAATTCTCCTCTCACCTCTCCCCCCAGCGCTTCCTCCGCCCCCCTGTCAGATATGGAGGGGTTGGGGAAAGGATGCCGTGTCCCTGAGTCTGCCCCTGACTGGCCAGCTGACGCCCATTGATATCTCCATGGCCGTGGTGAGGCAGGAGAGGACTCAAGGTAAAACTGTTTGCTGCCTTGTTTACGTCTTCATTTGTTCTCATTACTACTTCACTTCTGGTCTCTCTAAACTTTCTAATTGGGACAGAGCAAACTTAGAATTGTTCAGTGTCTCAAAAACTCAATTCCTCCATTCACCATCTCCACACAAGCTTCCAGACAACTAGCCCCTCTTGTTTAGTGACACTCAACTACCCCCTCTTCCACACTGAACATCCTCGGTCTGTCCTTTACTTATAATCTAAACTGCAAACTTCACATCTCATTGTATAACGTTAGGCGTTCTGAGTCGTCTCCTGCAGCTTTTGTCAACCCCACACCCAGCTGTTAACTCTGTAGAGGGGCCTTATCCGTCCATCTGTCTGTCTGTCTGTGTCTGTCTGTCTGTGTCTGTCTGTCTGTATCTCTCTCTCTCTCTCTCTCTCTCTCTCTCTCTCTCTCTCTCTCTCTCTCTCTCTCTCTCTCTCTCTCTCTCTCTCTCTCTCTCTCTCTCTCTCTCTCTCTCTTGTGTGAATGACATTATTATTATTATTATTATTATTATTATTATTATTATTATTATTATTATTATTATTATTGTTGTTGTTGTTGTTGTTGTTGTTGTTGTTGTTGTTGTTGTTGTTGTTGTTTTCCTTCTTCTTCTTCTTCTTCTTCTTCTTCTTCTTCTTCTTCTTCTTCTTTTCCTTTTATTTATTAGCAGGTATATTATCCAGTGTGTGTGTGTGCGTGTGGGATGATGTATGCATTTATGTGTGTGTGTATGTGTGTGTGTGTGTGTATATTATTACAGTAGTTTACAAACTGAAAATATACCCACAGTGTGTGTGTGTGTGTGTGTGTGTGTGTGTGTGTGTGTGTGTTTAGAACTATGTGGTATTTTCAGATATGGTGTGTGTGTGTGTGTGTGTGTGTAAAATTAAGGTTCAAAATTAGTATTATTAATATTACTACTATTATGATTATTATGGTTTGTAATACTTGTGTGTGTGTGTGAGGGGAAGAGAGGGAGAGGAAGGCTGGTTAACACACACACACACACACACACACACACACACACACACACACACACACACACACACACACACACACACACACACACAGGCAAGCCACACCCTCTTTCTGAATGCAACACTCCGCTGAGAGAGAACGAGTTAGGAATGAAATATTAGTGAGTGAGGTTAAGTTAGGTTAGGATAGGTTAGGAATGTCGGTAGAGTGTTGATAGAGGATGTATGTTCGTGTGTGTGTTAGGTTAGGTTAGGAGTGTTTGTGTGTGTTGGGGTGTGTTTAGAAGATGTGTCAGTGTTGATAGAGGGTGTGTGTGTGTGTTACGTTTGAAGGTAAATTGAGGTGTGACTGTGTCTTGAGTTTGCTTTGTGTGTTTTAAATGATTTGGGTGAATTTGGGGGTGTGCGGGGTCTTTTGGGTGTATTTGAGTGTGTGTGGGGTGTTCTGAATGCATTTGGGTGTGTTAGCGGCATATTCTGTGGTGATTTCGGTGTTTTGGGTGTTTTAAGCGTGTTTTGGGTGTGTTTGGATGAAATTGTGGGTATTTTGGGGTATTTTGTGTGTGTTTTGGATGTTTTGAATGTGTTTGGATGAGTTTTGTGGAGATTTTTGGGTTTTGAGAGTGTTTTGAGTGTGTTTTGGATGTTTAAGCGTGTGTTTGGTGTGTTTGGGTGAGTTTTCTAGGTGTTGTTAGGTGTTGTTGGATATTTTGTGTATATTGTGTAGTGTTTTGGGGTGTTTTGGGAGTTTTGGGGGTATATTTCTTCATTATTAATTGGAAAACACCCTTGAAAACCTTGGTAATCATCTTTATGGATTTGAAAAATATTCGTGAGGTGAGAGAGAGAGAGAGAGAGAGAGAGAGAGAGAGAGAGAGAGAGAGAGAGAGAGAGAGAGAGAGAGTGTATGTGTGTGTATGTGTGTGTGTGTGTGTGTGTGTGTGTGTGTGTGTGTTGGGGGAGGAAGGGGGAGGAGCAGTGACAGGTAGACCTGACTAGGGAGGGGGATGGCTGGCACCGGTCAGTCTTGCCCCACGCATAATGTAATAAGTGTTTCCGTATTCCCAGTAGCTTCTTTCTGTACCAAACACTGCCACGCAGCACCAGAGAGCCATAAGTACGTAAGGTGAGCCCAGCGGTGCTACCATCCCCTCATTCAGCCTTATTGCCTTCACAGCATCGCCTCTCATCCTCCCTGTAATGTCTTGAAGTTGTTTATTAAAGTTTTTTTTTTGTTATTTAGGTATTTTTTGGGGGGTTTATTTATTTAGCTTTTAGGTTTTGTTTACATCTGAGTCTGGAAACAGTTAGAAATTTAGGCGAATATTGAAGTTTCCTCAATATGTAAACAAGCAAGAAGACAATCTTTAGCTTAGTTCCCCTTGCTGCGTTGCAAATCTCTGTAATAATTGATGTTTTTTTTTTCTTTTAAGTGTGATTTTGGTGTATTTAGGAGTGTTGTGGGTGTTCTGAGTTTGTATTAGAGCTGTTTAAGAGTGTTTTGGATATATATTAGCTGTTGTCACGTGTGTTTTGCTTGAATTTTTAGTTTAGATTGTTTTTAGATGTATTTTACGTTTTTTGAGTGTTGTGGAGTGTTTTGAGTGTGTTGTGGAGTGTTTTTGTGTGATTGTGGGTGTATTGTGTATTGTGAGTGTGTTTTGAGTTTATTTTGGGTGTTTTAAGTGTTTTAGATGGGTCTTGGTGGGTGTGGGATTTTTTGGGTGTATTTGAGAGTGTGTGTGGTGTTCTGAGTGCGTTTGGGTACGTTAGGGGCGTTTTCTGTGTTGATGTGCATGTTTTGGATGTTTTAAGCGTGTTTTGGGTGTATTTGGATGTGTTTTCTTGGTAGTTTTGGGTATTTTGTGTGTGTGTTGGATGTTTTGAGTGTATTTGGGTGAGTTTTGTTGAGATTTTGTGGTGTTGGGAGTATTTTGAGTGTGTTTTGGATGTTTTGAGTGTGTTTTGGATGTGTATGGGTGAGTATTGCGCTCTCTCCTTCCCTGGGACTCAAAAAGTGCAGAACATTTCAATTTTTATAAAGTGTATTATAAAGTGTAACTACTGATATATATATATATATATATATATATATATATATATATATATATATATATATATATATATATATATATATATATATATATATATATATATATATATATATATATATATATATATATATATATATATATATATATATATATATATATATATATAGATAGATAGATAGATAGATAGATAGATAGATAGATAGAGAGAGAGAGAGAGAGAGAGAGAGAGAGAGAGAGAGAGAGAGAGAGAGAGAGAGAGAGAGAGAGAGAGAGAGAGAGAGATAACTAGCAAGAACTTAACATACACACACACACACACACACACTTACAAACCAATGCACTCATAAACATTCAAATTTCCCTCACTTTTTAATCCATAGAAAGGAGAGAGTGCGAGACAAGACATCCTAGAAAGCCTAACATTTCTGCCAATATTACAGGATGGAGAGCTTAGGATACCACACAGAGGAGGGTGAAGGAGCCTTGGGGAATCCTGAAGGAGGGGCAGTGAAGGAGGGAGGCCTGGAGGTGAAGGAAATGCAGAAAATTCCTCTAATAGTGAGCGCTTCGCTGGTCAGACCATCCCTCACTGAATATTTTGACCGAGGCTTCGAGATACGAGATGAGAATCCGTTTTTTAGTGGTTTAAGCCAGTTTTATGTGTTTTTGGGTGTTTGTAGATTGTTTTTATCTTGTTTTGAGTATTTTTTTGGTTTGTGAATGGAGGGAGAAAGCGTAAATACAGTAATAATACCGAAAAAAAGGCTTAAATTGAGAGTTTTAAAGTTATCTTAGCGTATATTAAGCTGTTTTAAGTGTTTTAAGTTACCAGAAGAGAGGAAGCTTAAATTTAATATTAGGATAAGGAAAAAGCTTATTTCTTGCATTAGGAAGAAAGAAAAGCTTAATATTGCCACCTCATCCCCCCAGCCCCAAGTGAGCCAGGTGACCCCCTAGAACAACGCCATCCTGCCTATTTGTGGTGTGGCAGCCCAGATCGTCCCCCTCCCTCCCTCATCCTCCTCCTCCTCTAGCAAAGAAGAGACGTTTAATCAGCTAGTGGACAGGTTGTTGTTGTTGTTGTTATTGTTGTTGTGGGGGTGG
>NC_087155.1:10564191-10566691 GCF_035594125.1 Scylla paramamosain
TTTTCTGTGTGTTTGGTTACGTTTTATTGGTGTTTTGTGGTGTTGAGAGTGTTTAAATGTGTTTTGGATGTTCAAGCGTGTGTTGAGTGTGTTTGGGTGAGTTTTTGTGGCTATTTTTAGCTGTTGTTGTTTTGGGAATTTTTTTGGGGGTATATTATTTCATTATTAATAGGAAAAATACCCTTGAAATCCCTGCTAATCATCTTTATGGCTTTGAGAAACAATCGTGAGAGAGAGAGAGAGAGAGAGAGAGAGAGAGAGAGAGAGAGAGAGAGAGAGAGAGAGAGTGTGTGTGTGTGTGTGTGTGTGTAGGAGCATTTTAGTTTAGCCTGTTCTTCGCTTGTTCGTGCGTTTTCTGCGCTGATATGGCACAGAAGTGTGTGAAATTTGCAATCATAATCATGTATGGTGTGTTCATTTTGCAAACGGGAGTGAAGAAGTGATGATATTTAAATTATTTGAATTATTACTTTATAACACGTCATCTTTTGTGTCTGTGTGTGTGTATATCTTTGTGTGTGTGAGGGTGGAGGAACAGTGACAGGAATCGCTGGGTAGTGCCGGGGAGGGCGGGCGGCTGCAGTGTTTCGGCTTACGCTGGTCAGTCTTCCCCACGCACAATGGTAATAAGTGTTTCCGTATTCGTGGCAGCTTCTCCCTGTACCAAGCACTGCCACGCAGCACCAGAGAGCCATGAGTACGTAAGGAGAGCCCAGCAGTGTCAGACTTTTTGACGCGTTTTGAGTGTTGTTGGGGTGTTTTGAGTGCATTATGGAGTGTTTTTGTGTGTGGTTATATTGAGGTGCTGTGAGTGTGTTTTTAGTTTATTTTGGGTGTTTTAAGTGTTTTGGGTGAGTTTGGGTGTGTGTGTGGTCTATTGGGCGTATTTGAGAGTGTGTGGCGTGTTCTGAGTGCGTTTGGGTGTGTTAGGGGCATATTCTGTGGTGATGTGCGTGTTTTGGATATTTTAATCGTGATTTAAATGTGTTTGGATGAGTTTTGTGGGTAGTTTGGCGTGTTTTGTGTGTGTTTTGGATGTTTTGAGTGTGTTTGGGTGAGTTTTGTGGGTAGTTTGGTGTGTTGTTGTCCCTAGGAAGGAGAGAAAGCGAGATAAGACGGGACATCATGGTAAGCCTAACATTTCTGCCAATATTACAGGATAACACACGGAGGGGTGGTGAAGGAGCTTTGGGGATGGCTGAAGGAAAGGCAGTGAAGGAGGGAGGCCTGGAGGTGAAGGAAATGCAGAAAATTCCTCTAATACTGAGCGCTTCTCTGGTCAGACCATCCTTCACTGAATATTTGGACCGACGCTTCGAGATACGAGGTGAGAATCCATTTTTTTAGTGTTTTAATTTAGTTTTAAGAGTTTTTAGGTATTTTTAGGTTGTTTTTAATGATGTTTTGAGTATTTTAGGTTTCTGGAAGGAGGGAGAAAGCTTAAATGCAGTAATAAGGCAAAAAAAGGCTTAAATTGAGTTTTAATGTCAGCCTAGCATATATTAAGCTGTTTTAAGTATTTTAAGTTACCAGAAGAGAGGAAGCTTAAATTTAATACTAGGATAAGGAAAAAGCTTATTTTTTGCATTAGGAAGAGATAAAAGCTTAATATTACCCCCTCCTCCCACCCCCCAGTGAGCCAGGTGACCCCCAGAACAGCGCGATCCTGCCTACTTGTGGTGTGGGAGCCCTGATCGTCCCCTTTCCTCCCTCCTCCTCCTCCTCCTCCTCTTCCCCCTCCAGCATAGAAGAGACGTTTAATCAGCTGGTGGACAGGTTAGTTTTGTTGTTATTGTTGTTATTGTTGTTGTTTTTGTTGTTGTTGTTGTTGTTGTTGTTCTCTCTCTCTCTCTCTCTCTCTCTCTCTCTCTCTCTCTCTCTCTCTCTCTCTCTCTCTCTCTTTCGTTTTACATTTTCTTTCTCATTGTCTTTGTTTCACTGTACTCACACACACACACACACACACACACACACACACACACACACACACACAGACACACAACTAGTATTTTTCTATTGTTGTTGTTTTTATTATTATTATTATTATTATTATTATTATTATTATTATTATTATTATTATTATTATTATTACTGTTATTATTAGTATTTTCATTATTATATATTTTTCGTGATTCCTGATCAAATGTGTAGTGTGAGTTTGTTTGTTCAGTTTTACAGGATCGTTTCGTTGTTTTTGTTGTTGTTGTTCTTGTTCTGGAACGAGTGCAGGGGTGCCTTCTTTCTTTCTTCCTCCTCCTCCTCAGATTCAACTCTTTCGTCTCACTTTCTGATTGACACTTCCCAGAATCTCTCTCTCTCTCTCTCTCTCTCTCTCTCTCTCTCTCTCTCTCTCTCTCTCTCTCTCTCTCTCTCTCTCTCTCTCTCTCTCTCTCTCTCTCTCTCTCTCTCTCTCTCTCTCTCTCTCTCTCTCTCTCTCTCTCTCTCTCTCTCTCTCTCTCTCTCTCTCTCTCTCTCTCTCTCTCTCTCTCTCTCTCTCTCT
>NC_087155.1:10569191-10584191 GCF_035594125.1 Scylla paramamosain
CTCTCTCTCTCTCTCTTTCATCTAACGAGTTGAACACCAATTATACATTTTATTGACTTGTCTCTGACCCATCCACGCATTCATCCACATCACCCGTGCAATCATCCACCTGAGGCAAGGTGAGGGTTTGAAGGAGGTGTCACAGGGATCAAATACTGTATCAGGTCCTCCAGGGAGAGGGAGAGGGAGAGGCCTGCGCCAAGTCAGCGCCCCGCCATAGTGACAGTTTTGTGCCCTGAATGATGCAAGCAGTGGTTTGAGGGAGTCTGTTGGTCCTGTCATGCAAGTTAAGGCATCCTTTGTGTTGTTAATGAAGTGTTGGGGAGGCTAGTGTGAGTGTGTGTGTGTATGTGTGTGTGTTTACTGCAAGCAATGCTATTGGTACACCCACCCCCAGCCGTGACATACCTGTGACGTGTGTGTATATGTGTGTGACGCTAACCTCTTGCTGTGTGTGTGTGTGTGTGTGTGTGTGTTTGTGTGGCCAGTGGGGAGACGCCACGTCACGGGTTGGCAGGCAGGAAACAAGAGTGGATCAGTTTTGGCCTGGCTGTGAAGGTGAGCGGGTGGAGTGTCAGTACTGTTACTGGATTTGTATTAATATTACGTTTGCAAGACAATTGAGCGGCATAGTTTGTGTTGACACGGCTTATTACCGCAGTCTGCACAGCGTCTGCAGTGTGGCAAGCCTTATAAGTACAGTGTGTGTGTACTGACGTACCTTGTGTCCGGTAATGCCCTTAGGGATTGTGCTACTTTGCCTTAGGTTACTGTCCCTACACACACACACACACACACACACACACACACACAACAACAAAAACAGCAACAGCAACAATAGCAACAATAGCAACAAGAAGATCAACAACATTGACATGACCCACTACCCAACCACATCACCCCCACACGCACCCATTCATGGAAAACCTTACCTAATCACACACACAGACACACACACACACACACACACACACGCTGGGAAGAGAAAGAAGAGGTGGGGAAGAGGCTGTAAGAAACAGATATCGCGGGGAAGACTAGGTTTGTTTGTTTGTTTTATGTTTGGATAGCGTACAAACACATACACACACACACACACACATACAGACACACACACACACACACACACACACACACACACACACACGTGCGCGCGCGCGTGCGGAAGGATGCTTGCACACATGCACGCACACACACACAATTAAGTCAGAAAGTAGATATATAGCCTTCAAAATTACTTTAAATAATTAGTGAGGAGGCGGCCATCTTTGTTTTCAGCTGAAGCCCCGCCCCTCAGGCGCCATGATGGTCTGGCCCGATTCCAATAATATTTTTATTTCGTAAACTTGTATATTGCGGCTTTTTAAGTGAGTTGTTATGGTTTGTAAAAATATTTAGTGATGTTTTGAATGTTTTCCATAAGAGTGTGAAGGGAAATTTGTTGATTATGAGGCCGTTTTATTGTAAACAAGTGTTGCTTTTTTCGATTATTTTTCTAAGGTCGCCCTAGAAAAAAAATTATTTCAGCCGCTAGGCAAGATTTTATTGGCTCAAAAAATCGTTTAAGGTTATTAAAGTGTGTTTTGATCCTGTTGAGTGAAATATGTGGAGTTTTAAAAGATTTATAGGCGTGTGAAAGGTGGAAAAGTTGACATTTATTATTTCTTTATTTCTTTATTTCAGCTTGTAACTATCTTTTGATTGTTTGTAAAAATAGTTTTGATTTTTTTAAGTGTTTTGCATTCCTGATAAAATAGATTTGTGGACTTTACATTGTTTTTTTTTATCGTGTTTGTTCCAACACTTTTTTAATCGGTTCTTTTAAAAATATCTTTATTATTAGTCAGGCTGGGAATGGTTTTACATTCCCAATATTAGTTAAACTATTTGACAAGTCAGAATATATTAGGCATTCCGGCTTAGCTCCATTTTTGCTAGGGGTCAATTTCAAAATGGATACGTTAACGTATTTTTTAGTGTGACGGTCATCAATGACGTCATCACACCGGGGGCCGGGAAGCCCCTTCATTCCAGTCTCTATCAGTCATTGTTTGGTGTATGTATGTATGAGTGTGTGTGTGTGTGTGTGTGTGTGTGTGTGTGTGTGTGTGTGTGTGTGTGTGTGTGTGTGTGTGTGTGTGTTTGTGTGTGTTAGGTCATCTTGAACCCCATCCGTCACACTCCTGCGCCTTTCTGTCTCCTCCCCTTTCTTATTTATTTATTTTCCTGCTCGTATATTGTGTGTATGTGCATGTGATTAGATAAGGTTCTGCCAGGAAGGGGGGCGTGGTGGGGGTGGTAAGGTGATTGGTGGGTGTTGAGGGTCATGGTGGTGATATATATATATATATATATATATATATATATATATATATATATATATATATATATATATATATATATATATATATATATATATATATATATATATATATATATATATATATATATATATATATATATATATATATATATATATATATATATATGTGTGTGTTTGTGTGTGTGTGTGTGTCGCATCTGTGTCTTGATTTCCTCTGTTAAGTTCTCTTCCCTTCCTCCTCCTCCTGTTGAATATAAATATATGGAAAGTTATTTTGGAGTGTTGCATGTGTTGCTTGTTGTTTGCACTGCTTCCATGCGTCATTTGCATTATTACCACTATTTTACCTGTGTTGTTTGCAATAATTCACAGTTTGCTTGATTTGTTGATCTGCATAGCGTGTGAACAGAGAACTAGCTGTATATGACTACTGTTTACTTGTCTACCTTATTAATACTCCTCTCACCTCTCCCCCCAGCGCTTCCCTCCGCTCCCCTGTCAGATATGGAGGGGTTGGGGAAAGGATGCCGTGTCCCTGAGTCTGCCCCTGACTGGCCAGCTGACGCCCATTGATATCTCCATGGCCGTGGTGAGGCAGGAGAGGACTCAAGGTAAAACTGTTTGCTGCCTTGTTTACGTCTTCATTTGTTCTCATTACTACTTCACTTCTGGTCACTCTAAACTTTCTAATTGGGACAGAGCAAACTTAGAATTGTTCAGTGCCTCAAAAACTCAATTCCTCCATTCACCATCTCCACACAAGCTTCCAGACAACTAGCCCCTCTTGTTTAGTGACACTCAACTACCCCCCTCTTCCACACTGAACATCCTCGGTCTGTCCTTTACTTATAATCTAAACTGCAAACTTCACATATCATTGTATAACGTTAGGGCGTTCTGAGTCGTCTTCTGCAGCTTTTGTCAACCCCACACCCAGCTGTTAACTCTGTAGAGGGGGCCTTATCCGTCCACCTGTCTGTCTGTCTGTCTGTCTGTCTGTGTCTGTCTGTCTGTATCTCTCTCTCTCTTTCTCTCTCTCTCTCTCTCTCTCTCTCTCTCTCTCTCTCTCTCTCACTCTCTCTCTCTCTCTCTCTCTCTCTCTCTCTCTCTCTCTCTCTCTTGTGTGAATGACATTATTATTATTATTATTATTATTATTATTATTATTATTATTATTATTATTATTGTTATTGATGTTGTTGTTGTTGTTGTTGTTGTTGTTGTTGTTGGTGTTGTTGTTTTCCTTCTTCTTCTTCTTCTTCTTCTTCTTCTTCTTCTTCTTCTTCTTTTCCTTTTATTTATTTGCAGGTATATTATCCAGTGTGTGTGTGTGTGTGTGGGATGATGTATGCATTTATGTGTTTGTGTATGTGTGTGTGTGTGTGTATATTATTACAGTAGTTTACAAACTGAAAATATACCCACAGTGTGTGTGTGTGTGTTTGTGTGTGTGTGTGTGTGTGTGTTTAGAACTATGTGGTATTTTCAGATATGGGTGTGTGTGTGTGTGTGTGTGTGTGTAAAATTAAGGTTCAAAATTAGTATTATTAATATTACTACTATTATGATTATTTTGGTTTGTAATACTTGTGTGTGTGTGTGTGAGGGGAAGAAAGGGAGAGGAAGGCTGGTTAACACACACACACACACACACACACACACACACACACACACACAGGTAAGCCACACCCTGAATGCAACACTCCTCTGAGAGAGAACGAGTTAGGGAAAGAAATATTAGTGAGTGAGGTTAAGTTTAGGTTAGGATAGGTTAGGAATGTCGGTAGAGTGTTGATAGAGGATGTATATTCGTGTGTGTGTTAGGTTAGATTAGGAGTGTTTGTGTGTGTTGGGGTGTGTTTAGAAGATGTGTCAGTGTTGATAGAGGGTGTGTGTGTGTGTTACGTTTGGAGGTAAATTGAGGTGTGACTGTGTCTTGAGTTTGTTTTGTGTGTTTTAAATGATTTGGGTGAATTTGGGGGTGTGCGGGGTCTTTTGGGTGTATTTGACTGTGGTGTGGGGTGTTCTGAATGCATTTGGGTGTGTTAGCGGCATATTCTGTGGTGATTTCGGTGTTTTGGGTGTTTTAAGCGTGTTTTGGGTGTGTTTGGATGAGTTTGTGGGTATTTTGGGGTATTTTGTGTGTGTTTTGGATGTTTTGAATGTGTTTGGATGAGTTTTGTGGAGATTTTTGGGTTTTGAGAGTGTTTTGAGTGTGTTTTGGATGTTTAAGCGTGTGTTTGGTGTGTTTGGGTGAGTTTTCTAGGTGTTGTAGGGTGTTGTTGGATATTTTATGTATATTGTGTAGTGTTTTGGGGTGTTTTGGGAGTTTTGGGGGTATATTTCTTCATTATTAATGGGAAAACACCCTTGAAAACCTTGCTAATCATCTTTATGGATTTGAAAAATATTCGTGAGGTGAGAGAGAGAGAGAGAGAGAGAGAGAGGAGAAGAGAAGAGAGAGGAGAGAGAGAGAGAGTATGTGTGTGTATCTGTGAGTGTGAGAGTGTATATGTTGTTATATGTGTGTGTGTGTGTGTGGTGTGTTGGGGGAGGAAGGGGGGAGGAGCAGTGACAGGTAGACCTGACTAGGGAGGGGGATGGCTGGCACCGGTCAGTCTTGCCCCACGCATAATGTAATAAGTGTTTCCGTATTCCAAGTAGCTTCTTTCTGTACCAAACACTGCCACGCAGCACCAGAGAGCCATGAGTACGTAAGGTGAGCCCAGCGGTGCTACCATCCCCTCATTCAGCCTTATTGCCTTCACAGCATCGCCTCTCATCCTCCCTGTAATGTCTTGAAGTTGTTTATTAAAGTTTTTTTTTTTTTTTGTTATTTAGGTATTTTGGGGGGGTTTATTTATTTAGCTTTTAGGTTTTGTTTACATCTGAGTCTGGAAACAGTTAGAAATTTAGGCGAATATTGAAGTTTCCTCAATATGTAAACAAAACAAGAAGTTAATCTTTAGCTTAGTTCCCCTTGCTGCGTTGCAAATCTCTGTAATAATTGATGTTTTTTTTTTCTTTTAAGGTGTGATTTTTGTGTATTTGGGAGTGTTGTGGGTGTTCTGAGTTTGTATTAGAGCTGTTTAAGAGTGTTTTGGATATATATTAGCTGTTGTCACGTGTGTTTTGCTTGAATTTTTGGTTTAGATTGTTTTTAGATGTATTTTACGTGTTTTGAGTGTTGTGGAGTGTTTTGAGTGTGTTGTGGAGTGTTTTTGTGTGATTGTGGGTGTATTGAGGTGTGAGTTTGTTTTGAGTTTATTTTGGGTGTTTTAAGTGTTTTAGATGAGTCTTGGTGTGTGTGGGAATTTTTGGGTGTATTTGAGAGTGTGTGTGGTGTTCTGAGTGCGTTTGGGTATGTTAGGGGCGTTTTCTGTGGTGATGTGCATGTTTTGGATGTTTTAAGCGTGTTTTGGGTGTATTTGGATGTGTTTTCTTGGTAGTTTTTGGGTATTTTGTGTGTGTTTTGGATGTTTTGAGTGTATTTGGGTGAGTTTTGTTGAGATTTTGTGGTGTTGGGAGTATTTTGAGTGTGTTTTAGATGTTTTGAGTGTGTTTTGGATGTGTATGGGTGAGTATTGTGCTCTCTCCTTCCCTGGGACTCAAAAAGTGCAGAACATTTCAAGTTTTATAAAGTGTATTATAAAGTGTAACTACTGATTGTTCGACTCTTGACCAGCAGGGGCACAGGAAACGCAGGTAACAGTGCAGGTGTTTATTCACAGAAGGTGTGAACAGAAGGCTGGAGGTAGGTGATCTCTCGGCGCCAGGCCGCGCACTTCCACTTAACACTTATGACTGAAGCCTAGCTCGTTCACTCATACACGTATTCATGCCTCACACAAGTCTCGCTCATTCACCTCGTTCACACAACTAGCTAACAACCACACACCTCCCCCGAGACATAAGGAAGATTCCTTATCTTTGTTATGGCTACCGTAACACATGAAACAAAGTTACAATGATTGAAGTACAGAAAACACGGTACATATACACAAAACAAACACAGCGTACAATGAACACGTACGACTAATCGTAGGTGCTACGGTGCCACCGCACCTGCAGTCGTCTCGGCTCCCTACGCTGTCGGCTGCTTCGACGCTCTGGTTGCTCTCGGCCACGGTGTACCCCGTTACCCTGATGCTCCGGGCTGCCGGGATGGTGGTGTTCCTCGTGACCCTGATGCTGAAGCGCTGCACCGCCATGAGCGGTGTGCTGCTCGACAGGAAGGGGAGCAAGAGGTCTGTGTGGGCGTAGGTTGTCTTCTATTACGCCACATCACGCGACCGCTGCCCATCTTGATGAGGTAGTCTCTCCTTCGCCCAACAGCCACGATGACACCCAGGCGATCCCAGAGGCCTGTCGTGTGATCTTGAACGTCGACGTGGCCACCGAGGGTGCAGGAGAGGAAGAGTACGGGCGGACGCGTCGTGGCGAAGTTTCGCTTTCTTCCTCAGTCGCTCTGCCTTGGCGTCGCACTCATCAGCAGCGCGCTGCCACTGCTGAGCGTATGAGCGATGATGAGCCGGGACACAGGACCTCATAGGATGACCGAAGAGGACTTGTGCTGGTGATCGCCCTTCCGCCCTCGGAGTGTTGCGCAGTTTCCAGCAACCCGCGAGCGAACGCATCCTCGTCCAGGTGTCCCTGCTGTTGTGGGTCGTGAGGATCAGCTTCTTCACGGACTTGACCGCTGCCTCGGCGTGACCATTGGAGCGTGGATAATGAGGTGAAGATACACGATGCTCCACCCCCCATCGAGCCAGGAAGCGCCGTACCGATGAAGAAGTGAACTGCGGTCCACCGTCAGTCCTCAGGAGAACAGGCACGCCCGTGTCGGCGAACACACCCCGAAGGACACGAACGAGCTGATCAGCCGATGCTGGACGTGAGCATGCAGACACGTGGAGGGCCACCCAGACAAGCGATCTACATACACGAGGTATGTACGGCCTGCTGCGTGGAAGTAGTCTGCAGAAACTGACTCAAACACCCTGCTGGGTGTGTCCGTGTCCTGCCAGAGAGGTTCGTTGGCTTGGCTTGGTAGGAGTGGACGGCATAGTGAGCATCCAGAAACGACGTTCTCAACGTCTCTGTCCATACCAGGCCAGTACACCGTTTGTCGGGCCCGTCGCTTGGTGCGCTCCATCCCCTGATGACTGTCATGGAGTCGCTCTAGTGTTTCTCGGCGGAGGCTGTGAGGAATAAGAAGCCTCGGCCCGTAAACCACCAGGTCGTCGTCTACGGCCAGCAGACTGCGCACCGGCCAGTACGTACGCAAGCGGTGATCGAGGTCGTGGCAATGATCAGGGAAGCCCTCGATGATGACGTTCTTGAGCAAGCAGTACTCCCCGTCTCTTGCTGCTGCGGCACGTACCATTTCCACAGTCTGATCCTGGAGTGGTGCTAAGCGGACGCCGTCCTCATTGGTGGCAGATAACGCTGAGATGACCGCTGAGTGGAGAGGGTCGAGGTCACCAGAAGTAGCAGCATCCTCTTCCTCCACTGGGTCCTGTACTGGAGCACGTGAGAGGGCGTCGGGCACACAGCTGATCACTTCTGTGGGCGTAGATAGAGGTGGCTGCGAGGCGGTCGGGTACTTGATGGAGCTGTTGCCGGTGTGCTGTTCTTCCCTGCGTAGCGGTCGGATTTGAGCCGGAAAATCTTCGGGGAGGATTCCGAGAGCGATGGAATCGTACCAGCTAAGCAGCGCCCCCTTCACCTCCTTCACCACGCTCACAACAGTCTCAGCTTCCCTGTCGCCCAGTTGCAAGTGCGACGAGAAAGTTCCTACACAGGTGAGGGGGTGATTACCGGCAGCATAAAGTCCATCACCATCAGCGGGCGCCAAGCTGGAGGGCGGGATTCCAAGGAGTGTTTGCCGTTGTCGAGGCCAATAACGGTCGTTTCGGCCCCAGAGTCAGGAGTCCACGTAATCTTGTCCTCTTCCAGCGGGATGTGTGGCGGTAATGAGCACCTGGGGCGCAGGTCGTGCCGTCACCGTCTTTGTGTATACGCCTGATAAGAGCTGGTATACACTGGCACTGGCTCCCCGCCTCGGGCCTGCACCGCGATGAGGAGAGACAGTTGAGGAACTCCTCGAAGCTCCTCGTCGTTTCCCCTCACTGTCTGCTGACATACACTCGCAAAATGCCCTCTTTTCCCGCAGTTACGACACACTTTATCTATTGCCTGGCATCCCCCTTTTGTCACTGCGACAATCTTTGCCACAACGATAACAGCCCGTGGGGCTTGAGCCCCCGAAACTGCCCTTCCTGTAGTTCGAGACAGCGTTCACACCATGGCTCGAAGAGTGAGAGCCGCCCCCTTAGTACTGCACTACACTGGTTAGCGCTCTCTGATGCTCTGCAAATATCTATGGCGTTTTCAAGGGTGAGTTTCTTGTTTTCCAGCATGCGTTTCAGAGCCACTTCGTCTCGTGTCCCAACGACAATTCTGTCACGCAGGCTGATGGTTTATGCACTGGTCGCAAAAGTCACAGAAATTGGCGATTTCCTTAACAGCACATAAAAAGTCGTCAAAACCTTCTTGCGTTTCTTGCACGCGGGAGTAGAAGTCTCTTCTATCCATGATGATGTTGCGCTGGCTTCGCAGGTACTCACACATTGCATCGAGGATGGTTCTTAACTCCGCGTCTCTCGGTAAGCTTATCCCGTAGCGAAGTGTACGGGTCCACTCGTCGTCTAGGACAGCAGCGAGTGCCGCCCTCTGCTCAGCCAGGGAGAGACAGTCTATCCTGGCGAGGGTTACGTATCCTTCAAAACTTATGGCGCCACGTGTCGAACTCACGTAAAGATGCTGACGCCGGTTAAGTGAGGAATGATGGTGGCGGACGTCGGGAACCTCGCGCCCTGGGTAGACGTGCTGCGGGCTGTGGTTTCGCCTTCATTGCTCGCCGTGGTGCGACTGGGAGCTTGTGTCCCCACTCTCTCCAGCAGCTGGGTTAAACGCTCCTCGCGAGCCTGACTCTGCTCCGACTGTCGCGCTAGCAGAGCCTGACTCTGCTCCGACTGTCGCGCTAGCAGGGCAGCCAGCGCCTCCAACTGCTTCTCCATTCTGCGCCGTACCCACTGCAGCCTTGTCCTGATCCTACTCACTGCGCCATGTTCGACTCTTGACCAGCAGGGGCACAGGAAACGCAGGTAACAGTGCAGGTGTTTATTCACAGAAGGTGTGAACAGAAGGGGCTGGAGGTAGGTGATCTCTCGGCGCCAGGCCGCGCACTTCCACTTAACACTTATGACTGAAGCCTAGCTCGTTCACTCATACACGTATTCATGCCTCACACAAGTCTCGCTCATTCACTCGTTCACACAACTAGCTAACAACCACACACTGATATATATATATATATATATATATATATATAGAGAGAGAGAGAGAGAGAGAGAGAGGAGAGAGAGAGAGAGAGAGAGAGAGAGAGAGAGAGAGAGAGAGAGAGAGAGAGAGAGATAACTAGCAAGAACTTAACATACACACACACACACACACTTACAAACCAATGCACTCATAAACATTCAAATTTCCCTCACTTTTCAATCCCTAGAAAGGAGAGAGTGCGAGACAAGACATCCTAGAAAGCCTAACATTTCTGACAATATTACAGGATGGAGAGCTTAGGATACCACACAGAGGAGGGTGAAGGAGCCTTGGGGAAGCCTGAAGGAGGGGCAGTGAAGGAAGGAGGCCTGGAGGTGAAGGAAATGCAGAAAATTCCTCTAATAGTGAGCGCTTCGCTGGTCAGACCATCCCTCACTGAATATTTGGACCGAGGCTTCGAGATACGAGATGAGAATCCGTTTTTTAGTGGTTTAAGCCAGTTTTAATGTGTTTTTGGGTGTTTGTAGATTGTTTTTATTCTTGTTTTGAGTATTTTTTTTTGGTTTGTGAATGGAGGGAGAAAGCGTAAATACAGTAATAATACCGAAAAAAAAGGCTTAAATTGAGAGTTTTAAAGTTATCTTAGCGTATATTAAGCTGTTTTAAATGTTTTAAGTTACCAGAAGAGAGGAAGCTTAAATTTAATATTAGGATAAGGAAAAAAGCTTATTTCTTGCATTAGGAAGAAAGAAAAGCTTAATATTGCCATCGTCATCCCCCCAGCCCCAAGTGAGCCAGGTGACCCCCTAGAACAACGCCATCCTGCCTATTTGTGGTGTGGCAGCCCAGATCGTACCCCTCCCTCCCTCATCCTCCTCCTCCTCTAGCAAAGAAGAGAGACGTTTAATCAGCTAGTGGACAGGTTGTTGTTGTTGTTGTTATTGTTGTTGTGGGGGTGGCGGTGGTAGTAGTGGCGGCGGTGGTTGTTCGTCTCTCTCTCTCTCTCTCTCTCTCTCTCTCTCTCTCTCTCTCTCTCTCTCTCTCTCTCTCTCTCTCTCTCTCTCTCTCTCTCTCTCTCTCCTCTCCTCCTCCTCTCTCTCTCTCTCTCTCTCTCTCTCTCTCTCTCTCTCTCTCTCAGGCGGTGGTTGGGGCGGCGGGAGGGCGTAGTCTCGAGGAGGCTGGCAGAGGTTATGGAGCGGTCCTGGTATCCTCCCTCTCCCTCACTCCCTCGCTCCCTCCTTGGGCTCTCTCCGGAACGTAAGTAGTACTAGTAGTTTATTATTATTATCATTATTGTTATTATTATTATTATTTTATTATTATTATTATTATTATTGTTAATAGTAGTAGTAATAGTAGTAGTAGTAATAATTTATTATTATTTTTATTATTATTATTATTATTATTATTATTATCATTATTATTATTATTATTATTATTATTATTATTATTATTATTATTATCATTATTATTATTATTATTATTATTATTATTTGTAGTAGTAGTTGTAGTAGTAGTAGTAATATCGTTATTATTACTGTTATTACAATTTTCATAATTTTCTCGTTATTTTTACTACTACTACTACTACTGCTACTACTACCACTACCCTCTTCCTTCTCTTCCTCCTCCTCCTCCTCTTCCTTCCACCACCACCACTACCACCACCACCACCATCACTACTACAACAACCGCTATTATCCCAACAGAAGTAGCGGCGTGGCTGGAAGTGGGCGGAAGTTTAGCAGGCTTCTCTAAGATTGGGCTGGAAGTTAGCGGAAGAGGAGACGTGGCACATGACAAGGCAATACAGGGCTTACAGAGGGCAGGCGTGACTGGGCCCTGCCTCGCCGCCCTTGTCAACACCCTAGAGAGAAATACGCTTCAATTTTATCTATATTTTTCAATCTTATTTAATTTCTTAGACTTAATATCCAATTTATTGATTTATTATTACTTCTAAGTGTGTGTAAGTACTTAAAGTATAATTTAATTATTTATTTATTCATTTTTATTTTCCGTCCGTTTTTATTATATTGAAAACTTATTTCATATATATTCCAGTTTTCTGTTTCTTGTTCATGCCAGGTGTGACAATAAACATTAAGATTATTACTGCTTTTAATCCCAACGAGAGAGAGAGAGAGAGAGAGAGAGAGAGAGAGAGAGAGAGAGAGAGAGAGAGAGAGAGAGAGAGAGAGAGAGAGAGACACCCTAGAGAGAAATACGCTCACCTTGTAGAGAGGATATATTTTCATTTTCTTTCGTTGCATATTTTATTGTTTTTTTATTTATTATTAAAAGGAATATTTTCTTTTTTCTATTTTTCGTTCGTTTTATAATGGATTGTTTAATTTTATCTATATTTGTTTACATTTTTTATCAATTTCTTTCGATTTTATATTCAGTTTATTTATTTATCATTATTTCTTAAGATAATTTCTTTATTTTCTTTATTTTTCGCTCGTTTTCATAATGGGAGTGTTCAATTTTTATATATTTTTTCAATCGTAATTTAATTTCTTAGACTTAATATCCAATTTATTGTTTTATTATTACTTCTAAGTGTGTGTAAGTACTTAAAAGTATAATTTAATTATTTATTTATTTATTTTTATTTTCCGTCCGTTTTTATTATATTGGAAACTTATTTCATATATATTCCAGTTTTGTTTCTTGTTCATGCCAGGTCTGACAATACACATTAAGATTATACTGTTTTTAATCCCAACGAGAGAGAGAGAGAGAGAGAGAGAGAGAGAGAGAGAGAGAGAGAGAGAGAGAGAGAGAGAGACGCATACAGACACACAAAACTCCATTAATTATTTCAACACTTTCCATTATGAGACGAAAAGATTTTGAATGTATTTGAGTGTGTGTAGGGGTGTTCTGGATGCGTTTGGGTGTGTGCGGGGACTTGAGTGTATTTGTATTTGTATGCGGGATTTTTATTTAAGTGTATATGAGTGTGTGTGAGGGTGTTTTGGATTCGTTTGGGTGTGTGCGGGGTCTTTAGAGTGTATTTGAGTGTGTGTTGGGTCTTTTGAGTGTATATGAATGTGTGTGTGAGACTTTTGGGTGCGTTTGGGTGTGGGTATGATCTTTTGAGTGTATTTGAGTGTGTGTGTGTATTTGAGTGTCTTTGGGGCGTATTATGTATTGTTGGGAGTGTTTTGGATGTTTTAAGCGTGTTATTATGTGTGTTTGGCGAGTTTTAGGCTGTTGCAAATTGTTTTAGGTCTGTGTTCGATGTTTTCTGTGTGTTTGGTTACGTTTTATTGGTGTTTTGTGGTGTTGAGAGTGTTTAAATGTGTTTTGGATGCTCAAGCGTTTGTTGAGTGTGTTTGGGTGAGGTTTTGTGGCTATTTTTAGCTGTTGTTGTTTTGGGAATTTTTTTGGGGGTATATTATTTCATTATTAATAGGAAAAATACCCTTGAAATCCCTGCTAATCATCTTTATGGCTTTGAGAAACAATCGTGAGAGAGAGAGAGAGAGAGAGAGAGAGAGAGAGAGAGAGAGAGAGAGAGTGTGTGTGTGTGTGTGTGTATGTGTAGGAGCATTTTAGTTTAGCCTGTTCTTCGCTTGTTCATGGGTTTTCTGCGCTGATATGGCACAGAAGTGTGTGAAATTTGCAATCATAATCACGTATGGTGTGTTCATTTTGCAAACGGGAGTGAAGAAGTGATGATATTTAAATTATTTGAATTATTACTTTATAACATGTCATCTTTTGTGTCTGTGTGTGTGTATATCTGTGTGTGTGTGAGGGTGGAGGAACAGTGACAAGGAATCGCTGGGTAGTGCCGGGGAGGGCGGGCGGCCTGCAGTGTTTCGGCCTACGCTGGTCAGTCTTCCCCACGCACAATGGTAATAAGTGTTTCCGTATTCCTGGCAGCTTCTCCCTGTACCAAGCACTGCCACGCAGCACCAGAGAGCCATGAGTACGTAAGGAGAGCCCAGCAGTGTCAGACTTTTTGACGCTTTTTGAGTGTTGTTGGGGTGTTTTGAGTGCATTATGGAGTGTTTTTGTGTGTGGTTGTATTGAGGTGCTGTGAGTGTGTTTTTAGTTTATTTTGCGTGTTTTAAGTGTTTTGGGTGAGTTTGGGTGTGTGTGTGGTCTATTGGGCGTATTTGAGAGTGTGGCGTGTTCTGAGTGCGTTTGGGTGTGTTAGGGGCATATTCTGTGGTGATGTGCGTGTTTTGGATATTTTAATCGTGATTTAAATGTGTTTGGATGAGTTTTGTGGGTAGTTTGGCGTGTTTTGTGTATGTTTTGGATGTTTTGAGTGTGTTTGGGTGAGTTTTGTGGGTAGTTTGGTGTGTTGTTGTCCCTAGGAAGGAGAGAAAGCGAGATAAGACGGGACATCATGGTAAGCCTAACATTTCTGCCAATATTACAGGATACCACACAGAGGGGTGGTGAAGGAGCTTTGGGGATGGCTGAAGGAAAGGCAGCGAAGGAGGGAGGCCTGGAGGTGAAGGAAATGCAGAAAATTCCTCTAATACTGAGCGCTTCTCTGGTCAGACCATCCTTCACTGAATATTTGGACCGACGCTTCGAGATACGAGGTGAGAATCCATTTTTTTAGTGTTTTAAGTTAGTTTTAAGAGTTTTTAGGTATTTTTAGGTTGTTTTTAATGATGTTTTGAGTATTTTAGGTTTCTGGAAGGAGGGAGAAAGCTTAAATGCAGTAATAAGGGAAAAAAAGGCTTAAATTGAGTTTTAATGTCAGCCTAGCATATATTAAGCTGTTTTAAGTATTTTAAGTTACCAGAAGAGAGGAAGCTTAAATTTAAATACTAGGATAAGGAAAAAAGCTTATTTTTTGCATTAGGAAGAGATAAAAGCTTAATATTACCCCCTCCTCCCCGCCCCCCAGTGAGCCAGGTGACCCCCAGAACAGCGCGATCCTGCCTACTTGTGGTGTGGGAGCCCTGATCGTCCCCTTTCCTCCCTCCTCCTCCTCCTCCTCTTTCCCCCCTCCAGCATAGAAGAGACGTTTAATCAGCTGGTGGACAGGTTAGTTTTGTTGTTATTGTTGTTATTGTTGTTGTTTTTGTTGTTGTTGTTGTTGTTGTTTTTCTCTCTCTCTCTCTCTCTCTCTCTCTCTCTCTCTCTTTCGTTTTACATTTTCTTTCTCATTGTCTTTGTTTCACTGTACTCACACACACACACACACACACACACACACACACACACACACACACACACACACACACACACACACACACACACACACACACACACACACACACACAGACACACAACTAGTATTTTTCCATTGTTGTTGTTTTTATTATTATTATTATTATTATTATTATTATTATCAT
>NC_087155.1:10589191-10596691 GCF_035594125.1 Scylla paramamosain
TCATTTATTTATTTTCCTGCTCGTATATTGTGTGTATGTGCATGTGATTAGATAAGGTTCTGCCAGGAAGGGGGGCGTGTGGGGGTGGTAAGGTGATTGGTGGGTGTTGAGGGTCATGGTGGTGACATATATGTATATATATATATATATATATATATATATATATATATATATATATATATATATATATATATATATATATATATATATATATATATATATATATATGTGTGTGTGTGTGTGTCGCATCTGTGTCTTCATTTCCTCTGTTATGTTCTCTTCCCTTCCTCCTCCTCCTGTTGAATATAAATATATGGAAAGTTATTTTGGAATGTTGCATGTGTTGCTTGTTGTTTGCACTGCTTCCATGCGTCATTTGCATTATTACCACTATTTTACCTGTGTTGTTTGCAATAATTCACAGTTTGCTTGATTTGTTGATCTGCATAGCGTGTGAACAGAGAACTAGCTTTATATGACTACTGTTTACTTGTGTACCTTATTAATTCTCCTCTCACCTCTCCCCCCAGCGCTTCCTCCGCCCCCTGTCAGATATGGAGGGGTTGGGGAAAGGATGCCGTGTCCCTGAGTCTGCCCCTGACTGGCCAGCTGACGCCCATTGATATCTCCATGGCCGTGGTGAGGCAGGAGAGGACTCAAGGTAAAACTGTTTGCTGCCTTGTTTACGTCTTCTGGTCTCTCTAAACTTTCTAATTGGGACAGAGCAAACTTAGAATTGTTCAGTGCCTCAAAAACTCAATTCCTCTATTCACCATCTCCACACAAGCTTCCAGACAACAGACAACTAGCCCCTCTTGTTTAGTGACACTCAACTACCCCCTCTTCCACACTGAACATCCTCGGTCTGTCCTTTACTTATAATCTAAACTGCAAACTTCACATCTCATTGTATAACGTTAGGCGTTCTGAGTCGTCTTCAGCAGCTTTTGTCAACCCCACACCCAGCTGTTAACTCTGTAGAGGGGCCTTATCCGTCCATCTGTCTGTCTGTCTGTGTCTGTCTGTCTGTCTCTCTCTCTCTCTCTCTCTCTCTCTCTCTCTCTCTCTCTCTCTCTCTCTCTCTCTCTCTCTCTCTCTCTCTCTCTCTCTCTCTCTTGTGTGAATGACATTATTATTATTATTATTATTATTATTATTATTATTATTATTATTATTGTTATTGATGTTGTTGTTGTTGTTGTTGTTGTTGTTGTTGTTGTTGTTTTCCTTCTTCTTCTTCTTCTTCTTCTTCTTCTCCTTCTTCTTCTTCTTCTTCTTCTTCTTTTCCTTTTATTTATTAGCAGGTATATTATCCAGTGTGTGTGTGTGCGTGTGGGATGATGTATGCATTTATGTGTGTGTGTATGTGTGTGTGTGTGTGTGTGTGTGTGTGTGTGTGTGTGTATATTGTTACAGTAGTTTACAAACTGAAAATATACCCACAGTGTGTGTGTGTGTGTGTGTGTGTGTGTGTGTGTGTGTGTGTGTGTTTAGAACTATGTGGTATTTTCAGATATGTGTGTGTGTGTGTGTGTGTGTGTGTGTGTGTGTGTGTGTGTGTGTGTGTGTATGTGTAAAATTAAGGTTCAAAATTACTATTATTAATATTACTACTATTATGATTATTATGGTTTGTAATACTTGTGTGTGTGTGTGAGGGGAAGAGAGGGAGAGAAAAGCTGTGGTAGACTTTCACTGTTCTTCTCTTAAATCTATTAACAGTGGTGTTCCTCAGGGTTCTGTCCTGTCACCCACTCTCTTATTATTCATTAATGATCTTCTAAACCAAACTTCTTGTCCTATCCACTCCTATGCTGATGATACCACCCTGCACTTTTCCACGTCTTTTCATAGACGTCCAACCCTTCAGGAGGTAAACATATCACGCAGGGAAGCCACAGAACGCCTGACTTCTGATCTTTCTAAAATTTCTGATTGGGGCAGGGCAAACTTGGTATTGTTCAATGCCTCAAAAACTCAATTCCTCCATCTATCAACTCGACACAATCTTCCAGACAACTATCCCCTCTTCTTCAATGACACTCAACTGTCCCCCTCTTCTACACTGAACATCCTCGGTCTGGCCTTTACTTATAATCTGAACTGGAAACTTCACATCTCATCTCTAGCTAAAACAGCTTCTATGAAGTTAGGTGTTCTGAGACGTCTCCGCCAGTTTTTCTCACCCCCCAGCTGCTAACTCTGTACAAGGGCCTTATCCGTCCATGTATGGAGTATGCTTCACATGTCGGGGGGGGTTCCACTCATACTGCTCTTCTAGACAGGGTGGAATCAAAAGCTTTTCGCCTCATCAACTCCTCTCCTCTAACTGACTGTCTTCAGCCCCTCTCTCACCGCCGCAATGTTGCATATCTAGCTGTCTTCTACCGCTATTTTCATGCCAACTGCTCTTCTGATCTTGCTAACTGCATGCCTCCCCTCCTTCCGCGGCCTCGCTGCACAAGACTTTCTTCTTTCTCTCACCCCTATTCTGTCCACCTCTCTAACGCAAGAGTTAACCAGTATTCTCAATCATTCATCCCTTTCTCTGGTAAACTCTGGAACTCCCTACCTTCTTCTGTATTTCCACCTTCCTATGACTTGAATTCCTTCAAGAGGGAGGTTTCAAGACACTTATCCACCAATTTTTGACCACTGCTTTGACCCTTTTATGGGACTGGCATTTCAGTGGGCATTCTTTTTATTAGATTTTTGTTGCCCTTGGCCAGTATCCTTCCTACATAAACACACGCACACACACACACACACACACACACACACACACACACACACACACACACACACACACACAGGCAAGCCACACCCTCTTTCTGAATGCAACACTCCGCTGAGAGAGAACGAGTTAGGAATGAAATATTAGTGAGTGAGGTTAAGTTAGGTTAGGATAGGTTAGGAATGTCGGTAGAGTGTTGATAGAGGATGTATGTTCGTGTGTGTGTTAGGTTAGGTTAGGAGTGTTTGTGTGTGTTGGGGTGTGTTTAGAAGATGTGTCAGTGTTGATAGAGGGTGTGTGTGTGTGTTACGTTTGGAGGTAAATTGAGGTGTTGTGACTGTGTCTTGAGTTTGTTTTGGGTGTTTTAAGTGATTTGGGTGAATTTGGGGGTGTGCGGGGTCTTTTGGGTGTATTTGAGTGTGTGTGGGGTGTTCTGAATGCATTTGGGTGTGTTAGGGGCATATTCTGTGGTGATTTGGGTGTTTTGGATGTTTTAAGCGTGTTTTGGGTGTGTTTGGATGAGTTTGTGGGTATTTTGGGGTGTTTTGCGTGTGTTTTAGATCATTTTAATGTGTTTAGATGAGTTTTGTGGAGATTTTTGGGTGTTGAGAGTATTTTGAGTGTGTTTTGGATGTTTAAGCGTGTGTTTAATGTGTTTGGGTGAGTTTTTCTAGGTGTTGTCGGGTGTTGTTGGATATTTTGTGTATATTGTTTAGTGTTTTGGGGTGTGTTGGGAGTTTTTGGGGGTATATTTCTTCATTATTAATGGAAAAAAACACCCTTGAAATCCTTGTTAATCATTTTTATGGATTTGAGAAATATTCGTGAGGTGAGAGAGAGAGAGAGAGAGAGAGAGAGAGAGAGAGAGAGAGAGAGAGAGAGAGAGAGAGAGAGAGAGAGAGTGTGTATGTGTGTGTATCTGTGTGTGTGTGTGTGTGTGTGTGTGTGTGTGTGTGTGTGTGTGTGTTTGGGGGGAGGGGGGAGGAGCAGTGACAGGTAGACCTGACTAGGGAGGGGGATGGCTGGCGCTAGTCAGTCTTGTTCCACGCACAATGGTAATAAGTGTTTCCGTATTCCCAGTAGCTTCTTTCTGTACCAAACACTGCCACGCAGCACCAGAGAGCCATGAGTACGTAAGGTGAGCCCAGCGGTGTCACCATCCCCTCATTCAGCCTTATTGCCTTCACAGCTTTGCCTCTCATCCTCCCTGTAATGTCTTGAAGTTGTTTATTAAAGTTTTTTTTTTCGTTATTTAGGTATTTCTTGGGGGGTTTATTTATTTAACTTTTAGGTTTTGTTTACATCTGAGTCTGGAAACAGTTAGAAATTTAGGCGAATATTGAAGTTTCCTCAATATGTAAACAAGCAAGAAGACAATCTTTAGCTTAGTTCCCCTTGCTGCGTTGCAAATCTCTGTAATAACTGATGTTTTTTTTTTCTTTTAAGTTTGATTTGGGTGTATTTAGGAGTGTTGTGGGTGTTCTGAGTTTGTCTTAGAGCTGTTTAGGAGTGTTTTGGCTGTATATTAGCTGTTGTCACGTGTGTTTTGCTTGAATTTTTGGTTTAGGTTGTTTTTTAGGTGTATTTTATGTGTTTTGAGTGTTGACTGTGTTGAGTGTATTGTGGAGTGTTTTTGTGTTTTTGTGGGTGTATTGAGTTGTGAGTGTGTTTTGAGTTTATTTTGGGTGTTTCAAGTGTTTTAGATGAGTCTTGATGTATGTCAGATTTTTTGGGCGTATTTTGAGAGTGTGTGTGGTGTTCTGAGTGCGTTTGGGTGTGTTAGGGGCATTTTCTGTGGTGATGTGCATGTTTTGGATGTTTTAAGCGTGTTTTGGGTGCATTTGGATGTGTTTTCTGGGTAATTTGGGGTATTTTGTGTGTGTTTTGGATGTTTTGAGTGTATTTGGGTGAGTTTTATTGAGATTTTGTGGTGTTGGGAATGTTTTGAGTGTGTTTTGGATGTTTTAAATGTGTTTTGCGCTCTCTCCTTTCCTGGGACTCAAAAAGTGCAGGACATTTCAATGTTTATCAAGTGTTTTATAAAATGTAACTACTGAGAGAGAGAGAGAGAGAGAGAGAGAGAGAGAGAGAGAGAGAGAGAGAGAGAGAGAGAGAGAGAACATAAGAACATAAGAACATAAGAAATAAGGGAAGCTGCAAGAAGCGACCAGGCTTACACGTGGCAGTCCCTGTATGAAACACTCCTACCTATTTCCATCTGTTATCCCCATCCATAAACTTGTCTAATCTTCTCTTAAAGCTCTCTAGTGTCCTGGCACTAACTACATGATTACTGAGTCCGTTCCACTCATCTACCACTCTATTTGAGAACCAATTTTTTCCTATCTCCTTCCTAAACCTAAATTTTTCAAGCTTGAACCCGTTATTTCTTGTTCTACCTTGGTTGCTGATCCTAAGAATTTTGCTTACATCTCCCTTGTTATAACCCTTATACCACTTAAAGACTTCTATCAGAGAGAGAGAGAGAGAACTAGCAATAACTTACATACACATTCACACACACACACACACACACATACAAACCAATGCACTCATAAACATTCAAATTTCCCTCACTTTTTCAATCCTTAGGAAGGAGAGAGTGCGAGACAAGACATCCAAGAAAGCCTATCATTTCTGCCAATATTACAGGATGGAGAGCTTAGGATACCACACGGAGTGGTGTGAAGAAGCCTTGGGGATGCCTGAAGGAGGGGCAGTGAAGGACGGAGGCCTGGAGGTGAAGGAAATGCTGTAAATTCCTCTAATATTGAGCACTTGTCTGGTCAGACCATCCTTCACTGAATATTTGGACCGAGGCTTCGAGATACGAGGTGAGAATCCGTTTTTTAGAGTTTTCAGGCAGTTTTTTTTTTTTAGGTGTTTTCAGGTTGTTTTAATGTTCTTTTGAGTATTTTAGATTTGTTGAATGAGGAAGAAAGTTTAAATGTAATAATAAGCCCCCCCCAAAAAAAAGGGCTTAAATTGAGTTTTAAAGTCAGCCTAGCATATATTAAGCTGTTTTAAGTAATTTAAGTTATCAGAAGAGAGGAAGCTTAAATTTAATACTAGGATAAGGGAAAAGCTTATTTCTTGCATTAGGAAGAGAGAAAAGCTTAATATTACCTCCTCAACCCGCCCCGCAATGAGCCAGGTGATCCCCCAGAACAGCGCAATCCTGCCTACTTGTGATGTGGCAGCCCTGATCGTCCCCCTCCTTCTCTGCTCCTCCTCCTCATCCTCCTCCTCCTCCAGCAAAGAATAGATGTTTAATCAGCTGGTGGAAAGGTTAGTATTGTTGTTGTTGTTGTTGTTGTGGTGGTGGTGGTGGTGGTTGTTCGTCTCTCTGTCTGTCTCTCTCTCTCTCTCTCTCTCTCTCTCTCTCTCTCTCTCTCTCTCTCTCTCTCTCTCTCTCTCTCTCTCTCTCTCTCTCTCTCTTTGCTATTTATATTTTTATTATTATTACTATTATTATTATTATTATTATTATTATTATTATTATTATTATTATTATTATTATTATTTTACTATTACTACTACTAATACCACTACTACTACTACTACTATCACTACTACTACAACTACAACTACTACTACGAGACACGCACACAAACACCACCACTACTACCACCACCACTACTACAACCACAGGGTCCTCGTCTTCAGCCGTTGTAATAATGGTGGGTGCTGTGGAAGTTATCAAGGAGGTTACTGCCACGGCCACCTTTGCTACTCCCTGCCCACGGGAACGCCCTGGCTGCCGCGCACATAAATTACTGGCAAAGGTTAGTGGTGGTGGTGGTGGTTGTGGTGGTGCAAGATGATGATGATGATAATGAGAAGGAAGAGGAGGAGGAGGAGGAGGAGGAGGAGAAGTAGGAGTTGAGGATAAGGAACAGGAAGAGGAGTATGGGAAGGAGTAGGAAGAGGAAGAGGAGGAGAAGGAGGAAGAAGATGATGAGGAGGAAGAGTAGTAGTAGTAATAGTAGTAGTAGTAGAAAAATACCAAATATTAACTCTCTCTCTCTCTCTCTCTCTCTCTCTCTCTCTCTCTCTCTCTCTCTCTCTCTCTCTCTCTCTCTCTCTCTCAGGCGGTGGTTATGGTGGGGGTCCTGGTATCCCCCCTCTCCCGCACTCCTTCGCTTCCCCCCTTGGACACTCCGGAACGTAAGTAGTAGTAGTAGTAGTAGTAGTAGTAGTAGTAGTAGTAGTAGTAGTAGTTTATTATTATTATTATTATTATTATCATTATTATTATTATTATTATTATTATTATTATTATTATTATTATTATTATTATTATCGTTATTATTATCGTTATTATTATTGCTATTATTATCATTCTCATAATTTTCTCGTTATATCTACTACTACTACTACTACTACTAATACTACCACCACTACCACTACCCAGGGTGTTCGTGTTTTGGCCGAAACACTCGAGCGGGAGGTTACTGCACTCCAGCACTTTTTTCGTTAGTCGGGAGGGAAGAAGGGATAGTGAGAAGGCGAGGGGCAAAATAGTTAAATCTAGAAAGGTAGCTAGCTCAGGGATGGTGAGAAATAGCTTAAGTGTTTACTACACAAACTGTAGAAGTATTCTGAATAAAATAGACTTGCTTAGAGGAATAGCGAGCGTTGAGAAATTTGATAAACTCATGCACGTAGATAACAGTAGTAGAAGGAGGAAAATAAAAGAAATGGAGGAGGAGGAGGAAGAAATAAGGAGAAATGGAGGAGGAGAAGGAGGAGGCAAAACAAGTAAA
>NC_087155.1:10601691-10619191 GCF_035594125.1 Scylla paramamosain
GGGGTGTTTTGGATGCGTTTGGATGTGTGCAGGGTGTCTCTCTCTCTCTCTCTCTCTCTCTCTCTCTCTCTCTCTCTCTCTCTCTCTCTCTCTCTCTCTCTCTGTCAGTAGTTACACAGGTTTTTAAGGGTGTCTTTACTGTTCTAGTGACAGATTAAAAACATTTCTACGTTACTATCAGGAGAAACACGCTTTTAAAAGCGTGTTAGTGACATGTTTTTAATGATGTTTTTACGGTTCTAGGGACAGATTAACAACATTTATATATTATTAATAAGAGAAACGCTTTTAAAAATCCTGCTAATCATCTTTGTGGCTTTGGGAAACAGTCGTAAGGAGAGAGAGAGAGAGAGAGAGAGAGAGAGAGAGAGTAAAAGCATTTTAGTTAATCATATCCTGCGCTAGTTCGTACGTTTTCTGTGGTGACACGGTACAGCAGTGAATGAAATTTGGAATCATAATCATGCAGGGATGGTTTAGTGGGGAAACGTGAGTGAGGAAGTTAGGATATTTATATTATTTGAATTATTACTTGATAACATGTCAACTTTTCTGTGTGTGTGTGTGTGTGTGTGTGTGTTGGTTGAGGAACCGAGACAGGTGGCGCTTCGGAGGGTGAGCGGCTGGCTGAAGTGTTCTGGCAGGCGTTGGTCAGTCTTGCCCCACGCACTCTAGTGATAAGTGTTTCCGTGTTCCCGGCTGCTTCTCCCTGTACCAAGCACCGCCACGCAACGCCAGAGAGCCATGAGTACGTAAGGTGAGCCCAGCAGTGCCAGCCTACCCTCATTCAGCCTTACTGCCTTCCCAGCACCACCTTCCTCTTCCCTGTAGTGTCTTGTAGCAGTTTATTAAGGTTTTTGTTCGTTATTTAGGTATATTTTGGGGTTATTTATTTATTTTTAGGTTTTCTTTACGTCTGAGTCTGGAAACAGCTGGAGATTTAAGCGAATATTGAAGAGTCGTCAATATGGAAACAAGCCATCAGCTGAGGTATAGGCAGGGCGTCATTGTTTTCAGTTATTATTTGCCTCATCTCTTACTTACTCAGCTAACATGTCACAAGATAGTTACTTGTCTAGCTTTCATATCCGCGGGTCATACATATCCGCCATTGCTTGGTTTTGGTGTCATGAAGTAATAATTGAGGCAACATGGCCGCCGGGTCCTCCACTGAGGTCGGCGTCGAGGGCCTGTTCCGGCCTGTGGGTTCCCATATTTTTTTTATATTTTCTTTAATTTCTTTATTTGGCTTCTTTAGTAAGTTTTTATGGTTTGTAAAAATATTTTGTTGCTGTTGAAGTGTTTTTCTTGCTTCAGAAGAGTAAATGGGCTGAATTTTCTGTATTTTTTTTTTTTTCTTTTCGTAAATAGAGGGTCATTTTCACGGTTATTTTTACCCAACCCGGTTCTTGGCTTTTTTTATTTGAGGATGTAGTGAAGCTTCTATTGCCTTAAAAAATCGTTTATGAACTTTAAAATGTTTTGCGTTCCTGTTGAGTTAACTATGTGCATTTTGAAATGGTTTTTAGCCCCGTTAAAAGTGGTGATTTTGTCATTTTTTTAGATTCCTTATTTCTTTATTTCAGCTTGTAACTAACTTTGCATTGCTTGAAAAATAGTTCAGATTTTTTGAAGTGTGTTTTTACTGGTGTAAAGTGAAATGGGTGGACTTTTGAATGGTTTTAATGGTGTCAAAGGTTCCAACACTTTTTCCATATTTCTGTTGATATTTCTTTACAACTACTCAGGTTGCAGATGTTTTGATATTGTGAATGTTAATTAAAGTAATTGTCAAGTCAGAAAATAGAATGCATTCAAGCCTAGCTTCATTTTTTCTAAAGGTCAGTTATAAAAATGAAATACGTTACGGTACGTATCTATACGTGACGTCATCAATGACGTCATCAAGGAGCCAGGACCTCAACCAACTCCAGTTTCTCCTGAATGTCTAGCGTTCCTTGCGTGTTTTAGGGTGTCTAAAGTGTGTTTTGGGGTGTCTAAAGTGTGCATTGAGCCGTTTTGAATCAGGTTGTGTGTTTTAAGTGTGTTTTAAGTGTTTTAAGTGTTTTGCATGAGTCTGGGTGTGTTTTGGGTGGGTAAGGGAGTGTTTCTGGGTGTTTGAAGTAGGTCTGCATGTGTTTTGTGGTGTTTTGGGTGTGTTTCAGATGGGGTTTGAGGTGTTTTAGAGTGTTTTAGGTGTATTTCAGAGTAATTTGGTGTGTTTAGGATATTTTTGGTATGTTTTGGGAATGGTTTGGTGTGTTTAGGGGTGTTGTGGGGATATTTTGGTGCGTTTAGAAGTGTTACAAATTGCTTGAAAGTAGCTTGGTGTGTGTTGGGTGTGTTTGGGGATGCTTTGGGGTGTTTTAAGTGGATTTGGTATGATAGAAATTGCTTTGAGATGTTTGGGTGATGTGGTAGAAATGATGGAGACGAGTATTAGGGGTGTTATGGTAAAGGCACGGTGCTTGAAGTAATATAAATAATTCTGGTGTGTTTTAGGGAGGGGCTTTGATGGTAGAAGTGTGTGAAAGGTGTTCCAGCATGTGTTGTGATACAATCCTTTTGTTTTCAGATGCATATGCAGAGAGAGGAAAACCAGGAGGACTACTACCGCCAACACCACCACCACTACAGTTAAATGAAGGGTAGATGAATAATTAAATATTTGTTCTCTTTTATTGTCTTGAGTATGAAATGATTAGGAATTCGACAAACTCTCTCTCTCTCTCTCTCTCTCTCTCTCTCTCTCTCTCTCTCTCTCTCTCTCTCTCTCTCTCACACACACACACACACACACACACAACCTCTTGACCTAATTTAACCAAACTAAACCTATCCAAACCCAACACAACACAACCCAAACAAAACAAAGCAAACCCTATCCAATCCTACTCCAAACCTAACCTCTTCACAACCCACAGGCAATGATGGACGTGGCATTCGGCACAGGCTTCACCATTCGAACGACTGTGAACGCCGCATTCTCTCGCTCGGGAAGTACTGGCTGATTGGTGGCCTTGGCTATCTACGCAATCACTCTTGCTGTGGTTGACATACCATTCTTTGCTCTCTTCTTCCAGGAACTACTGCCTGAGGTGATTTTGATTGTGTGTGTGTGTGTGTGTGTGTGTGTGTGTGTGTGTGTAGGTAGCATCATCATCAGCAACAGGGGTTGTTGATGGTAATGGTTCCTGTTTTTATCCTCATTAGGGCTAGCTAGACCAACCTTGGGCTGTACTGTGAGCTGATGTTGTTTGCCATTGGTGGGTCTTGAGGGGCTGGGATAATGGGTTTCTTAGGTAAACACACAGAAACACTTAAAAACACAAACCTTTACAAACACTAGGTAATGCTGGTATACACATAAACACAGATTAGGCCTGATATGCACTTAGAAACACACACACACACACACACACACACACACACACACACACACACACACATTATATGTTGGTGGCATCAACTGCCTACTCACTCACTTTTGCTGTGGCTGACATACTATTCTCTGCTCTCTTCTTCCTGGAATTACTGCCTGAGGTGAGGGTAAGTGTGTGTGTGTGTGTGTGTGTGTGTGTGTGTGTGTGCAGGAACCATCATCACACCTGATGACACACACGATGAAAGCAGGAACCATCATCATCACCTGCTGTGGCTGATGATGGTTCCTGCTTTCATCGTCATTGTGGCCATATAGACCAACCTGGGGCTGTAGTCTGGGCTGATGCTGTATGCCACGGGTGCATGTGGAGGGCTGGGATATTGGATAACAACTGAAATAGGCTAGTATTCATATAAACCATTATAAACAATACGTAGTAAAAAAGGCTAGTATTCATATAAACCATTATAAACAATATGTAATGCTGGTATATACACATAACCACAGAATTAAGACTGGTATACACTTAAAGACATTTACAAACATTTCTTAAGGCTTGTATACTCTTAGAAACATATCCAAATACTTGCTAAGTCTGGTACACACACATAATCCCATAAGAGATGTTGGCATATACTCAGAAATCTATACACTATCTACTATACACTATCTATACACTATCTATACACTGTGTCTACTAGCCTTACTAGGTAAGGCTAGTAGACACAAATCTATACATATATTAGGAATTTATGTTGAATTATTGAGATGACTAGTACACACACACACACACACACACACTCTCTCTCTCTCTCTCTCTCTCTCTCTCTCTCTCTCTCTCTCTCTCTCTCTCTCTCTCTCTCTCTCTCTCTCTCTCTCTCTCTCTCTCTCTCTCTCTCTTTCTTTCTCTGTTTCTTTCTCTGTTTCTTTCTCTTCTGTTTTTGTGTCTAGTTTCTCTCTCTCTCTCTCTCTCTCTCTCTCTCTCTCTCTCTCTCTCTCTCTCTCTCTCTCTCTCTCTCTCTCTCTCTCTCTCTCTCTCTCTCTCTCTCTCTCTCTCTCTCTCTCTCTCTCTCTCTCTCTCTCTCTCTCTCTCTCTGATATGCTGTCCCACACCTCAGTACACCCTTCCTGTCTTCCTACACCTTAGCACCCCCTCCTGTCTGCCTCTAGACCCAAACACTCCCTGTTTCACCCCTGCATCTTATTAAACTGTCCTTGTTTGTCTCCCTTCACCTCAATAAACCCTATCTACTTTCCCTCTCTGTTTCTGTGTCTTACCTTACTACAACCTCGTCTGTCCCAATTGTTTAGTTCTCAATTCTTGTCCACTGCACTTAAATACTGCCTTCCATGCCTGTTTCGTATATTTATATTTATCTATTTATATTTCTATTTAGTATTTTTGGTGTGTTTTGCAGTGTCTTAGGTGTGTTTTGTGGTGTTTTGGTCAGTATTGCATGAGTTTGGGTGTGTTTTAGGGTGTTAAAGTCTTTTGGGCTGTTTTGAGTGAGTTTGGATGTGTTTTTAAATGTTTCAGATGGATTTCTGGGGTGTTTTGGGGTGTTTCAATGTATTTTCTTGTGTTTTGGTGTGTTTGGGGGATTTAGCTGCATTTTTAATGTGTTTAGGATGTTATGGGCATGTTTTGATGTGTTTTAAGGTGCTTGAAAGTAGGCTGTTGTGTTTAGGGATGTTTTGGGCAACTTTTGGTGTGTCTAGGGGCAGACAGGATGGGTGTGCTAAGGTGTTTGATAGAAGCTTCTTTGGGATGTTTTGGTGATATTCTAGCTAAGATGGATATGGTGTGAAAGTAGAGGCGGGTACTTGAGGTAAGATGAAAGATTCCGTGGTGTTTTTGTGGATGGGCTGCACCTTTCACCTAAGTATTTAATATTAGGCGATGCAAAGTAACTAAAATTGGCAAAGAGTTACTACCAGTATTACTATAACTAACATAGATACATAAATCAACATAACATCTAACACAATTTCACCAATATTAATGCAATAGCTAGTTCTAATTAAGTATTGTTTTCTTTATAGGTTTTATAACTATTCAAAACTTCTTACACATGCCTACACAAAACATTTTCGTCTTCTGTTTCATTAAATAACTCATCTAAATTTTGTTTGCTTATATATTTTTGCCTGATCTGTCTCATCAGTACGCACTCCAGCAATACATGTTGCTCTGTCTGTGTTGCCTGCCCGTTACATGGACACATGCGCAAGTCCCGCGGGATGCGACTCCAACGGCCGGTCTCGATCTTTAAGTCATGAGACATCAGTCGAATTCTAGTAAACGCCATACGTGTATAGTCAGGGATATATATGTCATCTGAATAAATATTATGGACACCAAGACTAGAATTCAATATTGATATATATGTGTGATACTTTGCTGCGTCTTCTGGCTTATGGGTAATTAAATGAATTATTCTGTCAAGAGGATTTATATGATTATCATACTGTATGGCACTCTGGATAAACTTATAACCAGGGTTGTTAGCTTCTCTGCATAAACTAAATACAACATGAAATGGTTAATTTCTGTCGAGTAAAGTCAGTTTCCTCTCCAAGAAACGTTTCCATTGGACATAGACAATATGGTAAACTAGCTTAATTCCCCATTCAACATGACATAAGTTTGAGCTTGTGTTATTTCTCACGCCCAAGAGACATCTCATAAGTTTATTGTACTGACTGGTGAGTGACACACAGCTGTTTGTCAGCCACAACTAGCAGCTGTATGTCAGTTCAGCCAACACAGCCGCGTTAAACACACGTTGCATATAGCAGTAAGGCATATCTAGGTTCGAGGCACAGAATATAGAAAATTTGTTGATGACTGACTGACACTTTACCCTATGTAGTGACATCGTCCTTCATACAACCGCTGTCGGTAAACCAGGCTCCTAAATACCTCTATCTGTCACAGTACTTAACAGCATGTACCTCGATCTTTAATGGTACCTCGATCTTTAATGGAACACAATGAGTGTTATTTAAAACAAAAAAAAAAAAATTAAGTTTTGTCCTCGTTAAGAACCATTCCATAATCATTGCAATAATCGATGACAACTCTGTTTCCTGATACACATATCCCTATCATATGACACCAACACACACTTCACCAACATTATAATTCCTCCTAATATTTTGTTTACTTTTTTTCATATATAAATCAAAACCTGGCACGCTACTAATTAATGTTTCCTTAATTTCAGTGATCCATATTATGTCAAATTCTAAAACAAAATTTAGCACTTCAGGGCTTTAGAGCTTATTTTTCACACCACAGATATTCCAAGCACATATTTTCAATTGCCCATTCCAATTCTTTCCATGCCAAAATTAGGGAAATGCCTATCAATCACAACACCATCACGCAGCAATACTCACTGCCGATAATCATACGTAATTTCCACTGCCTGGAGTGAAAGTTGAAAAATAAATAATTAGATGCTTGTTGTCTTTTATTCTCTTGAGTCTCTCTCTCTCTCTCTCTCTCTCTCTCTCTCTCTCTCTCTCTCTCTCTCTCTCTCTCTCTCTCTCTCTCTCTCTCTCTCTCTCACACACACACACACACACACACACACACACACACACACACACACACACACACACACACACACACACACACACACACACACACACACACACACATGTCAGGAGAAAGGGGCAACTAATTATGTAAGAGAGAGAGAGAGAGAGAGAGAGAGAGAGAGAGAGAGAGAGAGAGAGAGAGAGAGAGAGAGACTGAATTTTATTATATATTCTTACCACAAAAACCACACACATACAGGGGGTAACATTACTGTAAATGTGTGCATGTATAGGTGCATATGTGTGTGTGTGTGTGTGTGTGTATTTATTATTTCTGTAGGGCAGAAACTTTCAAGTAGGAAAGAAAGATACAGAGAAAAGCATATCCTGCCTAAATGTTTACATTCTTGAAAGAAAACGGAGGTCCGTTTTTTACATTTTATGGTAAACCTATGTGACGAAATACGCAGTTAATTGTACATAAGTGTTTCCCAGACTTCCCCAGCACATAACTTGTGATGGTTCAGTCAATGGCAGCAGGTCCGGATGTGGGCTGTTCATCCGCGACTACATTTCTGCTAATCACCACACTGACACTGAGGTTTCCCTGCACACATGTCCTCCACTAGGGCAGAACTGTGTGTTCTGGAGGTGCTCCATATTGTGGCGCCTCTCCGTAAGGATGTACTCTTCTTTGTTGACAGTCAGGTTGCACTGTATGCTCTCCTATCTACCTCCCCCATGGACTGTGATCTAGTTAATAAATGTCTTGATCTCATCCACGGCCTAGAAGGTGCTGGTGCCACGGTCCACTTCACCTGGATACCCTCTCATGTGGGTATCCCACTTAATGAAGAGGCAGACCGCCTTGCTCAATGTGCCCTTCAGGACGACACATTGGACACTGGTGCTGAGTACACTTTGGGCTATGTTAAGGACTTTGTACATAGTAGCATTAGTGATCAGTTGGAGCTTTGTTGCCATAGGGGCAGTGGCACTAGTCTTCACTATTTACGTGTCTCCCAGAGCTGTGCTTACACCTATGGGAGACACACTGCATCATGCATGCATAGGATGGCAATGAGGCTCAGATTAGACTATAAGTACTTTTGGGAAGTCAGTGCTTCTCCTGGTGTATGCTGTGTGCTAAGTGCTGCACCAAGGGGACACACACTGCGTCATTATGTCACGGAATGTCCTCTCATTGCTAAATTTATGCTGCAAGGTCAACATGACTTGTATACCCTCATTGACCATTTCTTAGACTCAGCTACTCTCAGGGCTATACTCAAGGAATATCCTATGTTTGCTCCCAGACTGTAGGATATTTATGCAATAAGGTGTGCAATATCTGTATTTATTTATTTACTTATATTCTTTTAATGTATACTATATTTTTATATTTTTGATGCTCTACCCTTAAGTCTTTGCCCAGGGGGTGGGTGGCAAGGTCCGTCCTCCTCCTTTGTTGTATTTCATTATTAATGCAACAATAAATGTATCAATCAATCCATCAACTTTCAAGAGAGAGAGAGAGAGAGAGAGAGAGAGAGAGAGAGAGAGAGAGAGAGAGAGAGAGAGAGAGAGAGAGAGAGAGAAACATTTCCTGCCTAAATGTTTAGAGAGAGAGAGAGAGAGAGAGAGAGAGAGAGAGAGAAACATTTCCTGCCTAAATGTTTACATTCTTGAGAGAGAACGGAGGTCTGTTTTTTAAAATCTTATGGTAAACCTGTGTGATGAAATATGCAGTTAATTGTACATAAGTGTATCCCAGACTTCTCCAGCACATACGAGTAACCCCCCTTTCAGTAGCACCACATCCACCACGACCCACACGTTGGTAAGCTTTCTAAACACACTTAACTTTCAATGGCACATATATTTAAAAGATTAATCACAGCAAAAAAGAACCATATATATATATATATATATATATATATATATATATATATATATATATATATATATATATATATATATATATATATATATATATATATATACAGTACATGCAGGTGAACTCTTCATAACCCCCAGAGAAAGGCTAATGATACCTGGTGATCATGAGCTGCAGTTTGGGAACCTCTGTTGCACATGTTTGTCTCTGGGAATTATTGTTCTTTTTAATGCAAAATTTTAGACTTAATAATGACAAGTTGAGAGATAACACAGTATTAATGCGAGGCTTCAAGTCACACAAGCTTAATGACTTCACATTGTGCCACACAAGGGATGAGACTTTGCACAGTGTAAGCCCAGCCAGGACTAGTTTGAATTTGGCGCTTGAATTATTATGTAGATACTTTGACAAATATAATTGTAATGGTTTAGATTTTAATTTTACACATTTATATATCATTATATTTATTTTTAGATTGGTTTAGTTTAATATGAGAGTAAATGGTGCTTGTTATTTGAAGAAAATAGTTTTGTGGATTGGGTGTGTAGTTGCGCTGTGCAGGCTGGCAGGAAGAGGATGGGCAGCAGACATCAGAAAAATGTCTGTGCTCCAAGGAGTGTCTTGAGCTGCTGCTTTATTTAACCTGGATTTTCGCTGAACAAGACAGTAAAATGGGCTGTGGGGCTGCCTGTATGTGCTGGTGCAAGCTTGGTGCCTGCCGGGAGCTGTCTGGGGGGCCAGCAGCTCTTCCTGAGGCCCAGCAAGGCTCTATCATTGGTAAGTGACCCACCCACTACTTGTCTAGACAAGGAGTTTGTACAGTTTGTTGCAATAGGCGGTAACTCTGATGGTGTTGTTCCTTATAATGACTGTGTCACGCACAACACGTTCCTTATAATGACTCCGTGTCACGCACAACACACAGGACGGTCAGGTGAATTTTTTTTCGTTAATATTTATTTTTAAGTCTCATATTTCAAATATTTTCTCCTCGTTAGGAATATATTTATTTGACTCAACATTCCGAGGTGCTACTAACGTTCCTAACCTCCAGGACAAAATACCTACGAATTAACCATAACAAAAATTTAAAAAAAGCAAAAATATCACTTAGCAAATGTTATTAGCCGAGGTGGAGGTAGCCTTGCCCCATATATCCCCCAATATCTTCTTCATCACTCACTTATTGTAAGCCAAACATGTAACAAAGCGGAGACAGATGACTAAGCTTTCATATCCCCCAGCTACATATATCCGCCATTGCCTGGTTTTCGAGTGATGAAAGAATAATTGTTAAAACAGGCTACCTCCTTGACTGGTGTTGCCGCCAAGGGCTACCGTGATGGATGGCTACCTGTCCCAGCCTGTCAGTTCATATATTTTTTTTATGTTGTCTTAACTTCTTTATTCGGCTTCTATAATATGTTTTATGGTTTATAAGAATATCTAGTTGCTTTTTAAATTTTTTTTTTTTTTTTTAGCTTCTGTTGAGTAAATATGTTGGATTTGGTGTTGTTGTTTACGTAAATATAAGCTCCTTTTCGGCTGTATTTATTTATTTTTTTTTTCATACACCGGTAAATTGCTTTTTTTTTATTTCCAGCTATAAGTACGTGTTTATTGTTTCTAAAAATCACTTATGATTTTTAAAATGTTTCTTTGTTCCTGTTGAGGTAAATAAGTGTACTTTAAAATGGTTTATGGTCCTGTTAAAAGTTGTGACTACAACATTAGCTGTATTGTTTTTCCTCAATTTCAGCTTGTAACTAACTTTGGAATCTTTGAAAAAAAATATTTCATATTTTTAAAGTGTTTTATTTTCTTGTGAAGTCAAAAGTGTTTTTTTCAATGTTTAGGTTCCAAGACTTTTTTATACACATTTCTTTTTTATTTGTTTACTTCAGGTTGCAGGTAACTTTTGATAGTGTGAAAACATAGTTCATATTTTAGAAACTTTTTTTCGTTCCTGTAAATTTAAATTTTGTGGACTTTTCAGTGGTTTGAATGGTGTTCAGTGTCTCAACATTTTTTTCCATATTTCATTTGGATAATTATTAAATACTACTCAGCTTAGATATGTTCTAATATTGTGGATATTAATTAAAGTATTTGTCAGTTCAGAATATATAAAACATTCCAGCCTAGCTTAATTTTTTTTTCTAAGGGTCAATTTAAAAATGAAATCCGTTACGGTATGTATCTAGACGTGACGTCATCAATGACGTCATCAAGGAGTCGGGACCTCAATCGGCTCCAGTGTCTCCTGAATATTTAGCGTTCCTGGCGTGTTTTAGGGTGTCTAAGGTTTGTTTTGAATGAGTTTGTGTTCGAAGTGTGTTTTAAGTGTGTTTTGGGCTGTTTTGGATGAGTCTGTTTGTGTTTTTGGGTGGGTTAAGGCTGCGTTTTCGGTTGTTTTAGGTAGGTCTGCACGAGTTTTGGGGTGGTTGTGGGTGTGTTTCAGATGGGGCTTTAGGAGTAACAATGTGTTTTAGGGCGTTTTAGTTGTGTCTCATGATAATTTAGTATGTTTTTGATGCGTTTAAGATATTTTTGGTGTGTTTTTGGGAATGGTTTGGTGTGTTTAGGGGTGTTGTGGGGATATTTTGGTGCGTTTAGAAGTGTTACAAATTACCTGAAAGTAACTTGGTGTGTGTTGGGTGTGTTTGGGGATGCTTTGGGGTGTTTTAAAGTGAATTTGGTATGATAGAAGTTGTTTTGGAATGTTTCGGGGATGATGTAGAAATGTTGGAGACGAGTATTGGGGATGTTATGGTAGAGGCACGGTGCTTGAGGTAATATAAATGATTCTGGGGTGTTTTGGGGAGGCGCTTTGATGGTAAAAGTGTGTCAAAGATGTTGTAGCGTGTGTTGTGATATAATCCTTTTGTTTTCAGACGCATATGCTCAGAGACAAGAGGGAAAAGCAGGAAGACTACCACCACCAACACCTCCACCACCACCACCACCACCACAGTGGAAGAAAGGGTAGATGAATAATTTAATATTTGTTCTCTTTTATTGTCTTGAGTATGAAATGATTAGAAATCTCTCTCTCTCTCTCTCTCTCTCTCTCTCTCTCTCTCTCTCTCTCTCTCTCTCTCTCTCTCTCTCTCTCTCTCTCTCTCTCTCTCTCTCTCTCTCTCTCTCTCTCTGTTATTTTTATCTAGTGATTTTTTTTTTTTTATGTAGGAGGGACACTGGCCAAGGGCAACAAAAATCCAATAAAGAAAAAAAAAAAGCCCACTAAAATGCCAGTCCCAGAAAAGGCTCCAATGTGGTAGTCATAAATTGAAGTATAAGTGTCTTGAAACCTCCCTCTTGAAGGAATTCAAGAGACTTAAGTGATTTTTTTATTTTTTTCATGTATGAGACCACTGGCCAAAGGCAACAAAAAAACAATGAAAAAAAAAAAAACACTGAGATGCCAGTTCCAGAAAAGGGTCCAAAGCGGTAGTAAAAAATTGAAGGATAAGTGTCTTGAGACCTCCCTCTTGAAGAAATTCAAGTCATAGGAAGGTGGAAATACAGAAACAAGCAGGGGGTTCCAGAGTTTACCAGAGAAAGGGATGAATGATTGAGAATACTGGTTGCATTAGAAAGGTGGACAGAATAGGGGTAAGAGAAACAAGAAAGTCTTGTGCAGCGAGGCTGCGGAAGGAGGGGAGGAATGCAATTAGCATGATCAGAAGAGCAGTTAACATGAAAATAGCGGTAGAAAACACTTAGAGATGCAACTTTGCGACGATGAGAGAGAGAGAGAGAGAGGAGAGAGAGAGAGAGAGAGAGAGAGAGAGAGAGACAGAGAGGCTGAAGACATCAGTTGGAGGAGAGGAGTTGATGACACGAAAAGGTTTTGATTTCGCCCTGTCTAGAAGAGTCTAGTATGAGTGGAACTCCCAGAGACATGTGAAGCATAGTCCATACATGGACGGATAAAGCCCCTGTAAAGAGTTAGCAGCTGGGGGGGTTGAGAAAAACTGGCGATGACATCTCAGAACGCTTAACTTCATAGAAGATGTTTTAGCTAGAGATGAGATGTGAAGTTTCCAGTTCAGATTATAAGTAAAGGTCAGACCAAGGATGTTCAGTGTAGAAGAGGGGGTCAATTGAGTGTCATTGAAGAAGAGGGGATAGTTGTCTGGAAGGTTGTGTCGAGTTGATATATTGAGGAACTGAGTTTTTGAGGCATTGAACAATACCAAGTTTGCTCTGCCCCAATCAGAAATTTTAGAAAGATCAGATGTCAGGCGTTTTGTGGCTTCCCTGCGTGAAATGTTTGCATCCTGAAGTGTTGGACGTCTATGAAAAGACGTGGAAAAGTGCAGGGAAGTATCAACGTAGGAGTGGATAGGACAAGAAGTTTGGTTTAGGTTATTGATGAATAATAAGAGAGTGGGTGACAGGACAGAACCCTGAGGAACACCACTGTTAATAGAATTAGGAGAAGAACAGTGACCGTCTACCACAGCAGCAATAGAACGGTCAGAAAGGAAATTTGAGATGAAGTTACAGAGAGAAGGATAGAAGTCGTAGGAGGGTAGTTTGGAAATCAAAGCTTTGTGCCAGACTCTATCAAAAGCTTTTGATAATTTCAATGCAACAGCAAAAGTTTCACCAAAATCTCTAAAAGAGGATGACCAAAACTCTGTTTGGTAGATGCACAGTGCTTGAGGTAATATATATATATATATATATATATATATATATATATATATATATATATATATATATATATATATATATATATATATATATATATATATATATATATATATATATATATATATATATATATATATATATATATATATATATATTCAAAATTTAAATGTTTAACTAATGAAAAAAAATCTGTATATATATATATATATATATATATATATATATATATATATATATATATATATATATATATATATATATATATATATATATATATATATATATATATACAAAATTTAAATGTTTAACTAATGAAAAAAAATCTGTCAAGTGAAATACATTTGGAAAGTGTGTATAATGTTTACTCTACATCACACGTTGGTTTATCTCCCATATAAACGTTTAATAATAACAAATAGACGATAGTGTAAACATATATGGCTGATTGACAATAATGGTAACATCATTCAAAAGTTTTGTTAATAGAGGTAGGCATGGGGATTATTGGCGTGGTGGGTACTACGTTGTCCATTAATATATCTTTAAACTTGTTTCTGAGTGACGCCTGTACTTCATTCATATGTTTTGGATTCCAAGCGTGAGGGAAGAAGGATTGATAGAGCTAATAATGACGAGTCGTACAGGCAAAGATCACTTAAGAATATGACAGTTCAGTCACTGGCTCGCCGTGTTTTGAAACCTAAGTCGATTTTACTGACTATGAGCACCACAATGTATACTGTCATCACTCTACCTAGTAAAGAATGCTACATTATATTATGATCTTTGAGAGAGAGAGAGAGAGAGAGAGAGAGAGAGAGAGAGAGAGAGAGAGAGAGAGAGAGAGAGAGAGAGAGAGAGAGAGAGAGAGAGAGAGAGAGAGAGAGAGATTATCATGAGCGTGGGGATTTAGAAGACGTGTCTCCTTTCTCCGTGCGTTCCGTAAAAGGCGACTAAAAGGTAGGAGACAAGAGAGGAGCTTGAAATCCTCCTTTTGGAATTTTAGTATCCAGAGAAGGATGGAAGCAAAACGTTGTTTTTTCTTATTGTGACATTTCATATATATGTAGTGAGTTTCTTTTGATAGACTACTAGTTATGATGCTAAAAAATAAATAGATAAGTAAAAAAAAAATAAAAGGTAGGAAATAAAATGAAGCAAAGCAAGGCAGCAGCTGCCATATCCTAGGGAATCCAACGAGTAACCTGCCTGGGTACAGATGCTGTCGCCAAGATCCCACCTGTGTCCGCCTAGCGTCTTTAGTATTGAACTCGCATCGGCTCAGATCAGTACCTCCATGCAAAATGTTTCACCACACTTCTGTAGCTTCCTGTGATGCCACTCTCGCTCCCTGTTCAGCAGATGTGCGGTGGCTCTTTGCCTCCTCATTCAGCGTGCCGCCTCCACCACCATCTGCTCCTACCCTGCCGGCGTGAACTGCCTGTTTCCGCCAGTCCCGGCTCTGCTGCCTCTCTTCGTTTGTTTTAGCGTGTATGTTTTCAGGGTGATATAGAACTCAAACTTTGTTGAACAGCACGTCTTGAAAATATGTATGTTCAAGAAAACAATGTTATTCACGTATCTGATGAATAATTTACGTAAAACATAATATAAGGAAATATTTAACATTAAGCTGCTGCCATAATATTTGGGTGAGTGGATACTTTTACATTGTTAGATTCATCAGATTATTATTATCATGAAAGTTTTTGGATTTGAATATAACGCTGTGAAATGATCACCGCTGGAACCATTTTTGTTTTATTTATCGCAGATTAGTGGTACCAGTACCTTTCCATTTCATGGTGGTATTAAAGAAACTGAAACATCGTTAAAGTAAAAGTACACTGACTTTATTGAAACACACGACAAACAGATTTTTTTTTTTTTACGTTATGTAGGAAGGACACTGGCCAAGGGCAAAAAAAATCTAATAAAAAAAAATGCCCACTGAAATGCCAGTTCCATAAAAGGGTCAAGGCAGTGGTCAAAAATTGATGAATAAGTGTCTTGAAACCTCCCGCTTGAAGGAATTGAAGTCATAGGAAGGTGGAAATACAAAAGCAGGCAGGCAGTTCCAGAGTTTACCAGAGAAAGGGATGAATGATTGAGAATACTGGTTAACTCTTGCGTTAGAGAGGAGGACAGAATAGGGGTGAGAGAAAGAAGAAAGTCTTGTGCAGCGAGGCTGCGGGAGGAGGGGAGGCATACAGTTAGCAAGATCAGAAGAGCAGTTAGCATGAAAATAGCGGTAGAAGACAGCTAGATATGCAACATTGCGGCGGTGAGAGAGAGGCTGAAGACAGTCAGTTAGAGGAGAGGAGTTGATGAGACGAAAAGCTTTTGATTCCACCCTGTCTAGAAAAGCAGTATGAGTGGAACCCCCCCCAGACATGTGAAGCATACTCCATACATGGACGGATAAGGCCCTTGTACAGAGTTAGCAGCTGGGGGGGTGAGAAAAACTGGCGAAGACGTCTCAGAACACCTAACTTCATAGAAGCTGTTTTAGCTAGAGATGAGATGTGAAGTTTCCAGGTCAGATTATAAGTAAAGGACAGACCAAGGATGTTCAGTGTAGAAGAGGGGGACAGTTGAGTGTCATTGAAGAAGAGGGGATAGTTGTCTGGAAGGTTGTGTCGAGTTGATAGATGGAGGAATTGAGTTTTTGAGGCATTGAACAATACCAAGTTTGCTCTGCCCCAATCAGAAATTTTAGAAAGATCAGAAGTCAAGCGTGGCTTCCCTGCGTGATATGTTTACCTCTTGAAGGGTTGGACGTCTATGAAAAGACGTGGAAAAGTGCAGGGTGGTATCATCAGCGTAGAGTGGATAGGACAAGAAGTTTGGCTTAGATCATTAATGAATAATAATAAGAGAGTGGGTGACAGGACAGAACCCTGAGGAACACCACTGTTAATAGATTTAGGAGAAGAACAGTGACCGTCTACCACAGCAGCAATAGAACGGTCAGAAAGGAAATTTGAGATGAAGTTACAGAGAAGGATAGAAACCGTAGGAGGGTAGTTTGGAAATCAAAGCTTTGTGCCAGACTCTATCAAAAGCTTTTGATATCTCCAAAGCAACAGCAAAAGTTTCACCAAAATCTCTAAAAGAGGATGACCAAGACTCAATAAGGAAAGCTAGAAGATAACCAGTAGAGCGGTCTTGACGGAACCCATACTGACGATCAGATAGAAGGTTGTGAAGTGATAGATGTTTAAGAATCTTCCTGTTGAGGATAGATTCAAAAACTTTAGATAGGCAGGAAATTAAAGCAATAGGACGGTAGTTCCTTTTTAGGAACAGGTTGAATGTAGGCAGACTTCCAGCAAGAAGGAAAGGTAGATGTTGACAGACAGAGCTGAAAGAGTTTGACTAGACAAGGTTAAAGCACAAAGGCACAGTTTCGGAGAACAATAGGAGGGACCCCATCAGGTCCATAAGCCTTCCGAGGATTTAGGCCAGCTAGGGCATGGAAAACATCATTGCGAAGAATTTTAATACGTGGCATGAAGTAGTCGGAGGGCGGAGGAGAGGGAGGAACAAGCCCAGAATCGTCCAAGGTAGAGTTTTTAGCAAAGGTTTGAGCGAAGAGTTCAGCTTTAGAAATAGATGTGATAGCAGTGGTGCCATCTGGTTGAAATAAAGGAGGGAAAGAAGAAGAAGCAAAGTTATTGGAGATATTTTTGGCTAGATGCCAGAAATCACGAGGGGAGTTAGACCTTGAAAGCTTTTGACATTTTCTGTTAATGAAGGAGTTTTTGGCTAGTTGGAGAACAGACTTGGCATGGTTCCGGGCAGAAATATAAAGTGCATGAGATTATGGTGATGGAAGGCTTAAGTACCTTTTGTGGGCCACTTCTCTATCATGTATAGCACGAGAACAAGCTGTGTTAAACCAAGGTTTAGAAGATTTAGGACGAGAAAAAGAGTGAGGAATGTACGCATCCATGCCAGACACTATCACCTCTGTTATGCGCTCAGCACACAAAGACGGGTCTCTG
>NC_087155.1:10621691-10631691 GCF_035594125.1 Scylla paramamosain
AGATCACAGTCGTGAACACTGAAAAAGGGACACTGAGAGGAAGAATTGTCGACCTAACCCTTACTACTATTCGAGGCTCTCACTCCCATAATCGTAGACGTTAAGTCACCACAAGTATTGCGAGGACCAGAAGCTGTGTTTGGATCCTTTCTCTTCAGTAAGGGGCGGGGCAGATTGGCTGGTACTCATTGTCTTGGACGCTTCCCAGTGGAGCAACACGAACATATGGTGTGGTGTCCAAAGTTGATACTTTATTGCCTTCCAGATTTGAACGTCGTCCCTTGATACAGTAAATCACAGGAATGCAGAAAGGCTCAGGAGAGTAGCCTGATTTAGACTTCAGTAGTAGAAGATAATGGTGATAGTTATGACTGAAAGATTTAGACTTCAGTAGCAGAGGATAATGGTGATAGTTATGGCTGAAAATGTTTGGGAACTTGTTTTGGGGGCAGGTCGTATTTCATAGCGGTACTCATACTGACAGCCTTCCTCACCTTCTGCCCCTATGCACAAATTCGAACAAGCGAATAGTATGGACAAATAGACAATACACATCGTCATGTGTGTTTATCATTTTTCATCCAACAAGCACATTTAGAGGAATGTTTAGGAAGTACCTGCTCTTATGTCACATCATGCATTTTTATCACCAAACTGGCAGGTCCATAAAAGTTGGGCCTTCATCATCGCGACGAAGCTCATTCCTGGTGCAGCATCAGTACATCATATTGCTCGATTCTACACGCTGCTGGAACTCTGTATTCATTTGTTTGCTGATATTACAATATCCTTTCAGTACTACATCGAGTACATAATAGTATTCGTTTATCGCAGATGAAGTAATAAAAAAATACAAAAAAAATACTATTTGTTTGCTTTTATTTATATCTTCAATGATTCATCTATATTAGTAACGAAGGCTTCGCAGCGGCGGCTCGTGTCCCAGTGTATGACAGTTTGTATGAACATTTCAACTTCCAAACTGCGACGAGCGTGTTTGCGGTCTAGCAGTATTACTTACCACACGCTTAACTCGCTGTGACTAGAGAAACTTTTTAGTTGGTATCGTATCTAGCTCCAGGTATGTGGTGTGTGTGTGTGTGTGTGTGTGTGTGTGTGTGTGTGTGTGTGTGTTATTTAAACCAGGAGACGTTGCCTTCATGATATAAAGTCTGTTGAAAAAAAAATAATAATTGCATGAATAGATAGCCATATATCTGCCGTTATAGTGGCGAAGTATTCCAGGTAGTGTGTAGAGACGTGGAGGGGCGCAGAGGGGTTATCACTGGCCATCACCATGTACGTATTTGGACCTTTTCTTGAGTTATTAACACCAGGATCAGTCGAGGTTGCTTTGTGAACTGATATCTCTGCCTCCATCACATAACATTTGAAAATCACACACACACACACACACACACACACACACAGGAGGAGGCAGGCAGTAGGCACCTGCCGAAACGATACTTACTCCCAGTGAGGTCTAAAGATCAGGGGGGTGCTGTGAACTTATCATTAAACCCACCTGTGACCTCACTGAACGTTTCCCTTTGCATCTCACAACACAAGAGGGCAGTCACAGCCTGCCCTCTAAAGACAACTCTCTTCCTCCACACAAAACTAGAAGCACCTTATAACACACACACCCTTCACTCAAAATTTCAAAATTCATGGCGACTCCTATACCAGCTTCTGAGTCCCCATCTGGGGAGGGGACTACAAATGACCCCAGGTCGCACTGGCCTTCTGATGACGATCCTAAGTGTCTTGACACTCTCCTCAACTTTTTCTTCATTAACTTCTGCAACATTCGTGGTCTAAGATCTAATTTTCAATTTGTAGAACACCACTTCTCCTCTTCTAAACCTCATCTTCTTTTCCTCACTGAAACTCAGGTGTCTGAGGCAACTGACAGTAGCCCCTTTTCTGTTCTCTCCTACTTTCTCTATCCTCATTTTCGATCCAAAGCTGGATGTTGCGTTTATGTGCGCAACGACTTAACTTGCTCTCGTGCCCACGCTCTTGAATGGTTTTCCACCATCTGGCTACGACTACAGAGTCACTCTCAAACTAAATTTATCTGTGCTGTATACCTCTCACCTAACTCCTCTGACTATAAGAAATTCTTTGACTACTTAACTTCCAAAGTGGAGCTTATTATGACTCTCTTCCCTTTTGCAGAGATCTCCATTCTTGGAGATTTCATTGTTCACCACCAGCTTTTGCTTTCCTCTTCCTTCACTGACCATCCAGGTGAACTAGCCTTCAACTTTGCTATCCCCCACGACCAAGAGCAATTGGTGCAACAACCTACTCCTTCCTGACTGTCTTGGAGATACGCCCAACATTGTTGACCTTTTCCTGACCTCTAATCCTTCTGCTTATGCTGTCATACTCTCTTCTCCGTTGGGCTCCTCCGACCACAATCTCATATCTGTATCTTGTCTTATCGCTCCAATCCCTCCTCATGATCCCCCTAAGCGAAGGTGCCTCTGACGTTTTGCCCCTGCTACTTGGGGGGACCTGAGGAGGTATTTTGCTGATATTCCTTGGAATGACTACTGCTTCCATGTCAGAGACTCATCTTTGTGTGCTGAAAGCATAACAGAGGTGATAGTGTCTGGCATGGAGGCGTACATTCCTCACTTTTTTCTCGATCTGAACCTTCCAAACTTAAGTTTAACACAGCTTGTTCTCGTGCTATACATGATAGAGAAGAGGGCCACAAAAGGTACTTAAGCCTTCCATCACCATAATCTCATGCACTTTATATTTCTGCCCGGAACCATGCCAAGTCTGTTCTCCAACTAGCCAAAAACTCCTTCATTAACAGAAAGTATCAAAATCTTTCAAAATCTAACTCCCCTCGTGAGTTCTGGTAGCTAGCCAAAAATATCTCCAATAACTTTGCTTCTTTTTCTTTCCCTCCTTTATTTCAACCAGATGGCACCACTGCTATCACATGTATTTCTAAAGCTGAACTCTTCGCTCAAGCCTTTGCTAAAAACTCTACCTTGGACGATTCTGGGCTTGTTCCTCCCTCTCCTCCACCCTCTGACTACTTCATGCTACCTATTAAAATTATTCTCAATGATGTTTTCCATGCCCTAGCTGGCCTAAACCCTCGGAAGGCTTATGGACCTGATGGGGTCCCTCCTATTGTTCTCCGAAAGTGTGCCTCCTTGCTTGCACCTTGCCTAGTCAAACTCTTTTAGCTCTGTCTCTCAACATCTACCTTTCCTTCTTGCTGGAAGTTTGCCAGCATTCAGCCTGTTCCTTAAAAGGGTGACCGTTCTAAATCCTAATTGCTTTAATTTCCTGCCTATCTAAAGTTTTTGAATCTATCCTCATTAGGAAGATTCTGAAACATCTATCACTTCACAACCTTCTATCTGATCGCCAGTATGGGTTCCGTCAAGGCCGCTCTACTGGTGATCATCTGGCTTTCCTTACTGAGTCTTGGTCATCCTCTTTTAGAGATTTTGGTGAGACTGTTGCCTTGGACATATCAAAAGCTTTTGATAGAGTCTGGCACAAAGTTTTGGTTTCCGAACTACCCTCCTACGGCTTCTATCCTTCTCTCTGTAACTTGATCTCAAGTTTCCTTTCTGACCGTTCTATTCCTGGTGTGGTAGACGGTCACTGTTCTTCTCTTAAATCTATTAACAGTGGTGTTCCTCAGGGTTTTGTCCTGTCACCCACTATTCTTATTATTCATCAATGACCTTCTAAACCAAACTTGTCCTATCCACTCCTACGCTGATGATACCACCCTGCACCTTTCCACGTCTTTTCATAGACGTCCAACCCTTCAGGAAGTAAACATTTCACGCAGGGAAGCCACAGAACGCCTGACTTCTGATCTTTCTAAAATTTCTGATTGGGGCAGAGCAAACTTAGTATTGTCCAATGCCTCATAAACTCAGTTCCTCCAAATATCAACTCAACACAACCTTCCAGACAACTATCTCCTCTTCTTCAATGACACTCAGCTATCCCCCTCTTCTACACTGAACATCCTCGGTCTTTCCTTTACTTATTTCCTTTACGTAGTAGTAGTAGTAATTAGCAGAAGTAGTAGTAGTAGCAGTAGTAGTAGTAGTACTCTCACCCCTATTCTGTCCACCTCTCTAATGCAAGAGTTAACCAGTATTCTCAATCATTCATCCCTTTCTCTGGTAAACTCTGGAACTCCCTGCCTGCTTTTGTATTTCCACCTTCCTATGACTTGAATTCCTTCAAGAGGGAGGTTTGAAGATACTTATCCTTCAATTTTTTGCTACCGCTTTGGACCCTTTCCTGGGACTGGCATCTGAGTGACTTTTTTTTTTTTTTATTGGGTTTTTGTTGCCCTTGGCCAGTGTCCCTCCTACATAAACACACACACACACACACACACACACACACACACACACACACACACACACACACACACACACACACACACCCTACATCGTCTTGTTTTCAGTTATTATAAAGTATTGGATTTTGTTCACGTTTACACGACACAGCATAAGTCTGTTACATGTAAATTTAGAGGAAAGATTTGTTATAGGCGCTGGAAGTCTGTTAACGTATGCACCATTCTTTTTTATAAAACCTATTTATAATGGCAGGTAAACTGACAATTAAATCTGTTGTAAAAATTAAATAATAATAATAATAATAATAATAATAACAATAATAAGAACAATAATAATAATAATAATAATAATAATAATAATAATAATAATAATAATAATAATAATAATAATAATAATAGTGTGTGTGTGTGTGTGTGTGTGTGTGTCTGTGTGTGTGTGGTCATTTCACTGCAATTCCTGTCGGCTAAAAAGATAACGGAATTTTTTAATTTTTTTAATTACACTGGCAAAATTTTTCCCATATAACACACATGGTTTAGTAAGTCAAAATTATTTTTAAATTATTTCGTAGCATTGCGAAGCTTTATCACTCTCAGCTGGCAAAATTCTGAAGAACAGAATTAAGTAATCTTCTCTTAGATGATCCCATTCTTTAACTGAAAAACCAAGACTTAAGAGGCACCGGACAAGTAAGTTCATCCATTTTTCTTATTAGTTCCTAAATAAGCGGTTAGAGAAAAATGTACGATTGATATACCGTATATATATATATATATATATATATATATATATATATATATATATATATATATATATATATATATATATATATATATATATATATATATATATATATATATATATATATATATATATATATACAATGCATTAAAAAACAAAAATCACAGCTGCTACAGCTATAGTAGGTAGAAAAAAAGAAAGAAAATAGCATAATCATTATACCGCTTACAAAAAGTTAATAGTAAAAGGATGATTCAAAATAATTTACATGTACGAATGACACATGATACTCTTCAAGAGGTTAGAATGTTAACTGCTTGCCAACTGTGATTCAGGGCATAAAAGGAAGACAGAGTTGAGAAAACTAAAGTGGAAAACCTAAACATCACAGACCGGCGGAGCGTGCTTCTTACCTATCACCTGAGAAAAAAACACATTGATAATGAAGGCACATTTTTTACTTTATAACTGCGGTAAGGATGAAGAATCTTGCAGAAGGAAACTCCTACAGATACTTCGGATTCTAAGAAACAAAGTAAAAAGGGAATAAACTGAGCTTTAGTTAAGGGAGTCTTTACGCTGCAACGGTGCCTGTGAGGTTCGGAACACCACCTGCCACCAGCTTCGCCTATAGCATAACGAGTGTGAGAACATGAAAATGTAGATGATACATGTAGTAGTAGTAGTAGTAGTAGTAGTAGTAGTAGCAGCAGCAGCAGCAGTAATAGTAGTAGTAGTAGTAGTAGTAGTAGTAGTAGTAGTAGTAGTAGTAGTAGTTTCAGTAGTAGTTGTAGAAAACGAAGTAATGACAGTGGAAGGAGGAAAAGCAACAGGAAGAGAAGAGGAGAGTGGTTAGCTGTCCCACGTGGTAGTTTCAGTGACCAAGTTCGAGTCCTGCCTGTAGAGGGCCATTTTTCAAGCTTTTGCCGAGTGGCAGAAAAATATGCAAATGCCTTCTATCAATTTGACCTATAACGCAGTGCAGTTCTGCGGAAAGAAGGGGAGGGATGTGTGAGGCATAAGCCTCTACAAAGGCATCACTCACAAAATATCATCCACCATGAGCGAGGACCGAACTATGTACATTATCCAAAATATGAAAGGGTGGTAATCTAAGCTTCAAGAGTTAGAACTGCAGAGCAATTGCTCAACATGAAAAAAAAAGTAATAGTACCAATTGCTATAGTTGTTGTGTAGTAGTAGAGTAGTAGTAGTAGTAGTAGTAGTAGGAGGAGGAGGAGGAGGAGGAGGAGGAGGGGGAGGTAAAGGAGGAGGAGGAGTGGGAGGAAAAGGGGGAGGAGGAGGAGGAGGAGGAGGAGGAGGAGGAGGAGGAGGACGAGGAGGATGAGGATGAGGATGAGAAGGCGGAGGAGGAGGAGGAGGAGGATCTGCAAAACTGCACTGCCTTCCTGCCTTTACACTGGCGCTGTGGGTGTTGTTGTAACCGTTGGTGGTTATTGTGCTAGAATATATTGTAAATTATTTCAAGCCAACACTGCATTATCATTATTACATTGACCATTGCAGTAATTGTGATAATGAAACGTCTCAGCACATTGACGATACATCTGAACACACTAACTATCTACAGTGAAGTGTGATAGTTCCAACCACCCCATATAAATGTGAGTACAGTTTCCGGAAGTGCAAAAGTGGCTCTCATTTGTCGGGGCTTCGTATCAGTGCATTAGTTAATTTATTTACTTTAACATGTAACTGTAAGCACGACATTTATGATCTTGTGAAATAACATGTTCGGCCGTGGTACGCTGAAGTGGAAGACAAAATAAATACACCTTAAAGTGATGGTGTGTAGCGGGACAGGGGCAGCGGCATGTCACGCTTGCTACTCGCTGGATTCACACTTGCACCAGTCATGCTGCAACTTTCGAAGTGTTATGCAGCAGCCAGCACACCGCCCTCGAATGTTTGCATTACTCCACCACTCACTCTCTCAGTCTCCGAGAGGGAGAGTGTGACACGCACACTTTCTTTCTTATAATATGTGTCCAGTTTCGTCTTGTGCTGAAGACTGTCCATCCCACCAGTGGCGCGCACCACCTCTCTTCACTGATGGGGTCGCCAACCCTACTAGTGTATCAATTCATTCGGTAAGTGGTACAAGCCTCTGAACGGATGACCAATGAAAGAAGTCCATTCATGCGCTCCAAGGCCAACAACAATCTTTGCTGGTGTCTGCTGCTGGTCTCAAGGCAGCTGTGTTTACCATCTCTTCTTCCCCTGAGGCCTGCCGCCCTGCACCACGCCCTCCATAGTGTCGTACTCCGTCACTGGGGAGCGGACTTTCAGGGAGATAACGTGGAACACGTCCTCCATGTGGGAGGCGATCTCCGTGTCCATCACCTCTATTTCGTGAAGCGCTTCTCTGTTCTTCTCTTTCGCCAGCCGCGCCCTCTTCCTGGCGGCGGCGCCAGACCTCCAGGCCAGGCATGTTTGAGGTTCAAGGCAGCGAACTCGGGCAGTGTTTACATGATGTGCTTCATCTGTTCTGTGTGTGCCACTTCCCTTACGGAGATGTCTTACCAAATAGAGATATTTTTACTTTCTTTCCGAAATATTTATGGTTACGTGAAATGTGCTCTCAAAGAGCAGTATCTTGTGTTCGAAAAACAGGAAGTTGCGTAATATACCATATAAAAATATCTTCTCCACAAAAGATATATTCATAATTAGATAATAAATTACAAATGCCACCATCATATATGTAAATGATAACATATCATTATACATCGTTTCGGATCCGTACGAAAAATTGCATGTCAAGAGCACTGAGTGAAGACAAGGAAGCTTTAGACTTTGCTCTTTCCTGCTGTGCATTCAATGTCTCATGGTGGTGTTATATACTATATATGTATGCTCTAGAATATTGATGACCTTTGGTTGATCACTTAATGCATTTCTTAATGTGTTCACCCTGTAATGCATTAGTGTTTGATACACATGTATGTAATGTCGCCAAGTATCTGTGCATATGAAAGTGAAACAACATCTTTTGAACCCTGTTGTCTCTTACAGAAAGGACATTATTTTATTTTCTGATGTGTTTTAACATAATGTATGTTATACTGTTTTGCATGTTTTGTAAGCAGCAAATGATTGTTAAAATTTCAGAATAATTGCTTTTGTATTTTTAATATGAATAAAATCTTAATATTATATCTTCAAGTCATTTGTTTACCTAATAAAGTACTAGAATAAAATTAGAATTATTGACGAAGGTATTTAAGAGGAAAGCTGGGAATATAAAAAATTAACCAGTCTCCCATTAACTCTACACGTTCTCCGCTAGTCTGTGGCCTGGCCTAAAGGTAGCAGCACCATCGCCAGATCGGAGCTTTACTTAAGGTTTCATGCTCCTCGAGACTTGAGCTTCCTTGGGTGACTGAACTGGTGGCCATTGTTGTTTTGGTGTCCGCGGTGGGCAAGGCGGTGCAGCTGCTTCGTAGACGGAAATAGGAAGTATTTCATCAAGTAGTAACGGGATTTTGACTGGTTAGTAATCACCTGATTGTGCTATATTGATGTGCATGAATTTGTTGTCATTACTTTTGGAGTAGTAAGTGAACCAGGGAATGGAGGCACCAAAGGCGTAGCAGCTGAGAACTAGATGATTAGTTCACGAAGGTTACCCATCTTGTGGACGTCTTAATTTCCATCGTATAACAACATTAAAGAGCATAAATTGTAGTCGAGGCAAGTAGAAAGCTTATCATCCTTGCTTGAGTTGTCGTACAGTACATCGCGCACCGTCAGAGTCACTTAAGCTTCCTACGTTACGCGGCGCCTCTGCTCGAGTTTATTTCTGCGCTCTCGCTGCCACGGACACAGCGGCTTCGAAACATCCACAGCCAAGGCTTGCTCATATTTGGTCCAATATTTTTCCTGTCAGATGCCTACGAGGCATTTCATTGTTATCATTTTGTTGCAGACGATGTAAAGTATGTAAAGATTATTTTAGGTAGGTCCTTTGATGAGACATGAGCTGTTGCTAGAAACTACCTCAAGATTTTCGTTGAAGGATATATATTAGATACATAAAATCAAGGAAATTCCTAATACTCTTAAAATATTGCATTGAAAGCCATGGAAGCTTCATTAAATACAAATATGATTCTATTTGATCCAACTTGTCAAAACATCCAAACATACATACGTACATGCTTCTTTTGGTACATCTACACACGGTGCACCAAAAAAGCAAATATGCAGCTTTTAAAACGTGGAAGTTAATACGGAATTATGTCAATTCACTAATAATCCTAGTATAGTACTACACGAGTCATTTTCTCTATTTGTTAATTTCAGTCTAGCTGACCCATCCCGACCCGTGAGCAGATTAGAAAAACAGGTGATTGGATTGCTTTCATTATAAGCCCTGTGATACGCTGAAAGATTCATTCCCTCCCGTCATAGATTCTTCATGTTCTGTATCTGCCTGGCTATTGTCAGTTATGGTTGAGTTTTATTCCTCGATACGCAGTTTCCTCATGGCTGTGATAACTAGGATGCTTTCCACGTTGTTTGCCACACGCCTCTCCCTTCCCTTTCACACTTCACAGCACGAAAATTCCATTTATTCTCATGTTACCAACACGACTTTCAGGTGTGCGAACCTAACCTCGTTTCCCTTATAACATATAAAGGATTTTGATCACATAAGCCCTAGGCTTATGTGAATGTGTGATTGTGTGGCATTCACCAGGAAAAACAGCGGTGTGTGGTATTGCCAACTTGATCCACCAAGCAACGAGTATTGCCGTAATTTTATCATTGAAGCGGAACTCTCATCTCCTCTTGAATGTGTGTGTGTGTGTGTGTGTGTGTGTGTGTGTTATAATAATAATAATGATAATAATAATAATAATCATTTATAA
>NC_087155.1:10636691-10659191 GCF_035594125.1 Scylla paramamosain
AAGTCGTCCTTATCGAAGTAGGTACTAGCGGGAAAAGCTGCTGCCACGGATGCGGAAGAATACGTGGAACTAGACTTTATACATTGATTGATATATAAGGCCTTTCACCATCATGAATAGTAAGAATATGATCTTCAAAGAGCACCTAAAAAAGAAGGGGGTGGGGGAAATTCAGGGATTCGATGGGTGCTGTATTCGTACCGAGAAAGCTGAGCACAGGCAAGCACACGTTACGTTCGTATTTCCTGCTCTTAGTAAACGCCAACAATGTATTCGACTTATTGGTAAATTTTGTAAATACCATACGACCTCCAAGAAAAGGTTAAGGGGCAACGTGCACAGAGAATAGCTGGGGGTGGAGGAGATGGCGCTGTTCTTGTCATACCCTTTCCCTCGTGTCCTTCCCGTTACATCCTATGGCACGTCATTGGAACTGGTACCTGCATTCGCCGTACAGTGGAGATTCAACTCACTTCAGGAGGATGTATTTTATGGACATGAAAAAGCCAATTTTATTTTAGTTGGTCACATTTATTAATTCTAAGTCATGTATTTATTTCCATACGTGTCAAATGAAAATAAAAACCGAAGCAAAATATATAGAGAAGCGGCAGGGAATAAAGGCTTTGGTGGTGAGAACGAGAAAATCCTGCACAAAGCCAACAAGATAGCATGAGTAAACGTGAAAGCAGGAAGGCTCCATAGCGACCACATGAAAGCAGAGATAATCTTCATAGGGAATGATTTCGTGGTGGAGGACTTCAGGCAAGAACGCTTTGGTGTCGGTGTCTCCGTACGTGCTGTGTGGATGGCGGGGCCGGATACGGTGGACCGAGTGAAGCACCGCGGCAAACGGCTCGAATTACCCGCGCGCGCGCGCGCGCACACACACACACACACACACACACACACACACACACACACACACACACACACACACACACAGAAGGCAATATTTTCGACGTACCATTATCAGGGTAATTCAATCGTGGATGTATCAAAGGTCGACCTCAAAATAGAGTGATTGATGCATGCGCGATCCTTTGTTCACTCATGATTGCGCTCAGGTGAGTGTCGGGTGGGCCTCTCGAGGGATGAACGCTCAAACACAACAAGTAACAGGAATGCCTTACATGGATATACTTTTTTTTACTTTTTAAGGAAAAGTCAGAAGCAAAGGTGGATTATGTGAAGTGGCGAGGGAACGAATACACCGAAAGAGGATGAAAAAAGATGAAGGTAGGAGTGGTTTTGATGTGGGTAGGAGTTAAAGAATTAATACTTCTAGAGAGCCCCCCCCCAAAAAAAAAAAAAAATGTATGTACGTGAAACACTGGATCGCTGTATTCCTGATATGCCTGTGGTGAAATGAAATATTGTTTTAGAATGACAGAAAAAAAAAAAAAGTGAATTGGCGCTGCGTGAGCCAGGATTATTGAACGATGCCATGAAATAATACGTAACTTCTGATGAAAATTAGTTAAATTGTTCAGAAAAAAAAAAAAAGCATGAAATGATTGCCATGGAAGGAACTGAAGGCTATAGGATGGCGGAGCAATGTGGGGTCCGTAGTTTGTAGAAAGTCGTAATTTTAACTCCATTTTGCCGTAAAACCATACATCGGCATAATAGGCACGAGTATGTTTGTTTCTAGCAATATACATCTGACGTTAGTATATTCATAAATCCTGATGGTACACGAGAAGAATAGGATATTAACAAAAATACACTGATAAATGACTTAATAAGCACCAAGAAAAGACCAGAATTTTCAGAGTTGCAAAGTGGTAAGATTTATATTCATAGGATCGGAGTCTTACATTGTTGCAAAATTAGAATTGGAAATACGTGAACTTATGAAAGGCAATGCGGTAAAAATGATAACAAAGGAAACTAATGTGAAGAAGTTATACTTGACAAAGTGCAGCAAAGTTCAGGGAAGTAATGCAAGAGTGGAGAATGAAATTAATCTCATAATACAAGAGAAGAATGGCCTGAATGCAGCATTGGAAGAGAAGAGAGACGGAATCAGCTGAGTGTGTGGGAAATGATGGTGTGGCGGGGAATGCAGCTGCTTATCAAGTGAAAAAAAAAAAAAGCTGCATATAAGATGTGAAGTCGTGGTAGGTTATACCGCGAGATAAACGTTGATATGCTGAATATGTATACTTGAGGTAAGAAGATTAGAAATAAATAAAAGAAAAATAAGCATGTTTTATAGTAAAAAGGTTGAAACCAAGTACAAGTGTGAAAAAAAAGAAGGGAAAGAAAATATGTATAAGAAAGCAGGCAAGGAGTATGATTAGGAAAAAGCGAAACCAGTTAAAACAGGAAAAGAGAGAGAGAGGTGAAAAGAGGATATAATAAAGAAAATAATCCTGTGATTATCTTCTGCAGTAAATAATAGAATTGTGCCTGTAACGAAAATATATCGATAACTTTTTTTGTAAGCGTGAGACAGATGAAGAAATGAAGAGAGCCTTGTAGAATAAAGTAAGAAGTGAAGAAAAAAAAAAGATCTTAAGAGCATTTCTACTTGCAACATTCTTGGCGTGTACTACTCAGAGGGAAACGAGGCGTGAAAAATTGATGGTGCCAAGAAGGAAAAAGGGCCATCAGTCTGTAGTGAGCAACAAAGCAATGGGCTCGGGTGTAGCTGCGGCGGTGACGATGTGGAGGCAACACCGGTAAAATATCACCTGATCGATGTAAACAGGTTTTGTGGCAGATGGCTTCTGTCATGTCTGAATTACTGCCTTGTAGTTGTTGTCTGTGTCTCTCCTGACTACCTATCTATCCAACCACCTAACCTCATTTACTTATTTTTAGTTTTAGAACATATATATATATATATATATATATATATATATATATATATATATATATATATATATATATATATATATATATATATATATATATATATATATATATATATATATATATATATATATATATATATATATATATATATATATATATGATATACAAAAGGTTTTTTTTTATTAATAACCATACCCATCAGATGGTAAAATACGTTCCTTGTGGCAGCGTGTTACTTTTTTCGCTGGGAAATACGGTTTGCAATGAAAGCGTATCGATCAAATGCAAGTAATAGTCAAAAACCTATGTGTTATTATCATAATGGAGGTGGTTGAATAGGATGATGCTTAATCCATGGCGTCCACAGCTTTCCTTAAAAGCCCTGAGATTGGGAAAAAAAAAAAGTAAGAAAAAAAAATACATATATCCCTTTGGATCCTCCGGTCTCCTAATAATGTTAACCACATAAGGAAATGATTTACTGGAAAGTAATGGCAAATTAGGCAGTTAAAAATACGAGTCATAAGGAACACTTTGCAAAAATGAAAATATTGCAAAAATACATTTTAGATATTTAGTTGATGACAACGCAAACCCATTCAGTGAGCTAGAAATTGAAAGGTTGTATTGAAGACATACAAGGATAGTCCATGGGAGAATATTTACCAACACCTTGGGAGATAATGAGTGTATTCTGCTAGTTTTAATCTGTAGGCTCCGGATACTAAGACCTACAAACGTCTTGGAGAGCAAAGTTAGGAGCGCTTGAGAAAGACTGCAGAAAATAATGATAGCGTACATAACAAATATGAAACAAAATACGTATAAAATACAGTATGAGACAAAAAGAAACGAAGAAAAACTTTTCTCTCTGCCATGAAGAAAACATTGATGGCCAGGAAACTTAAGCAACTCTGGAGAAAAACCGGAGAGAATAATAACAATGTGCATAGTAGAGATAAAACAGAGACAGTGTGACACATTACGAAGATTAATATTTCTGAGTGTGCAATGAAGAAAGCAGTGATGATCAAGGAATGCTTTGGGTAAGAAAAAATAAAAGTGAACAGTTAGGATGATAAAATGGCAGCCTATCGCTGGAAAAATATAAGGAGGAAAAACAAACTAGAGCATACACAGAGAGAAAAAAGAGAAACATCCGAAAATTCGCCTAATTGAGCTGGAATCGACGAAGGGAAGACAAGGATAAATAGATGAAGTTTGGAGATCTTTTTGTCGTGCAATGAGCGTGCAGTAATTGCCAATAATAACCATTCTCTCGTTTTTCCTAATAATCTCTGTCTGTGTGTCTGTCTGTGTGTGTGTGTGTGTGTGTGTGTGTGTGTATATATATATATATATATATATATATATATATATATATATATATATATATATATATATATATATATATATATATATATATATATATATATATACGTGTGTGTGTGTGTGTGTGTGTGTGTGTGTGTGTGTGTGTGTCTTTCCCCACTTCTCCAGTCTCTCTCTCTCTCTCTCTCTCTCTCTCTCTCTCTCTCTCTCTCTCTCTCTCTCTCTCTCTCTCTCTCTCTCTCTTCACGATTGCATAAAATTTCTTATTTATTTTTGCGCATTCTTGTATTGCTCTCCCGTTTTCAATTTAGGTTTAATTATTTTCGTATTTACTTGTATTAACTTACGTGCCTCTTTGTCAGGCCTTTTTTTTTTTTTTTTAATTCAATTCCCTGCCTTTATTCCAGGAAGCCCCTGTTACTTTGTTCTGTTCCTTGTCATCTCCGTAATTGTATAAAAAATTATCCTTTTCTAAGAATCTGTTGTGATTTTTTTTTTTTTTTATGTTTTATAGTTTTCCGTTTTCTTAGATTCTCACTTCCGCATTTTTTCTGGATGTCTAGAATCTCTACATTATTGCATTTACGACACCGTTCAAAGAGGCCACCTCGATACCCGGGTCACTTCTCAGCAGTCAGTGGCCAGTTACTTGAAGCTGTGCCAGCCAAGTAAACACAAGAAAGGTGCTCCTGGTTTAGTTGCTCGTGGCTCTGTGCGACGAACATGGAAGCATTTGGAAGGCGATCTCCATAATGAAGGGATTACTAGTGAAATTCTTACAAGTGGAGTGAATTGACGGTAGTGATGACTGTAAAATCTTTTGCAAGCATTGTGGAGTTCAGGTGGATTATATTGTGAAGAGGGAGGCGACACCCTACAATGGTGGATCATTAGCTGCGTATTAAGTTGGAGACATTGTTTAATTGGCTGAAAGGCTTTGAACGGGCACCAATTTACGTTTCTGATTCATTTGTAAGGGTTCCTGCTTCACTCCACACCACCTACTGGGAAACAAGTGTGTGCGTGGCCATTCTAGTTCGTTTATGATAAAAAGATTCTCTGATATATTTCATTAGTTAGAATATTCACATTTCTCGTGCATTATTTGAATAATTTGTGATGCATTTTCTTAATAATAATAATATTATTATATATATATATATATATATATATATATATATATATATATATATATATATATATATATATATATATATATATATATATATATATATATATATATATATATATATATATATATATATATATATATATATATATATATATATATATATATATATATATATATATATATATATATATATATATATATATATATATATATATATATATATATATATATATATATATATATATATATATATATATATATATATATATATATATATATATATATATATATATATATATATATATATATATATATATATATATATATATATATATATATATATATATATATATATATATATATATATATATATATATATATATATATATATATATATATATATATATATATATATATATATATATATATATATATATATATATATATATATATATATATATATATATATATATATATATATATATATATATATATATATATATATATATATATATATATATATATATATATATATATATATATATATATGAAGGGATATATGGATGGCACACACATGTTGGTACGTGCAAATATTAAGTACAGAATGATACCTTTTCAAAACATGCATTTGCCCTTCGTGCCTCAGCACGGCCGATTTCAAGGTCAACTTTTGAATGCAAACATCATAATGTAACTATTCAAGTTCTCCCTGAATTGAATGTAGCACAATTTTGGACACACCATTACACAGAAAAAGAATATATATATATATATATATATATATATATATATATATATATATATATATATACTAATTACTACTACTACTATATACTACTATTACTACTACTACTGCTAATTACTACTACTACTACTACTACTACTACTACTACTACTACTAACTATAATTTTTTTTTTTTTTTGTAGGAGGGGACACTGGCCAAGGGCAACAAAAATCCAATAGAAAAAAAAATTGCCCACTGAAATGCCAGTCCCATAAAAGGGTCCAAAGTGGGGTAGTCAAAAATTGAAGGATAAGTGTCTTGAAACCTCCCTCTTGAAGGAATTCAAGTCATAGGAAGGAGGAAATACAGAAGCAGGCAGGGGAGTTCCAGAGTTTACCAGAGAAAGGGATGAATGATTGAGAATACTGGTTAACCTTTTGCGTTAGAGAGGGTGGTGGACAGAATAGGGGTGAGAGTACTATCTAACCCTAACCTAACTACTGCTACTACTACTACTACTACTGCTGCTAATTTACTACTACTACTACTACTACTACTACTAATTACTACTACTACTACTAGCTACTGCTAATTACTACTATTACAAATTACTACTACTACTACTACTAACTATTACTACTACTACTACTACTACTATTACTAACTACTGCTGCTGCTGCTAATTAATACTATTACTGCTACTCTACTACTTGCTGCTGCTATTTACTACTATTACTACTACTACTAGTGCTGCTGCTAATTACTACTATTACTACTACTACTACTGCTGCTGCTAATTACTACTATAACTACTACTACTACTACTGGCTGCTGCTAATTACTGCTATTACTACTACTACTATTGCTGCTTGCTAATTACTACTATTACTACTACTACTACTACTACTACTGCTACTACTAGTAATAGTAGTAGTACTACCACTATTATTACTACTACTAGTACTGCTAATACTACTACTTACTACTAGTACTACTACTAGTACTACTAGTAGTAGTACTACTACTACTAGTACTACTAATACTAATACTACTAGTACTACTAATACTAATACTACTAGTACTACTACTACTAATACTACTACTAGTACTACTAGTGCTACTACTAGTACTAGTACTACTACTACTAAAAACTACTGCTACTACTTAGTACTACTGCTACTATAACTACTGCTACTACTAGTACTACTACTACTACTACTACTACTACTACTACTACTTTTTTTTTTTTTTTATGTAGGAAGGATACTGGCCAAGGGCAACAAAAATCTAATAAAAAAAAAATGCCCACTGAAATGCGCAAGTCCCTTAAAAGGGTCAAAGCAAGTGGTTCAAAAATTGGTGGATAAGTGTCTTGAAACCTCCCTCTTGAAGGAATTCAAGTCATAGGAAGGTGGAAATACAGAAGCAGGCAAGGAGTTCCAGAGTTTACCAGAGAAAGGGATGAATGATTGAGAATACTGGTTAACTCTTGCGTTAGAGAGGTGGACAGAATAGGAGTGAGAGAAAGAAGAAAGTCTTGTGCAGCGAGGCCGCGGGAAGGAGGGGAGGCATGCAGTTAGCAAGATCAGAAGAGCAGTTAGCATGAAAAATAGCGGTAGAAGACAGCTAGAGATGCAACATTGCGGCGGTGAGAGAGAGGCTGAAGACAGTCAGTTAGAGGAGAGGAGTTGATGAGACGAAAAGCTTTTGATTCCACCCTGTCTAGAACAGCAGTATGAGTGGAACCCCCCCCCCCAGACATGTGAAGCATACTCCATACATGGACGGATAAGGCCCTTGTACAGAGTTAGCAGCTGGGGGGGGTGAGAAAAACTGGCGGAGACGTCTCAGAACACCTAACTTCATAGAAGCTGTTTTAGCTAGAGATGAGATGTGAAGTTTCCAGTTCAGATTATAAGTAAAGGACAGACCGAGGATGTTCAGTGTAGAAGAGGGGGGGACAGTTGAGTGTCATTGAAGAAGAGGGGATAGTTGTCTGGAAGATTGTGTCGAGTTGATAGATGGAGGAATTGAGTTTTTGAGGCATTGAACAATACCAAGTTTGCTCTGCCCCAATCAGAAATTTTAGAAAGATCAGAAGTCAGGCGTTCTGTGGCTTCCCTGCGTGATATGTTTACCTCCTGAAGGGTTGGACGTCTATGAAAAAGACGTGGAAAAAGTGCAGGGTGGTATCATCAGCATAGGAGTGGATAGGACAAGAAGTTTGGTTTAGAAGATCATTAATGAATAATAAGAAGAGAGTGGGTGACAGGACAGAACCCTGAGGAACACCACTGTTAATAGATTTAGGAGAAGAACAGTGACCGTCTACCACAGCAGCAATAGAACGGTCTGAAAGGAAACTTGAGATGAAGTTACAGAGAGAAGGATAGAAACCGTAGGAGGGTAGTTTGGAAATCAAAGCTTTGTGCCAGACTCTATCAAAGGCTTTTGATATGTCCAAGGCAAACAGCAAAAGTTTCACCAAAGTCTCTAAAAGAGGATGACCAAGACTCAGTAAGGAAAGCCAGAAGATCACCAGTAGAGCGGCCTTGACGGAACCCATACTGGCGATCAGATAGAAGGTTGTGAAGTGATAGATGTTTAAGAATCTTCCTGTTGAGGATAGATTCAAAAACTTTAGATAAGCAGGAAATTAAAGCAATAGGACGGTAATTTGAGGGATTAGAGCGGTCACCCTTTTTAGGAACAGGTTGAATGTAGGCAAACTTCCAGCAAGAAGGAAAGGTAGATGTTGACAGACAGAGCTGAAAGAGTTTGAATAGGCAAGGTGCAAGCACGGAGGCACAGTAGTTTCGGAGAACAATAGGAGGGACCCCATCAGGTCCATAAGCCTTCCGAGGGTTTTAGGCCAGCGAGGGGCATGGAAAACATCATTACGAAGAATTTTAATACGAGGCATGAAGTAGTCAGAGGGGTGGAGGGAGAAGGGAGGAACAAGCCCAGAATCGTCCAAGGTAGAGTTTTTAGCAAAGGTTTTGAGCAAAGAGTTCAGCTTTAGAAATAGATGTGATAGCAGTGGTGCCATCTGGTTGAAGTAGAGGAGGGAAAGAAGAAGAAGCAAAGTTATTGGAGATATTTTTGGCTAGATGCCAGAAATCACGAGGGGAGTTAGATCTTGAAAGGTTTTGACATTTTCTGTTAATGAAGGAGTTTTTGGCTAGTTGGAGAACAGACTTGGCATGGTTCCGGGCAGAAATATAAAGTGCATGAGATTCTGGTGAAGGAAGGCTTAAGTACCTTTTGTGGGCCACCTCTCTATCATGTATAGCACGAGAACAAGCTGTGTTAAACCAAGGTTTAGAAGGTTTAGGACGAGAAAAAGAGTGAGGAATGTACGCCTCCATGCCAGACGCTATCACCTCTGTTATGCGCTCAGCACACAAAGACGGGTCTCTGACACGGAAGCAGTAGTCATTCCAAGGAAAATCAGCAAAATACCGCCTCAGGTCCCCCCCAACTAGCAGAGGCAAAACGCCAGAGGCACCTTCGCTTAGGGGGATCCTGAGGAGGGATTGGAGTGATAGGACAAGATAAAGATATGAGATTGTGATCGGAGGAGCCCAACGGAGAAGAAAGGGTGACAGCATAAGCAGAAGGATTAGAGGTCAGGAAAAGGTCAAGAATGTTGGGCGTATCTCCAAGACGGTCAGGAATACGAGTAGGGTGTTGCACCAATTGCTCTAGGTCATGGAGGATAGCAAAGTTGTAGGCTAGTTCACCAGGATGGTCAGTGAAGGGAGAGGAAAGCCAAAGCTGGTGGTGAACATTGAAGTCTCCAAGAATGGAGATCTCTGCAAAAGGGAAGAGGGTCAGAATGTGCTCCACTTTGGAAGTTAAGTAGTCAAAGAATTTCGTATAGTCAGAGGAGTTAGGTGAGAGATATACAGCACAGATAAATTTAATATGAGAGTGACTCTGTAGTCGTAGCCAGATGGTGGAAAACTCGGAAGATTCAAGAGCGTGGGCACGAGAGCAGGTTAAGTCATTGCGCACATAAACGCAGCATCCAGCTTTGGATCGAAAATGAGGATAGAGAAAGTAGGAGGGAACAGAAAAGGGGCTACTGTCAGTTGCCTCAGACACCTGAGTTTTCAGTGAGGAAAAGAAGATGAGGTTTAGAAGAGGAGAGGTGGTGTTCTACAGATTGAAAATTAGATCTTAGACCGCGAATGTTGCAGAAGTTAATGAAGAAAAAAGTTGAGGGGGGTGTCAAGACACTTAGGGTCGTCGACGGAAAGGCAGTCCGACCTGGGGACATTTATTGTCCCCTCCCCAGATGGGGACTCCGAGGCTGGTGTAGGAGTCGCCATGATTTTAAAATTTTTTGAGTGAAGGGTGTGTGTGTTATTAGGTGCTTGTAGTTTTGTGTGGAGGAAGAGAGTTGTCTTTAGAGGGCAGGCTGTGACTACCCCCTTGTGTTGTGAGACACAAAGGGAAACGTTCAGTGAGGTCACAGCTGGGTTTAATGATAAGTTCACAGCACCCCTTGAACAGTGTTTTAGACCTCACTGGGAGTAAATTATCGTTTCGGCAGGTGTCTACTGCCTCCTCCATACTACTACCTCTGCTACTACTAGTACTACTACTACTGCTACTACTACTATTATTACTACTATTAATGCACAATAATGTCAAATGCAGTGTGCCCAAAATTGTGCTACATTCAATTCAGGGAGAACTTGAATAGTTACATTATGATGTTTGCATTCAAAAGTTGACCTTGAAATCGGCCGTGCCGAGGCACGAAGGGCAAATGCATGTTTTGAAAAGGTATCATTCTGTACTTAATATTTGCACGTACCAACATGTGTGTGCCATCCATAGCTTGGCAATGTTCAGGAGCCTTATTAGAAGAAAGTGTTGCATGGCAATTAAAGAACAATTCTCGACATTTACACTGTAATAATGCAATAACTTATTACTTTTCCTTACGAGAAGATCCCAGCTTAAATTAATAATCCATTTGCTTATAGATCAGTTTGATTATCCTTTAGGTGTGAAATACCTGTCGTCAGAAGAAATGGGTTTGAGAAAATGACGGTACAGTAAAATCCCTCTCATCCGGCATTCGAGTATCCGGCAGCTTCAAGTATCCGGCACATTTTTCCCCGAGCCTTAAAATCAATAAAGAATCAATGTGTTCTCATAAAATCGATTAAAATTCCCGCGCGAGGCATACTTTGTCCCTTCGCCACCAGAGCGCACTGCTTCGCGCCACCCGCGGCTCACTGCACTGTGTTTACTCAGTGACTCAGTCCCACGTGTGTACTGTTTATCGCATGACGCCTTCATCATGCCTAAAGTTGTAGAAAAGAGGAAGCGTGTTGTGCTTACACTTAAGCAGCTGATCAGATCAGCTGGTGATTAAGATCAGCTGATCTTTGTTATGGTAAGATGCGTAAGTGTAGGGTGGTGATTGTGGACATAATTTCACTTCTATTCAAGTATCCGGCAATATTCAAGTAACCAGCATGTCGGCGGTCCCGTTGATGCCGGATAAGAGGGATTTTACTGTATATGTTTGAATATATCACAGTGAAATGTTCTTCATTGCTTAACATCTTAGGCGAAGGCATCGGGAGTCAGTTGTGGACACACTGTCGAAATAAGTCTCAGACTGACCTTTGTAAAGTTATGATGATATGATGGAAAGGATGAAGGAGCACATTCTCATTGTTAAAGTCAAATGTTACCCAAAACATTCTTAATGTTTGGGTTTGAACACATTACCTTCGAAACTGAGTCTTTCCGTCACATCTTTAGTGCAGTTTTACCTAGACAAATCTCTTATCCCGACGCTTATACCGACGGTGTGTCCACAATAGACAGGTGCCTTCACCTGATGAAGTCTTACCGTATGCCAGAAAATTAAACAAACGGCGATTTAATATTTGCCATTATAACTGAGAAGTATTTATACCAGTTTGGGAATAAGTTAAAGTTGAAACCTATTTTATCACGCAATAAACGTGCGCTAAGGTATATATATATATATATATATATATATATATATATATATATATATATATATATATATATATATATATATATATATATATATATATATATATATATATATATATATATATATATATATATATATATTGAGAGAGAGAGAGAGAGAGAGAGAGAGAGAGAGAGAGAGAGAGAGAGATTGCACACACACATACACAGTTTCAATTAATCATTATGTCCATCCGAAGAGCCATGGACAACATAACAGAAAATAGGGAAAGTTAGTTCCCCAGTTTAGCCGTCTTGGATTGTGTTTCAGTTCGTTCTCTCTCTCTCTCTCTCTCTCTCTCTCTCTCTCTCTCTCTCTCTCTCTCTCTCTCTCTCTCTCTCTCTCTCTCTCTCTCACATATAGTTGCTAACCATGTCATATAACAAAACACGGCAGGAAGAGTGACATATTTTCGCTTAGCATGATAGCTCTACTCTACCAAGCTGACAGTCATCTTTCGATCTTGAAATAAAGGCTTGTCAAGCCCTTCCATAACCCTCCACCATCAGGCAGTCACCGTGTATCGTAGCACATTTCCGGGGTATCTATTACGTCGTGCATTTGCGTAAAGAGGAATGAGATGAACCGTGTTTTGAAACAATAGGGGTGGCTGTGCGTTTTTCATTCTTCTTTCCAGTAACGGATGGAAGTAGACTAAAGTTTATGAAGTGCACAACACAGACTAGATAGTGAGTCAAACACACACACACACACACACACACACACACACACACACACACACACACATTTTATTTCCAGATATATACGCGGTGAATGAAGGCGATAAAGTAGTTTAGGGCAGTGGATGTGTGGTGGCGCCAAGCGAGTAGGAGGCGCGAGCGAGCAGTGTGGCTTCAGCCTTTGGCAGGGACAGTCACCCACGGCATCAACCTCCCTTGGCCGCTCGTGTTCCACCAGACTTTCTGAGCTTACTTTTCGCCTCTTGGCGCAGTGTATCAGTGAACTAACTTAACTCAGAAATCGAATCCTTTTTTCCTTCTTTTATTGAACTGTATAATAATAGTCCACTTACGTCATGAGATAATCTGTGAACTTGTTAATGGGAACATCTCTGAAGTGAGAGTTATGTATCTGTGAAGGTTTATATTCTCTATTTAGTTTTATTTTCTTTGTAGCCCCACCTGAAGAAGCTGCAAGTGCTGCCCTGTTGTCCGCCGCAGGCCAGCGGCTTCCTCATGTAAGTGTTAATTCAAAAGTGTGTACGTAGACTTAAACACAGCCTGGGAAAAAAACGTCACAGTGGTCTTTAATGTGCGGTTTTTCAGACAGTGAAAGTTAATGTGCCATCTTTTACCAACTTCCTGGCGTGAATCTACTGCTTTTCTTGCATTGATACCTTGATGGTGTACATGCGTAAATGTCTTGACTTTACTGGCTGACCTACTTTCTCTTATGTAGGACACTGGTCAGTAATATTGTTCGGTAATTTTAGAATGTCGGGAAATGCCTAACTTTTGCGACTATCATGGTTTGCTGCCACCACTCCGTATGTACCGAAAGGAAAACAAGAAAAAAAAATTTTGCTATTCGAGGTCATATCTACAAAAAAAAATAAAAAAAATAAATAAATAGATAAATAAAATAAAACATAAATAAATAAATAACTAAATAAGAAAGACCGTCCCCTTCCTTAGAGCTGTTAATACACACATATAAAAGGAACATTTATAATTAAACAGAAGTAAAACTCGTCGGCAAGCAAAAGACAGACACTAACCTGATCAGTCCTTCATTAGTTATAATGACGTGATGCCTGAATCAGAGCTATTTTCGTACGCAGAATGAAGAGCATCACTGGCTACTGATTAAGTAGAGCAATAACAACTGAGATCGTTTCTTTGTAATGGCAGAGACTGTGCTGCTTCCACCCGTGCAATATTCGCAGACTACTATTTCCATTAATAGAGTAAATCTCTTCAATGCCTTCCACGCGTCAGATGATGAAATTTCCTGTTCATTGATTAAATACAATAAAAACGCTTGAACCAGTGCAGTCTGCTGTGACGAATAGATTTTGTTGCCCTTATTCGTGCATTTCTTTAATATTACTTTCATCCTCATTGCTCGAGTAGAAAACTTTGTTTCCTGCACCACATCAAATGGTTCTTTGGTGCTGTTCTTCCAAGTGCAGGCTACGTGTGAGGTGGTTCATCAAGAATATGACTTATTGAAACAAGTAAACTTAGTAGGCAGATAGGAAGTCAGCAGGTAGTCATAGAAGACAGCCATAGTAAATAAACCTATCGACAACTGGTAGATACAATTAACTAGTCAGCAATGAGGCATAACAGACAAAAGTAGGCAGTAAGCATGTATACTGCCATTCACTTGAAAAATATATGCTTCTTATAAACTCTTTCTTCAACGGCGATTGAACCGGGAAGCACTTGATGAGGGAGAAGGGGAGAGGCGACATGGGTTTCTACAAAGATGTCAATCTAAAAACCTGTCTGCGCTACCACGAGCGAGGCTGACCATCTCAAGCCTAAAAGAAAGTAGAAGGGAACAACTATCTCAACCTGTAAAATAGAAGAGTTACATCAGAATTGCTTACCGGGGCTAAAGCCGAAAGCTTAAAAAAAATATATATAAATAAATAAATAATTGAAAAATACACAGATACGGATAGACATTGAGGAAACCGGCCTCATGTGGAACGAGATATGGATTCAACATTCCCTACTCATGCTCTTGCCGTTAAATTGCTGATGTTTTTATCTACTCACCTTGTTTTGTTACATAAATTATTTTAAAAGTGTGCCGCGGTTTTTTATTTTTTTATTTTATTTATTTTTTTCAGTTTTGTTGTATAAGAAAGGGGAACGTGAATATACGTGGTTTTCTGGTGTCATGGAGGGCGGGATTAGTTAATATTAATATAATTTTGATGTTTTTAATTTAAAAAAAAATCTTGGTTAAGATTAAAGAAGAGTATCTGCCACCAGCTATAGGTTTATGCCTAATATTTTGAACTTGGTGTGGTATGGTAGCGTTGTTCTTATTAATTAGCCGGAAATCTATAAGGCACCGGAAAATCCCTTGACAAAAAGATTAATTTTATTTGATGTAAGTATCTATATAAAACAAAGGTTTCATATTACTTTTTTTTAATAAACAATGTTATATCTGGTAGATAATTTTGTTATCCTGGAGTTGTGGGGCCCCTATACTAGAAAAAATGATAATGCTCCTAATCAGTTCATGATAAAAAGAATAAAATAGGAATAAGAATAATAATAATTTAGAAAAGTTAATTTGAATATGCTCAGTCACCTTAATTTTCAGTAAATAGTATCTTAAAGTAGGTGTTACTTTAAAATATGTAGTGTATCACTGGTACAATATAAACTTCTCGAAAAAAAAAAAAAAAAAAAACACGTACCTGTCAACAATGATGGTCGGTTAGCTCCTGTTGTCCCCTAGCTATAGCCGGCCTTATATAGGGCCTCCTAACATTAAAAATGATTTCCTTCCCCCCAAATATAATTTTTTTGGCAATATCTCTAAAAGTCTATCACCCTTCTCTACTCTCAGAGTGTTCCTGAACATTTGAACTAATGGTCCCACATATTGCCAGACCTAAACACTCTATTAACAAATTTCGATCTCAAATAGTATTCTCAAAATTTCTCGATAACTACACATAGTTATCCTTTCTTAAAGCTTCCACTTAACATATAACATCTTGTGAAAGGGAATTTTTTATCTGACTGGTACAACAAACGCCTGAAACATTGGTTTTACGGTTTCCCAAAATAGTTGGCGTCAGTGGGAAGAAACGTATTCCTCTGTGCCAAGCTTCTCCTCGTTTCAGATATGTATAATTTGTCAATTTCTAGATTGCAGTCTCATTTAATATCCTTATTCTAAATTATTATTGATCTCGAAGATATATGCCAAGTTTTATTTACGAATTAAAAAAAAAATTATATTACTCTTGAAACGTTATCGTTCCTTTAGATTAATCTTGACTAAATAATTTTACATGATCATTATCGAATGATGTTATTTTCTATTTTAATTCGATTTTCTTTACTTTTTTATCCCATGACACTGGTTCAGGCATAGCAAACCCTAACCAGGAAGTCTTTACATCCCTGGTGAACGGTGGTGTCGACCGTGCTATCCGCGGTTGACATGTGGGTAATCTGAATATATGGTCATTAATCCTCATCCCTGTAACCAAACTATGATATACGTTTTCCGTAGCAATTTTTCTTTCCCATTCTGGCTCCCCAAACTGATGACACCTCGTTCATTGTTCTCTGCAAGCCAATGGAAAGCTTACATCGTGCGTATATATATTTTTTTCTGTTGAACTGAATGAGATCTTGAACATTTCCTTCATCGTTTTAAATATTTGAGCCATTAGTTAATCATTAGCGCGATCCGGTCTTAGCTGTGTACTTACCAACAACCAAGCAAAATAAATGAAGAAACCACAACTCATTACTTAGTTTCTTTGGACCAAAGATAAAATGAAACTTCATAGTGTTTATTTATTTATTCATTTTTTCTTATGTTTAAGATACATTTTATTTTACGGTTCTGTTTTTCTAAGCTAGGAAGTAAGACTAAACACTAATTTTGGAATGTGCATTATTCTGTGTGTGTGTGTGTGTGTGTGTGTGTGTGTGTGTGTTGTGTGTATTCAGAGAGTTCCATTACAGATGAGGGAAAGCTTATAGAATTTTTTGAGTATAGCAGTGTGGTAAGAGAATATTCTCCTACTTTATCAATTGCCAGTAAAGTTACGGAATAAGTATGATGCATTATTATCGTGCCTACAAAGTACATAAAAATCTTTCTCTCTGCAGCTGACACGGTGTCAAAGAGAGAGAGAGAGAGAGAGAGAGAGAGAGAGAGAGAGAGAGAGAGAGAGAGAGAGAGATGTTTCCCTTAATCCTTATTATACTTGCAACGAGGAGGCCTTTCCAAGTTGAAATTGATATTGTTGCATTTGTCTAGATAACTCTTTTTGGCTGTTGTTCTCGGCAAACACAACGATTTAGACGAGAGAGAGAGAGAGAGAGAGAGAGAGAGAGAGAGAGAGAGAGAGAGAGAGAGAGTGGTGGGGGGGGTTAAGTCAATGTTTGGATAACGTTACTGATGTAGTCCATTGTTTTAAATGTGATGAACTGTGGTTGGAATCATGGGGTAATGATTCATGTATAAAGGGAAAATAAACCCAGTACTGACGTAAAAGAAACACATATCATTACACGTGAGATGCATTTCTCGTTCATTAGTGGACGGCATCAATTAAACTTTGTACGTGTATATCAAAGAAAGTGGCGATAACCAATGAGAATGTGAATTGTTTTGTGGAGGTCCTGAGTGCGTGTTTCCAGTAGACTAACAAACCTAACTGGGGAAGCATTCAGAGAAGGAACTGCCACAAAGGGAATTGTCCAGGCACTTTGAAACTTAGATATTTGGTAAAGCAGATTTTTATTGCATTGCTCTTATTACTCATATAAGTGTTGGAAGTGATAATCATGAAGGCTTTTCCAACTAGACTGTGAAATTCTGACCTCCCTGGGTTTAGTATTTTCATTTTTGTGTAAGTGATAAGTGTTAACCACGATTCAGTAGTGAGTCCCGAGTGCGTGTTATCCACGTGAAGATGACTTGATGAGGTACCTCTTGTCTGGATTTTCTTTGTAAGATTTTTTTTTTTTTTAATATTGTATATACTCGTATTAATACTAATAGAAGATAAACTCCTTATTCCTTGTTTAGTGATTTTTTTTTTTTTTTATGTAGGAGGGACACTGGCCAAAGGCAACAAAAATTAAATGAAAAAAAAAAAAGCCCACTGAAATGCAAGTCCCTGGAAAGGGTCCAAAGCGGTAGTCAAAAATTGAAGGATAAGTGTCTTGAGACCTCCCTCTTGAAGAAATTCAAGTCATAGGAAGGTGGAAATACAGAAGCAAGCAGGGAGTTCCAGAGTTTACCAGAGAAAGGGATGAATGATTGAGAATACTGGTTAACTCTTGCATTAGAAAGCTGGACAGAATACGGGTGAGAGAAACAAGAAAGTCTTGTGCAGCGAGGCCGCAGAAGGAGGAGAGGAATGCAGTTAGCAAGATCAGAAGAGCAGTTAGCATGAAAATAGCGGTAGAAGACAGCTAGAGATGCAACATTGAGGCGATGAGAGAGAGGCTGAAGACAGTCAGTTAGAGGAGAGGAGTTGATGAGACGAAAAGCTTTCGATTCCACCCTGTCTAGAAGAGCGGTATGAGTGGAATCCCCCAGATATGTGAAGCATACTCCATACATGGATGGATAAGGCCCTTGTACAGAGTTAACAGCTGGGGGGGGCGGGTGAGAAAGATTGGCGGTGACGTCTCAGATTAATCTCGTAAGATTAATTTATTTTGATTTCACTTTCAGTAACATCAGTATTCACAATACTAACAACATGAAGATATTAGGATAATCCGAATAGCATGAGCATTTGCAGCTCACTGCCTTCTGTTGAGTGTGGAAAAATAAATTACTAGCAAATAAACTGTTACAAAGGGTGATTGTTCTAAAGGCAACCATAGAAGTAGCACAAACCAAGACCAAGATCTAGGTCTCTTTGTTAGAACATAAAACTGTTGCCTAATTAAATCTATTCTTGCAGGTGTGAGTTACGAGAATATTGTTTCCCATAACCAGACCTTTATTGTTACCCGGTGCTTGATGATTATTTCCTATTGTAAATCCCTTAATCTGATGTTTTCCTTTTAAAGAAAACATTATACAACTTTTACTTGTAAGTTGCCTGAATTTTGAACAAGCCTTTGTGGAGACGTGGTGTACTCTGTGTCTTCTAGATGAGTGCATGTATTTAAGTTCATTTGTACTCATGTGGAGGGAAGATTGTGTGGCTCACTCTCCAGGAAGCAGCCCGCAGAGTCATGAGGGTGCATCCTGAATCAGTCTCATTGCAGACTGCAACCCCATAGCATGTCTGCCCTGAAAAGCTTACTGCACATACACACGCGTGAAATTCAATTGCATCATATCAAGGGGTGAGGGAAGGATCTGTAGGAGACACTGCGCGGCATCATCAGATTTCATGTTCGAAGTCTATATACGGAAAACCGATCACCGTGTGTATGTTTCAGTTGTGTGTGTGTGTGTGTTTGTGTGTGTGTGTAACTTTATTTTTGTTATTGTTTGCACTACTACCCACAACTAGAACTGTCTAAAAAAGGGTGCCAGGACACCTCAATAATTTAATTGGACATTTCTCTTGATTCTTCTCGTGCTTAATTTAAAAACGGTGTTGTTAATGAATTCTTTCATTTCATTCATTCTTTTCTTTTTTCTTTTTACCCTAGCGCGTGCGCGTGCACACACACACACACACACACACACACACACACACACACTGAGGAGAGAGAGAGAGAGAGAGAGAGAGAGAGAGAGAGAGAGAGAGAGAGAGAGAGAGAGAGAGTGAGAGAGAGAGAGAGTTTGTATATATATTCCACTGCTATTTCAGTATCCTTGGCGAAATAGTGCAGTTTCACTCTTAAAAAAAATAAAAAAGCCTTGGGATCACAACGCTCTCACAAAAAAAAAAAATGCAATGGGGAACATAAATACTAGCAAATTGACGTGAACACTCAAGGCGAAGTGTAAACTTTCTCTTATCATAGTCTGAGCAACCTTAATGATATTTGCTGCAATTAAATTTTCTTTGCAAATGTCAACCCCTTTTTCCGAAAATTTATGTTTCTTGTGTTCTCTAGAGTTAAACGACTCAGCTCACCAGCACTGCACAGAAGCTGAATGTCGCTCATGTATGCCAATCTTTACTTTTCTCGTGGCTGTTTACTGACTATTCAAAAATTCCAACATGTCATTGTCTTCACAGACACTATTACCAGTTACACAGACTTTATTCTAAGCTTAGTGTAGGCATTTATTACCTGCCTATCAATGTGAAGTAATGAGTAAACTATAGCGAATCGTATATCAAGAAAATCCTTGATTCGTTCTCATCTATCTCTCCTTGCATAACACAATATTTTAATTGATCTTGTAGTTATGCAATTTACTATCCTTTTATATTGTCTGCATTTTAAAACCATGTCAGAATGATTAAGTTAAATATGTTAAGTTTCTCCTTTCTGTATGTGAAGTGTTGTTATTTTGATCCTTACACCGGCTTATTTAAAGGTCAAGAAGATTGCCGATTTCCTTATGATGAGAGACCTTGCCGCTATATGTATTTTTCTTCACTGCTTCTGTGATTACATTGATCGACTCTGTTCTTCTGAGGGTATTGACCATAAGCCTTTCCACAGACAATTAATTATTCGTTTGATGTCATCAGCTAGTCGTTGCGAATATTTTTTTGTTTGACAAAATAAAAACTAATAAATAGATTCGGTAAAATTCCAATAAATGTGATCTTTCCCTGAAAGAGGAAATGAAATTAGGTAAGATCCAAGGAAGTGCAAGATCAGGTTAGCTCCCTTGGCGTCTTTATAATCCAAACCCTGTATGTTTATCTAATGAACTGCTACTAAGATGTCTTAAAAAGGCGGGAGAAGGAAGAAAGTATGCCATATTTATTCATGGCCATGTTACTGAACAATGAGGAAGTGAAAATTAACTTATATATCACTCAGCAGGGAAATCGTGTCAAAATCCGCGGTGCTGCGATGGCGCACATAAACGTCATATGGATGGTGGGACGAAATGTAAAAAATGATATGTGATCAGATTAATGAAGTGAAGAGAATTAAGGATTTGCTGAAATTTTAGATGTAGTGGGAATGTCTTTAAAGTTGGATGTGTTTCGAAGACGGTCAGGAACACTGAAGGAATGCTGCAACAGTAGTGAGGAGTAAAAGTTTACTTTGTAAAAGCAATAAAGATTATTCCCATTCGATAATACTAAAAAAAAAATAAAAAGTACATTGGAAAGATGTAACCACTCATAGGAGAAAAAATGTGCCAAAATATGAAAACCAACAGAGGGGGAAAGACACGGCACCAATCAAAACACCCGAAATATTCACCTTTGAGCGGAGGGCGGAGCGGGAGTGTAGGAAGAGGAAAGGACGTGTGTCAATAAGCAGGACAGTCCAGGCGAGGAGAGGCGAGGGAGAAAGGGCAGTGTGCGGCGTGGCGGAGGCGGAGGCTTCATGGTGCAGGCGGCCGGGACTAATTGTGTCGGTGTTGGTGCAGACAGTGAGGGACAGCTCAGTGATGAGGAGAGGGCGCGGCTGATGAGGGCGGATCTTAGGGTGAGGAACTCGGCAGCTCAAGCAGAGGGTCGTGAGCATCATAGAAAGCCAGCCGTTGAGAGAGAGAGAGAGAGAGAGAGAGAGAGAGAGAGAGAGAGAGAGAGAGAGAGAGAGAGAGAGAGAGAGAGAGAGAGAGAGAGAGAGAGAGAGAGAGAGAGAGAGAGAGAGAGAGAGAGAGAGAGAGAGAGAGAGAGAGAGTGCAATCGCGACGCGTGCGTGCTTTTGCAGAGGCATTTGTTTATTTATTTATTTTTATTTATTTATTTATTTATTTTAATTTATTTATTTTTTGCTTGATATCGTGTATATTATTTTACACATTATATATAAAGGGAAGGTTATAGGTCTGGCTAATGATATTTATGGGAGTGAACCTTAAGCAGAGAGAATGGATGGAAAGGTGAAGACTGGTGAAGGTGTGTATGAATGGCAGGCTGAGGGAGAGGTACTGTAGTCTTAGAAGTCATATTAACACGTACGCTGTTCATCCTATTCCATAAATGTAACCTATCAATAATGAATTCATGTATCTGTACATATATCATGGTAAGAATGTGAAGCTAAACAGTCAGTCTGGTGATAATATGAAGAACCAGGTAAAATGAAACTGATTTGATTACACTGGTGCAAACCCTTCACATGTAAGGGTCGTGCTGCTTCTTTTCATTATATGGTAACTGATAAGGCGAATAATTGACCTCGTCTGTTCCCAAAATAAATATATACCAATGTCACTTCAGTACAGTCCCGTGATCAACACATGACAGAATGCAAACAATAGGATTACTGACTTATAAAAGCTCAGCTCAGAGAAACCGCATCGAACCATAAACAACATTGTCGATTACAAAATTCACAGGAGTTTGACTCATGGCCCAGACATAATCCTACCAAAAATGCAATTAACCATTAAATAATTGTCACTGGAACTGATCATGCATGTTTATATTGTCAAATAGATTGTTGTAATGCAATTATTGGACTAATAACATTTATCACAAAGAGAATATGGCGGTATGTGGTGGCGGAAGGCGAGGCGTTGTGGAGAGGAGAGTGGGAGGGACGAGGTGTGGAAGGTCGGATGTGCCTAGTACGGGTTTCATAATATGTATGTGTGTGTGTGTGTGTGTGTGTGTTTTGCACCTATGTTTTTGTCAACGACTCGCCGCCTGATGATGAGGGAACTGG
>NC_087155.1:10664191-10679191 GCF_035594125.1 Scylla paramamosain
CAGTAGACACCTGCCGAAACGATAATTACTCCCAGTGAGGTCTAAAACACTGTTCAAGGGGTGCTGTGAACTTATCATTAAACCCAGCTGTGACCTCACTGAACGTTTCCCTTTGTGTCTCACAACACAAGGGGGTAGTCACAACCTGCCCTCTAAAGACAACTCTCTTCCTCCACACAAAACTACAAGCACCTAATAACACACACACCCTTCACTCAAAAAATTTTAAAATCATGGCGACTCCTACACCAGCCTCGGAGTCCCCATCTGGGGAGGGGACAATAAATGTCCCCAGGTCGGACTGCCTTTCCGTCGACGACCCTAAGTGTCTTGACACCCCCCTCAACTTTTTCTTCATTAACTTCTGCAACATTCGCGGTCTAAGATCTAATTTTCAATCTGTAGAACACCACCTCTCCTCTTCTAAACCTCATCTTCTTTTCCTCACTGAAACTCAGGTGTCTGAGGCAACTGACAGTAGCCCCTTTTCTGTTCCCTCCTACTTTCTCTATCCTCATTTTCGATCCAAAGCTGGATGCTGCGTTTATGTGCGCAATGACTTAACCTGCTCTCGTGCCCACGCTCTTGAATCTTCCGAGTTTTCCACCATCTGGCTACGACTACAGAGTCACTCTCATATTAAATTTATCTGTGCTGTATATCTCTCACCTAACTCCTCTGACTATAAGAAATTCTTTGACTACTTAACTTCCAAAGTGGAGCACATTCTGACCCTCTTCCCTTTTGCAGAGATCTCCATTCTTGGAGACTTCAATGTTCACCACCAGCTTTGGCTTTCCTCTCCCTTCACTGACCATCCTGGTGAACTAGCCTACAACTTTGCTATCCTCCATGACCTAGAGCAATTGGTGCAACACCCTACTCGTATTCCTGACCGTCTTGGAGATACGCCCAACATTCTTGACCTTTTCCTGACCTCTAATCCTTCTGCTTATGCTGTCACCCTTTCTTCTCCGTTGGGCTCCTCCGATCACAATCTCATATCTTTATCTTGTCCTATCACTCCAATCCCTCCTCAGGATCCCCCTAAGCGAAGGTGCCTCTGGCGTTTTGCCTCTGCTAGTTGGGGGGACCTGAGGCGGTATTTTGCTGATTTTCCTTGGAATGACTACTGCTTCCGTGTCAGAGACCCGTCTTTGTGTGCTGAGCGCATAACAGAGGTGATAGCGTCTGGCATGGAGGCGTACATTCCTCACTCTTTTTCTCGTCCTAAACCTTCTAAACCTTGGTTTAACACAGCTTGTTCTCGTGCTATACATGATAGAGAGGTGGCCCACAAAAGGTACTTAAGCCTTCCTTCACCAGAATCTCATGCACTTTATATTTCTGCCCGGAACCATGCCAAGTCTGTTCTCCAACTAGCCAAAAACTCCTTCATTAACAGAAAATGTCAAAACCTTTCAAGATCTAACTCCCCTCGTGATTTCTGGCATCTAGCCAAAAATATCTCCAATAACTTTGCTTCTTCTTCTTTCCCTCCTCTACTTCAACCAGATGGCACCACTGCTATCACATCTATTTCTAAAGCTGAACTCTTTGCTCAAACCTTTGCTAAAAACTCTACCTTGGACGATTCTGGGCTTGTTCCTCCCTCTCCTCCACCCTCTGACTACTTCATGCCTCGTATTAAAATTCTTCGTAATGATGTTTTCCATGCCCTCGCTGGCCTAAACCCTCGGAAGGCTTATGGACCTGATGGGGTCCCTCCTATTGTTCTCCGAAACTGTGCCTCCGTGCTTGCACCTTGCCTATTCAAACTCTTTCAGCTCTGTCTGTCAACATCTACCTTTCCTTCTTGCTGGAAGTTTGCCTACATTCAACCTGTTCCTAAAAAGGGTGACCGCTCTAATCCCTCAAATTACCGTCCTATTGCTTTAATTTCCTGCTTATCTAAAGTTTTTGAATCTATCCTCAACAGGAAGATTCTTAAACATCTATCACTTCACAACCTTCTATCTGATCGCCAGTATGGGTTCCGTCAAGGCCGCTCTACTGGTGATCTTCTGGCTTTCCTTACTGAGTCTTGGTCATCCTCTTTTAGAGACTTTGGTGAAACTTTTGCTGTTGCCTTGGACATATCAAAAGCCTTTGATAGAGTCTGGCACAAAGCTTTGATTTCCAAACTACCCTCCTACGGTTTCTATCCTTCTCTCTGTAACTTCATCTCAAGTTTCCTTTCTGACCGTTCTATTGCTGCTGTGGTAGACGGTCACTGTTCTTCTCCTAAATCTATTAACAGTGGTGTTCCTCAGGGTTCTGTCCTGTCACCCACTCTCTTCTTATTATTCATTAATGATCTTCTAAACCAAACTTCTTGTCCTATCCACTCCTATGCTGATGATACCACCCTGCACTTTTCCACGTCTTTTCATAGACGTCCAACCCTTCAGGAGGTAAACATATCACGCAGGGAAGCCACAGAACGCCTGACTTCTGATCTTTCTAAAATTTCTGATTGGGGCAGAGCAAACTTGGTATTGTTCAATGCCTCAAAAACTCAATTCCTCCATCTATCAACTCGACACAATCTTCCAGACAACTATCCCCTCTTCTTCAATGACACTCAACTGTCCCCCTCTTCTACACTGAACATCCTCGGTCTGTCCTTTACTTATAATCTGAACTGGAAACTTCACATCTCATCTCTAGCTAAAACAGCTTCTATGAAGTTAGGTGTTCTGAGACGTCTCCGCCAGTTTTTCTCACCCCCCCAGCTGCTAACTCTGTACAAGGGCCTTATCCGTCCATGTATGGAGTATGCTTCACATGTCTGGGGGGGTTCCACTCATACTGCTGTTCTAGACAGGGTGGAATCAAAAGCTTTTCGTCTCATCAACTCCTCTCCTCTAACTGACTGTCTTCAGCCTCTCTCTCACCGCCGCAATGTTGCATCTCTAGCTGTCTTCTACCGCTATTTTCATGCTAACTGCTCTTCTGATCTTGCTAACTGCATGCCTCCCCTCCTTCCGCGGCCTCGCTGCACAAGACTTTCTTCTTTCTCTCACTCCTATTCTGTCCACCTCTCTAACGCAAGAGTTAACCAGTATTCTCAATCATTCATCCTTTTCTCTGGTAAACTCTGGAACTCCTTGCCTGCTTCTGTATTTCCACCTTCCTATGACTTGAATTCCTTCAAGAGGGAGGTTTCAAGACACTTATCCACCAATTTTTGACCACTGCTTTGACCCTTTTAAGGGACTGGCATTTCAGTGGGCATTTTTTTTTATTAGATTTTTGTTGCCCTTGGCCAGTATCCTTCCTACATAAAAAAAAAAAAAGTAGTAGTAGTAGTAGTAGTAGTAGTAGTAGTAGTACTAGTAGTAGCAGTAGTTATAGTAGCAGTAGTACTAGTAGTAGCAGTAGTTTTAGTAGTAGTAGTACTAGTACTAGTAGTAGCACTAGTAGTACTAGTAGTAGTATTAGTAGTAGTAGTACTAGTAGTATTAGTATTAGTAGTACTAGTAGTATTAGTATTAGTAGTACTAGTAGTAGTAGTACTACTACTAGTAGTACTAGTAGTAGTACTAGTAGTAGTAGTAGTATTAGCAGTACTAGTAGTAGTAATAATAGTGGTAGTACTACTACTATTACTAGTAGTAGCAGTAGTAGTAGTAGTAGTAGTAGTAATAGTAGTAATTAGCAGCAGCAATAGTAGTAGTAGTAATAGCAGTAATTAGCAGCAGCAGTAGTAGTAGTAGTAGTTATAGTAGTAATTAGCAGCAGCAGTAGTAGTAGTAGTAATAGTAGTAATTAGCAGCAGCACTAGTAGTAGTAGTAATAGTAGTAATTAGCAGCAGCAGTAGTAGTAGCAGTAATAGTAGTAATTAGCAGCAGCAGCAGTAGTAGTAATAGTAGTAGTAGTAGTAGTAGTAATAGTAGTAGTAGTAGTAGTAGTAATTTGTAATAGTAGTAATTAGCAGTAGCAGTAGTAGTAGTAGTAATTAGTAGTAGTAGTAGTAGTAGTAGTAGTAGTAATTAGCAGCAGTAGTAGTAGTAGTAGTAGCAGTAGTTAGGTTAGGTTAGTAGTACTCTCACCCCTATTCTGTCCACCTCTCTAACGCAAAAGTTAACCAGTATTCTCAATCATTCATCCCTTTCTCTGGTAAACTCTGGAACTCCCTGCCTGCTTCTGTATTTCCTCCTTCCTATGACTTGAATTCCTTCAAGAGGGAGGTTTCAAGACACTTATCCTTCAATTTTTGACTACCACTTTGGACCCTTTTATGGGACTGGCATTTCAGTGGGCATTTTTTTTTCTATTGGATTTTTGTTGCCCTTGGCCAGTGTCCCTCCTACAAAAAAAAAAAATTATAGTAGTAGTAGTAGTAGTAGTAGTAGTAGTAGTAGTAGTAGTAATTAGCAGTAGTAGTAGTAATAGTAGTAATAGTAGTAGTAGTAATTAGTAGTAGTAGTAGTAGTAGTAGTAGTAGTAGTAGTAGTAGTAGTAGTAGTAGTAATTAGCAGTTGTAGTAGTAGTAGTAGTAGTAGTAGTAATTAGCAGTTGTAGTAGTAGTAGTAATTAGCAGTTGTAGTAGTAGTAGTAGTAGTAGTAATAGTAGTAGTAGTAGTAGTAGTAGCAATTAGCAGTAATAGTAGTAGTAGTAGTAATTAGCAGTAGTACTAGTAGTAGTAGTAATTAGCAGTAGTACTAGTAGTAGTAGTAATTAGCAGTAGTAGTAGTAGTAGTAGTAATTAGTAGTAGTAGTAGTAGTAGTAGTAGTAGTAGTAATTAGTAGTAGTAATAGCAGTAGTAGTAGTAGTAGCAATTAGCAGTAGTAGTAGTAGTAGTAGTAGTAGTAGTAATTAGTAGTAGTAGTAGTGGTAGTAGTAGTAGTAGTAATTATTATTATTATTATTAGTAGTAGTAGTAGTAGTAGTAAGTAGTAGTAGTAGTAGTAGTAGTAGTAAGTAGTTGTAGTAGTAGTAGTAGTAATTAGCAGTAGCAGTAGTAGTGGTAGTAGTAGTAATTAGCAGTAGTAGTAGTAGTAGTAGTAGTAGTAATTAGCAGTAGCTGGGGCTAATGACCTCCAAGTAATGGAGCCCCTAATTGACACATCAATAAACATGGGGTGGAGGTATTATTTTAATGTAGTAATTAGCAGTAGTAGTAATTAGTAGTAGTAGTAGTACTAGTAGTAGTAATTAGCAGTAGTAGTAGTAGTAGTAGTTAACAGTAGTAGTAGTAGTAGTAGTAGTAGTAGTAGTAGTAGTAGTAGTAGTTAGCAGCAGTAGTAGTAGTAGTAGTAGTAGTAGTAGTAGTAGTAGTTAGCAATGGTATTAGTAGTGGTAGTAGTAGTAGTAGTAGTAGTAGTAATTAGTAGTAATTAGTAGTAGTAGTAGCAGTAGTAGTAGTAGTAGGAATTAGCATTGGTAGTAGTAGTAGTTAGCAATGGTATTAGTAGTGATAGTAGTAGTAGTAGTAGTAATAGTAATTAGTAGTAATAAGTAGTAGCAGTAGCAGTAGTAGTAATAGCAGTAGTAGTGGTAGTAGTAGTAGTAGTAGTAGGAATTAGCGTTAGTAGTAGTAGTAGTAATTAGTAGTAATAAGTAGTAGCAGTAGCAGTAGTAGTAATAGCAGTAGTAGTAGTAGTAGTAGTAGGAATTAGCGTTAGTAGTAGTAGTAGTAGTAGGTACAGCACTAGCGGCAAAATTAGTAGTATGTAGCAGCAGCAATACCGGAAAATATTCCTTCTTCTTGTTTCTCTTGTTTCCATTTTTCCTTTTCTTCATTTTTCTTTTTTTTTCTTCTTCTTCCTCTTCCTTTCTTCTTTTTTTCTTCTTCTTTTCTTCTTTTTTCTTTCTTTTTTTTTTTGCTTTTATTTTTTTTTCTTTTTTTTTTCTTTTCTTTTTTTCTTTTTTCTTCTTTTTCTTCTTCTTCTGCTTCTTTCCTGCTGCTGCTGCCGGTGAGGTTTTCAGATACAACAAAGACCATTACTCGAGTTATCCTGAAGTGCATATTAAATACTTGTCTATATTTTGTCGTGCATCATCTTGGCTTGAGCTGCAGTGAGTTGAGATGCCATTTTGACTTCTATTACTATTATTATTATTATTATTATTGTTATTATTATTATTATTATTATTATTATTATTATTATTATATTTGTAGCTGTTTTTGTTACTGTTGCTGCTGCTGCTGTTGTTGTTGGTGGTGGTGGTGGTGATCGTGTTGTTTTTGTTGGTGTTGTTGGCAGTATTGTTGTTGTTGTTGTTGTTGTTGTTGTTACTGTTGTTTTTGTTGTTGTTGGTGGTGGTGGTGCTGATGTGGTTATTATTATTATTATTATTATCATTATTATTATTATTATTATTATTATTATTATTATTATTATTATTATTACTATTATTATTATTATTACTATTATTACTACTACTACTATTATTATTATTTATTCATTTATTCACTTGCTTGTTTACTTTTTGGCTAATACTCTCTAAGCTGCAACTCAAAAAGAAAATGCAATTAATTGAATCCGTCTGGACGTGGCTGTTCGTGCACTGATGGATGCGTTGCGCTTGTTCTGTTATTTCCTTTGTCTCTCACATCCGACCTACATAATAGAAAAATATCATCTTTATCAGTAACCTGGTGAGAACAGTTGGCGCGCTTAGGACTCGGCCAACAGGTCTGTGGTTACATTCCTCGGGGATCTCTGTGGCGAACATCCCTCACGCTGTGGCTCCTGTTCATCTGCAGGAAGCTGTTTGCTGAGTCTGCCAGAAAGTTATTACTGACAGAGGTCGACCGGTTGTTTAAAGGCAGCGTATCGGTGAGGGTCAGAAGCACCCCTTTCTTTTGTGTGTGTGTGTGTGTGTGTGTGTGTGTGTGTGTGTGTGTGTGTGTGTGTGTGTGTGTGTGTGTGCGTGTGTGTGCGTGTGTGTGATTTACCAAAAAGCAGCAGCAGTAGAGATAAGGTGGGCTCCGAATAGAAGTAAACCTATGCACTGGTGTCGTTTCCCTGCCGAAGAATACCCTTGAGTTATGCATGGTTTTAAATTTTTGTCCCACCAGTCAGGCTTCCGCTCCTTATCATCGTGGGAGAGAAACCGCCTAGGGGCATCCGGCGCTCACATGCAAATGGTGTTGAGATGAGGAAAGGGAGAGCTTGCTATATGATATCATGAATATAAAGTGTTTTGATTGGTTGAGTCAGATGAGCAACAGCTACGGCCGCTTTATTATTCTTTTCCGTGATTATTCAGTGGTTTATGCTTCTAGTTTTATGGTTTTAACAGCTTAACTTTCTTGGTTGGTCGGTACATTTGCCATTTTTTGTTACGTCATCAACCTTCCTGTGAGCCTTTTATTTTTTCTGTAGTCTCTGTTCAGTCTTTTGATTTCCTCTCTCTCTCTCTCTCTCTCTCTCTCGTAGATTTATGCCGTCTTTACTTCCTCCCAGCATTCTGTTCCGTTTGTTTCCTTTCTCTTTGCGGGATATGAGTAGACTTTACGTGTCTTTTCCGCTCACCAGTTGAAATTTCGTTGTATCCGCATGATCACTGAGGATTTTCCTGAATCATCATTTTCTCTCCCGCATTGTTCAGTCCTCTTTGCTCCAACGCTGCAAAGTGGCTGGCTGCGTTACCTGTTCCGGTGTGGTCACTTTTTGGTTAAACATTACCAATTTCCCCAAGGAATTATCTTTAAAAGAAATCTTACTTCATTCTTCCATGTTTTATACATTAACCATTCCATCTGCTTGTTTTATACATTAACCATCACTGTTAAGGTTTCCATGTTTTAAAAAAATATCCTCTTTCATATTCCCCTTTTTTTTTTGTATGTGTGTGTGTGTGTATGTGTGTGTGTAGTTTTATTCTGTAGTTCTTCTAATCCGAGACTGTAAAGAACACTGAAAAATATTCACCGACTGATTAGGCACGCAGAGGAGGGTGGCCAAACAAGACTTGTTTCCCCCTCTTGCTCCTGTTACTTGTTGCTAAAACTGTAATTAAATTACCTTTGCCAAAAAAGTTATGTACATTGTTCCTCAATGTAATTGATGTCTTTCGTTACTAGTTGTGTGAGTTACGTTCATAATATTTTCATATATACAGTGCTAGCGAAATGTTGGAAAAATGTAGAAAGAATGTAATGCACGTACAGTTGTAAATGTTTACTTCTTGAATGTCATAGTTTATATATGTTTTGATGCAGGCGCCGCACGTGATCTGAAAGTGGCAAGGACTCTGACGTAGCGTTCTTGTTGGAAAGCTCCGGGTCCTTGCGTCTGGGGAAAATAAATGACGATCGTGAACCCCATTTAAGCTCAATAGAAACATTTTAAGGAAGGAAAAAATGAACATCAGTTGAGCTTCTATTAGTAAACTTTCACCAAGACAGTCGGAACCAGCTAGTCAATCTGCAGAGAGGGACGTTTTAAGTAAGAACAAGTAAGTAGGCAAAGGTGAGGATGGACCGGAATGTAAGCAATTTAAATAATTATTGACTCTAAAATTATGGTTCCCAGCACTACTAACTTCTTTGTTTATTATAAACATGAAATATGTGTGTACATTTCCGTCTCTCTCTCTCTCTCTCTCTCTCTCTCTCTCTCTCTCTCTCTCTCTCTCTCTCTCTCTCTCTCTCTCTCTCTCTCTCTCTCTCTCTCTCTCTCTCTCTCTCTCTCTCTCTCATATATCCTGTGTGTTGCCAGTCTGTCTTTTGTGCATGCTGCGTTTTTTTTTTTTTTTTTTTTTTAACACACGTGCCAAAATCGACACGGGAGCCTTTCATGGGATGAACAAGATTCATACAGAGACAGTCAGGTAAGTGATCTTGTCACAACCAAAATCTTCTTTTCACGTATATTGCGTTGATTATTTCAGGGTTAAATGCGAATCATTATACTACTTACGACTAACTTGATGATTACCATGACCCTGATGTCGACCATCATCTAGATCATCAGCCTGTGTTTGTGGTGTGTCCTCACGAGCACCAGGTCAGCAATGAAGGTAATGACCCTGGCGATGGTGACAATGTGAACATGACCAATGTAATTATATGATCATGATACCGACATTGAATGACCGATCCTTTCCTCATACGTAACAGACGTGTGTGTGTGTGTGTGTGTGTGTGTGTGTGTGTGTGTGTGTGTGTGTGTGTGTGTGTTATACACGCCTCTTTCCATGTATTTAAAGGACTCGAGATAGCATTGTCGACAGGAGATCTGACAGTGTCCTGTGTGTCAGTTCCCGCGTACCTGATGTCACGAATAACACAACTTGTCTTTCTTTCTGGATGTTGCTTCTCTGTTTAAATGGTTGAGAATTGCAATTCCTTGAAGCAAATACCAGAATCTTACTTCAGGATTTTTTTTTTCACCAGTACCGAAGGAATGACCATTCGAGTATACCAGTGTTGGCATCCTTGTCAGTGCACGTTAAAGGATTGCTTGAGAGATGCACAGGCGCGATACATTTGCTATGACAAAGCTCACATTCATCACCTCATGCATGGATGCATGCATCAGATGGATCTATAAATTGACCTGAATCTAAAAGAATCTACGTTTGATCACAAGTGTGCATTGGCATTCTTGTGTAATTCAAAACCACTGACAATCTTTCTTCGTGAATTTATCACTGCTGACGGGCATTCAGTCTGGAAGCATCTGCGTAAAGTCAGGGGATCGCTTTGTATCATTTAAAACTTCGAGGAAACAGAGGAGTGTCGCCCAGTCGGAATGCTGCACGGGGATCTATGCTGAAATACTCCGTATATATATATATAGAGAGAGAGAGAGAGAGAGAGAGAGAGAGAGAGAGAGAGAGAGAGAGAGAGAGAGAGAGAGAGAGAGAGAGAGAGAGAGAGAGAGAGAGAGAGAGAGAGAGAGAGTTACATCTAATATCCTTAATCTAATACATGGGAAATACAAAACACTATCACCTTTACTCGCGATTCACGCAGTCACGCCTAAATCCGATATCACCAACTGCCAAAAGGCTTTACAGGTACAACTTAAGTAAAGCAATTTACCACCGATATATCTAATCCAGTTGCAAGTACACAAAATGCTAAATAACTCTAGATAGAAAAACCTCAGCAAGACCCTACACTTGAGCAAACTTAACATACAACACCTTAGAGTAAGTCCCGTCCTCGGTGCGGGGAGCACAATCTGCACCACCTCCATCACCAGTCCCGATCTGTTTTTGCCAGCCAAAACCGTCAGGTGTACAAGTAGACATCAAAGATTCCAATTCCCATATTAAATACACCAAATTAATTCCACCACGGCAGTCCCCCATTAAACACAATAGCAGTCATTACCCAAAATTAATTGTTACTTTTCTCTAAGGGCAGTTACCTGTTGCCTCGAAAATCATAATTATATTTACAATAAGTCTTAAGTTCCCTATCACACACCCCCCCTTAAAATTAAAACACTGTTGTTTTAATTAGTCAGGAGCGCGTGACAAAGCATCTGCAATAAGGTGCGAGACACAAATTGCAGTGGATTATGGTCACTGTACACTATAAATTTCTGATTAGTGTTACCAAGATATATGCCAAACTTTTCTAGGGCCATCAGTAAGGCGACAGCTTCTTTTTCTATAGTGCTGTAATTTTTTTGGTAGGATTTGAACTTTGTTGACATGTAACATATAGGATGCATTATGTTATTGTGATCAGTCTGTAATAGTACAGCACCAGCACCAACATCACTTCCATCCACTTGTACTTGGAATGGACAATGAAAATCAGGTGCTCTCAGGACTGTCGTTGTAACCAGTAGAGAGCAAATGTTATCAAATGCCGTCTGACATGCAGATGACCACACAAACTTCTTGTGAGGGCTGACAAAGTCTGTGAGTGAAGCAGCAACTATCGAGAAGTTCAGGCAGAATCGTTGATAATAGCCAGCCATCCCCAAAAATCGTTGTACGGCTTTCCGATTGCTTGGTATGGGTAGGTTACAGATATCATCCACCTTGGCTGCAACAGATGCGACAATTCCCCCACCCACTTCATGTCCCAGGAATGTAATCCGCGCATGCCCAAATTCACTCTTGGTTAAATTCACTTTAAGTATGGCATCTGATAGACGTTGAAGAGGGCTTTCAATACTGCAAGATGTTGAGGCCAGGAAGAGGAGTATACCACCAGATCATCCAGGTACACGCTCACCCCTTCAAGGCCTGTGATAACTATTGACATTAGCCTCTGGAAGACTGCCGGGGCGTTTCGCATCCCAAAGGGAAGGACAGTGTACTAGTAGAGGCCGCCAGGAGTCACAAAGGCAGATATCTTCTTGGCCTCCTTTGAAAGGGGTATTTGGTAATAACCTCTAAGAAGATCCAGCTTCGTGACGTAAGCAGCATTCCCCACCGAGTCTATGATGTCGATGCGAGGTAGTGGAAAACTGTCTGCTCGGGTGAGTTGATTTACCTTCCGATAGTCTGTGCACAAGCGAAAACTTCCATCAGGCTTGGCTACACGTATACATGGGGAGGTCCACTCACTGTTACTTGGTTCTGCTAGATCATACTGAAGCAAGAACTGGACTTCTTCTTTCAGGATCTGTCGCTTGTCAGGAGACACACGATAGGGCGACTATTTGATAGAAACAGCACCTTCCACCAACCGAACCACATACAGGACAATAGGACTGGGTTTGGGCACATCTGCAAAAATCTCTAAATTCTTCCAGCAGCTCACGCACCTCCGTCCTGTGCTTCTGAAGAAAATGCTTTGTCTTAATACAAGGTTCATTAAGCATTCAGAATTTTTTTTAACTTGACCTCTTTTCCACTCATATAATCCTCACAGTCATCTTCGTCTTTCCATTCCCCAGCACTGTTAAGATCTTGTTTGACATACACCAAGTTTACATAATTCCTTGGGTAATATTCCTTTAGGAGATTTATATGGACTAATCTCTTCTCTTTCCGCCTACCAGGTGTAGCAATAACATAATACTTTACTCTCTTTACTGATTATTTCAAACGGCCCTTGGTATTTTGCTTGGAGAGGAAACTACCTCAGTGGCATAAATAGCAACACAATACCAGTCATTACCCAGAATTAATTGTTACTTTCCTCTATGGGCAGTTACCTGTTACCTCGAAAATCATAATTATATTTACAGTAAGTCTTAAGGTAGTTCCCTATTACAATATATATATATATATATATATATATATATATATATATATATATATATATATATATATATATATATATATATATATATATATATATATATATATATATATATATATATATACACACACACACACAAAACCTACCATTTGATAGGTATCGCAATTTGTCAGCATTCATTTATTTTCAATGTAACAGTTGTGAACGTTTTTTCTTTCTTTTTTACTCTGTGTCTGTGTCGGGGGATGGGGAGACCGTTCGCCCCGTGTAGTGGGTGTGCTTGTTCATGCCAGCGCGCTCGCACGTGTTGGAGCCTGTACTTGACTTACATTCACCTAAGAAAACGCCTGACAAGGGAGTATCGTGGAGGCAGCTCCACTTCAACAATTGAGGTGTGCGCGGCTCTACACACTAAGGGGGCGGCGCGCCTTTAGCCACAAGTCCCATGGTGGGTGATGCCCTAAATGAGGGACTTGTAGTGGCGGGGACACGATCTATTGACGCCTCTCAGTGCCGGAATGGGGGCTATGATCCAAGTGAGGCTTCCTTCTCCCTGCCATCCCTCGGGTCTCAGCGCTGTCGTCTCAGCTTTATAGTGTGATATATTACATTTCATCATGAATTATGGCTGGAAACCATACATTTTATCGAGTCTTCTTTCCACTTTACCTATTGGCTGCCTGTTATGGTCTGTGCTCTATAATGTATTATTGTGGGGATATATTGCAACATGTATAAACAAATATTAACTGAAGAAAATATCTGGCGTTAACAAGATGTACATTACTTTGCTGGTGGCGGTCAAATAATGATGTCTCTGAGTTGTAGTTAATTGTTTGCTGATAATGAATTAACATTTGTATCATTAATTAGCTTAGCATGCGATTGAAATATTTTTAGGAAAGGAAAGTTGTCTGTCCTAATTACGTACTTTAATCATCATTATCCAGTCAGGAAAAACTTCCAGTGTTTTTCATGAGGACAGCCAGCGGATTGAGAATGAGGTTACATGACAAACGGTTTACTTTGGAAATTAATATCTAAGAGGTTCGGAGAGTTACAAAGGAAGTGAAGTTGTCTGGAGCATTGAGAAAATAATAAACGCATTATGTGCCACCATGTTGTGAATAAGAATCTGAAATCAGGAGAAAACATTACATCATTAAAGAGAAAAAAATAAGGTAATTTATATAATATTCAAAGGTACGCATCCGTGAACGAGAAGCGTGCTTTCTAATAAGGTTGACCAAGTTAAGTAAATTGGGAACTCATTAATTATATTGCACGTCCTCAAGACAAATGAAGAAAAAGAAATATTGAGAGGTTAAATGATAATGTGTAAGAAACCTAAAAAGAAAAAAAAGAATAGCATGCAGTATATGGCGATTTCAGTATAGCAGGTGACACAGATAAATTGGACGAGGCAACGGTCATCAACTTCGCTGCCGGCACACAGTATGAAATAGAATATACGTTCCTAGGATTTGTGAGGAAAGAAATCAAGTGAAAGATATGAATATGAAACGAACATAAAACAATCTCAGCGGAGTAACAAAATATGAAACCGAATCATCCTTCAGTGAAAAAGAATTGCGGGTGATCTGTCCGATGCAGCTCAGTGACCTCCGGCTGAAAAAGACGCATGTCGTTATAATATGTAAGGGAGAAAAAAATAAAATGAATAGATATCGTATGATACCGGATCGACAGGTAAAAGATGACTAAAGTGAATCAAAATGTGCATGGCAAGCATTCGCTACTGTTGCCTGAACAGTGTGGGTACCGAGAAAGAAGAAATAACGTAGTTACAATATGAGGGGAACCACCACATGCGTAGGTGAGGGTGAGTCTGCGAAAGGTGTTGGAAGATTATTATATCACATGTTGTATTTATTTTTTTATTTATTTATTTTTTAAGAATAATAAAAGAAAGACTAAAACTTATAGAATTCTTTATTCAACACTAATCAAACGATGTATGTATTTGCATGTATCTCTCTCTCTCTCTCTCTCTCTCTCTCTCTCTCTCTCTCTCTCTCTCTCTCTCTCTCTCTCTCTCTCTCTCTCTCTCTCTCTCTCTCTCATGCATACGGTTTACTGATGTCAAAATTAGAATAAAGAAATCCAGGACCAAGGTATTCCTCCTCTCCTTTATAACCATCACTGGAATGAGAATCGCGGAACTCACTAACTAAATACACAAAGTAATTATTAATGACAGTGAATCACAAATTCAGGAACTGAAAAAAGATTCAGTATTTTGCTACTGTAGTTTTTCGAACCCCGGATCAGTGTCACTGAAACAGGAAGACAGTTTGAAAAATCTAAAAAAAAATTCAACCCATCGGAACTAAGCATTTTTTTTTTTTATCATGACTGAAGCAGCAAATGCAATAAAGTGAAACAGAACGCCCTAAAAATGAGTGCGTTTTCACATTACGTCACAGCATTTTTGCGAGAGGAAATGTATCTTTGTGAATTATTGTTAAAAGTGCCATTTCACTTGAACTATAACATTGCTGTAAAACACTACGTAGTGACCAGGGTCCGCATTCTTAAGATCTCAGCGTCTTTTCTCGTTTATTTTCAACATCCTCTAGTGAAAGTTATTAGGGTTTTTATCAAGAAGTTTTCATGATTCTTGTGATAATCCAAAGAGTCTCCATGATCAGTGGTAAAAAAAATAGTCATGATGAAAACCCAAAACGTTTAAGAACAGGGCTCCAGACACTGAAACGCCATGAAAGGCTCGAAGCATAAGAATTCAACAGATGTATATTCATGCTCTCACTGCAGTTCCCCCCATTTCCATAGCCCCTCCAAGTATTGTGGGAACGCCGCTTCGCTCTTCATGCAAAAAATATGTA
>NC_087155.1:10684191-10691691 GCF_035594125.1 Scylla paramamosain
ATGAATCCTGGACTTTCTTGGACATTGGGATGATTTATGTGGTTCACTAGATGTACTGCCTGACAATTCATTTATTTTTTTTATTATTTTATTATTTTATTATTTATTATTTTATTATTCATTATTTATCATTTATTTTATTATTTATTTATTCTTATTATTTTAGAAGGGACCATTATCACGTAGGGGTTACGTAGGCGTCCATGGTACCAAGTGGACTTGTCAAAATAATTGCCCTCACCTGATAAACTAAAACCTAGACTTTTAATTCATTTATAACAGAGTATATAAGAGCCTTTGCTTTGCGTTATGCACTTTCCTTTTAATTGAATGTGTGGTCCTCGAGGCGTATCACCGTCCATGGAGTGGCCCGTTTGTTAAAATAATTGCCCACCACTATTACAGATAGTGTACTTGTGCGTGTGTGTGTGTGTGTGTGTGTGTGTGTGTGTGTGTGTGTGTGTGTGTGTGTGTGTGTAAGTCCGTGTTAGCCTAACATACTACGCATAAACCTTATATATGCAGTGGAATTTGAGCATAATACTGTGGGTGATGCTCTTAGATTTCCATTCCCTCGTCGCGTCTCGCATACTCATTCTATACAGGGGCATCCTGAGTTATACTCTTATATAAGTTTCTTTCTCGACTTTCGCATTTCTTTCTTTGTGTCTGTATGTTACCTTCACCATCCTTATTTCCACACTCACTCCTCTTACTACGCCACCTGCTGCCGCTCCGTCCCCTCTGCACCCTGCTGCATTAAATCTTTCTGATGGAAGAATTAATCAGTGTTCTCGCTTCTACATACTGCTCACTCGAATAGTATTTCTTCCCCAGTGGAATTTCACTTTATTGCTCCACCATCCCTGCAACTTGCGTGGCCTTCTTTGTGATGTAAGCCTCTTATCATTTTCTGGCTTCTTGTCTAACGTCCCTTGTGGGTGCAAATGGCGCGCACACACACACACACACACACACACACACACACACACACACACACACAAGACTTTCGCTGTTGTTGTTGGAAATTGTTTTCTAATTCGCATACATCAGACTGTTTAACAAGACGTTCGTTCATTCACCTTGATACTTCTACAAGCAGTGTCTGCATTGAGATCAAAAGATGTATGGGTTTTTATTTCAGTCGTTCTGATTTGTATTTTTCCCCAATGGGCTCGTCACACAGTTCGCCACAACTCGAACGAGACAAACCTTTCATTCTAGAAATAATCTGTTGCTGCATCTGCCTCACCGTATTTTTAATTCGCTTACTTTCATTTTTTTTTTATTATTATTATTTATGTTGATACTATTTTGGTGTTATTCCCAGAAAATAAATCTTTTTAGCTTATTTATGAATTCTATCTTCTTATTCTTTCTTGAAATATTGATGAAAGGGTATATAAAATAATGTGTATTTCCATTATTACGGTAATTTTGAAACTACATTAAAAGAGATACATAGAGAAGTCCATACAACTTTCAAACTCCTTATCTCCTACGAAGTAACAGATATATAAAGAAATATTTTTGTAAGTAGTAGCAGCAGTAGTAGGAGTTATAATGATAGTAGTGAACATCAAAGTGAGCCCCAGAGAGGTAGCCTAGCAAAATCATCACAACTTGCTTCATGGTAGGAGTAAATATATGAAAAAGGTCAACAGTACCCGATCTCCTTCCCTTCTTAGTCACCTTTTACAACATGAAGGAAGGAACGAATATTGAAAAGAAGGAAAAAAAGAAAGGAAAAAAAGAAGAAAAGGAAAAAAGAAAGAATAAGAATAACAAGGTGATGATGGTGAGAAAAATAAAACGAAAAGACAATAACAGAAAGGAAACAAGGAAAAACAGACAAAAGAAGAGTAATGAGATCACGAAGAGAGAGAAATAGGGGAAAGAACAAAACAAATTTACTGAATTACACCCGACTGTCTCACTCTAGCAGTCGAAACTATTATTTTTTTCTTTGTTTTGGTAATTAACATCATATACTTAATTGTAGCACTTAATTTCTGCTCTATCCTAATTAACCCAACAAAACTCAGCCAAACTTTCCCTTTGTGTTTACTGAAGTAGGAAAATGTATCGGAATCAGATCAGAAATCGATGTCTAACGCAAACAGTAATCGCGTACTAGTCCATCATGAGAATTGTAGTGAATTCTTTGCTTCCTATGCTTTTGTTGACATTTCTATTGTTTTCCAATGAACACACTACGACTTGCGATTTCAAGCAAAGCAAGGTAACTCAAAGAACATTCTTGCATTTTACATCAACATTACTTTTTGATATTATATATATATATATATATATATATATATATATATATATATATATATATATATATATATATATATATATATATATATATATATTATATATATATATATATATATATATATATATATATATATATATATATATATATATATATATATATATATATATATATATATATATATATATATAACAAGTGAAGTTCTGTCCTGTTAATTTACTGATGTGTATTTCCTAGTGATACTTTTTAACTTTTTATGCCATTAATCACAGGTATATTTGAGGTCCAAACCGTGAACCCATGCGTCATCCTTAACTCTCCGCCTCTCCCGCACGTAGCACCAGCCACACCCTTGCCTCGTATACTTCACTTGCCATCTTTACGGCGCCCAAGTTCCAACCTGCTCCTCCCATCCTTAATTCAGAATCATCTCTTCCTGTTTTCCCTCTCTCCCCTCCTCACCTTCCTGCTCTTCCCTTTCCGCCTCTCTGTTCCACTTTAGCTGTATTTTTTTTTTTTCTAATAATTTTTCAAGTACCTTCCTTCTTTCCTTCATTCATTCATTCCCCAGTTTCAGCTACACTTCTGTTACATTCCACTACTGTCCTTCCACACACACACACACACACACACACACACACACACACACACACACACACACACACACACACACACACACACACACACACACACACACACACACATGCACACGCCACTTCATAGTCTCTCTCTCTCTCTCTCTCTCTCTCTCTCTCTCTCTCTCTCTCTCTCTCTCTCTCTCTCTCTCTCTCTCTCTCTCTCTCTCTCTTTCGTTGTTTATCATTAGGATTTGTTGTTGGAGTTGTTGTCGCCGTCGTCGTCGTCGTCGTTGTTGTTGTTGTTGTTGTTGTTGTTGTTGTTGTTGTTGTTGTTGTTGTAAGACTTTCTTCTTTCGCTTTCTCTTCCTCCTCTTCTTCCTTTTTCCTTCTTCCTTCTTCCTTCTTCTTCTTGATTATCGTTACTTAGGGATCAGAAAGTAGTGTTGGAAATAATCCTCGTAACTCGTTGTCGGTTAGTTCCCTGAATATAGCTATCGGTGGTGTTGGGTAACTTCGTTTCGTGATGTGAAAGAATAGTGTAGTACCTTAATATGTTTGATACACGTGAGGGTTAATCAGTGTTGGGAGGATTGTGCCAGTTGTGCTGTTAGAATGAAAGATTCAATGTGGGTTTTAATTTGAAATGAGATAAGAGGTTTTAATTTGAAATGAAGTAAGAGGAGGATTATTGAGTTGAGGATCGGCGTTATTCATATATAGTCTGGTCTTCATTCTGACACATTATTTTTACAACACATATTTTTACAACACATAGCTGAAAAAGACGACCTTTTTATTTCAATGTAAAGTAAAATAACAGAAAGAAGTAGCAAAAGAAGTGATGAGTTATTCATCGACTTATTTCCGATATTAATAGGCCAGCTTTGGTTCTAACTGCTTAAAACCCAGAGTTTCATTAATCACGGTGCAGGTATTGCTCATTATCGCTCTTCCTGGAAACTGAATCTGAAGAGGAGCACTGAATAGGTATTAAAAACTTGTACATCTAAGATAAAGTAAAGGCGGAGAGATTACTTCAAAGAGGTGTAGTGAGGGATTTACTTCACAGCCGGGAACCTCTTTGATCAAAAGATCTACCCGATGCGGAGGAAGACCGTGTGTGTGTGTGTGTGTGTGTGTGTGTGTGTGTAATTTACCCACGATCACGAGGATTACGTGCCGGACTCTTGATCACCAGCTATTTCCCTCCCGGAGAGAGCTTAGACTCTGTGTGTGTGTGTGTGTGTGTGTGTGTGTGTGTGTGTGTGTGTGTGTGTGTGTGTGTGTGTGTGTGTGTGTGTAAATAATAATAATGATAATAATACTAATAATAATAATATAATAATAATAATAATAATAAACGGTTTATTATTTAGGCAGTTTACAAACTGAATATGTACGGAGAGGGGTGGGGAAATACTTAACATTAATCCTAAAGCTAAGTCTAATCTAGACACGAAATACTATTGATTGATGGCTCGCACCGTGGTGGGAATCGCGCTGAGTCTGTACCGGTCCATGCGTGGCGCCTTTAGGGCCTTATTTTGTTGTGGTGTCTGGTGGCACGGACCGGGCGAGGCGCGTCAGGCGGCAGCATGTGTCTGAGACGTGGATGATGCAGAAGTCCCCTTCCAAACTTCTCCAGAGCCTCTCGGACAGTCTGGACAGACTCATGGTGGTCAGGGCTTCATCATAGGTGGTGTAGGCAGGGCCAAGGTTGACCCTGAACGCCCTTTTCTGCACACTCTCCAGCTGGAGCTGTTGAGTGTGTGTTAGGGAGGAGGACCATGGGGAGGCATGCATGAGTTTGGGGAGGATGAAGGTAAGGTGCACCCCCCTTAACTCGTCTGTCGGCGTCCCCAACGACCTGAGTCTGTGCAGCATGTACAGCCTGTAGGTAGCGGATCGTACGATGCTGGCGACATGCTGCTTCCAGGTCAGCTGGTCGTCCACCGTGACTCCGAGAAGCTTGACACATCGGACCACCTGGAGTGGGTAAGGACCCACTGTGAGCTGGGGAGGGGGCACTGGTACAGAGGAGGCACAGAAATGCATCACCACAGTTTTGCTGTGGTTGATGGTCATCCTGCTCTCCTCCGTCCACGTCTGCAGTCGCTCCAAAATTGCTTGCAGTGACGAGTAGTCCGGGTTCTTGTTGGAGACTGGGACGCCCACTGTGCAGTCATCCACATACTTCCAGCGATGGGGTGTGTCAGTGAGGGCGTCGTTAATCAGGAGGAGGAAGCATAGTGGACCCATCTTGGTCCCATGGGGGACCCCACATGTCAGCTGTTGGAAATTGGAGACAGATCCTTGATAGCGAACGGCCTGACGCCTCCCTGTGAGGAAGTCGGCTAGCCACGCTACCAGGTTAGGAGAGAGACCCAGACTTATTGCCTTGCTGATGACAACAGTGTGATCAACAAGATCAAAGGCTTTTTTGAAGTCCACAAAAGCAACAGCCAGGGAGGTGTTTCTCTTGTACAGGTGGCTGTGAATGAATTCAAGGAAGCTGGTCAGGTAATGGGAGGTGGAGGTGGCTTTAATATGTGTGTGTGTGTGTGTGTGTGTGTGTGTGTGTGTGTGTGTGTGTGTGTGAATGTTTTTAAATAATATTAAATTAACTTTTGATTACAATTGCCATTTTTGTTTTGAATCCCATAGAAAGTAGTACATATTTTCCCTTTTTTTCGTAGCACATGTAGGTTACGCACATATATGTACACTGTTGCCTAGACTCCTAAGGTTTTTTCTTCCTCGATGACAACAACCAATATTATTCTTGCACCTTCCATGGAACACCTAATCGACTCTGATACGTTCACTCATTTCAAAACAATTCCAATTCATGTATATTTTTTTTTCTTTCTGGTACACGCATTGCTCATTTCGTAACTATTGCAATCGAAGTATTATTTTCTCTCTTTTTCTGTTATACACATTTCTTTGTTCCTGTTCTCCAGAGTTGGCTCCAGAGTTGGATGTCTAAAATGCTCTCTATTTTTTCCCCGTCGCTGCGTCAGTCGCGGGGATACGTCCGTGTTATTCGCCAGGTATAATACTGTCTCGAATTACTGGCCTCATTTGCCTTTCATTGCAGGTAATTTTCAGTCAGAAAAGCTCTTCAAACACGCAGACGGTCTCGGTACTTTCATTTTCCATCAAGCCATTGTTGATCATCTCCCCGGAGGCTATCTTTAATATGATTCTCTCTCTCTCTCTCTCTCTCTCTCTCTCTCTCTCTCTCTCTCTCTCTCTCTCTCTCTCTCTCTCTCTCTTGCTCATTCGCTTGCCCGTTCGCTCGCTCTTTCACACGCGCACACACACACACACACACACACACACACACACACACAGAGATAAACAGACAAAAACAAACATACAGTCTCTCTCTCTCTCTCTCTCTCTCTCTCTCTCTCTCTCTCTCTCTCTCTCTCTCTCTCTCTCTCTCTCTCTCTCTCTCTCTCTCTCTCTCTCTCTCTCTCTCTCTCTCTCTCTCTCTCTCTCGCTTGTTCTCAACTTATGTTCCAAGAAAAATCAGGCAGAAAGTCAAAGGGAGTACGGGAATTTGGTGATACAAAGGGCCTTGACGCGAAGCATTTTACTTTACAGTGGCAACTTGTCTCCTTTGTCTTCTCTCGCACACGGGCGTTGGCAGTACGAGGAACAAGTGAAAGGCAGAGCAGCATATAATTTCCTGCCGTCAGCGTTACCTAATACCTGATTTCTCTGCTAAAAGCTTGGGTACGAAATAGTTTCAAGGCCAGTTGTGGAGGGTGTGATCTGAATGGATTAGAGGCCTCGGTACTGTAAAAGGGGATTTCAGGAAGACTTGTGCATTTCCATTGATGTTTGTAGAATTCATGTACGTAGACCAGTGGCAATTATATCGATACTAATGTTAAGGAAACTGTGATCATATTAGATAATGATTATTATGATGATAATGAATGTGGTAATAATGATGTTGATGATGATGATAATAATGATCATGATAATAATGATAATAGTGATACTAATGGTAATCGTAATAATAATATGTAATGAATTCTTGTCAAGGAAATATATTATATCTGTTTCTGTCTGTTTATCTGCACGTCCGTCAGTTTTTTAACTTCATTTCTTTTCTACATGTTGGAGCTTTCATAATAATCACTTTGGCATTTCAGTGATATAATGACAACTGCATTTAGAATACTAAGGGGAACTGCAGGAATGGTAACGACGATGATAATGGAAATGATGATAATAATGAGTTATAGATTCCAGTAAATAATCCCGCAATAAGGAGAGTGTGAGGTGTCCACTATCCAGCTTCTTAGCGTGATGCCTCCGAAGAGAAACATTTTGCTCAGTATCAAGGAAAGGTTGTAATCTAGTATTTTTTTTTTTTACTTACATAATTAGATAGTGGCAGTTCAAAATATAACATTTTAAAATTAACTTTTTAGTTTTGTTTATCTAGTATATGGTCAACCCACATTAGATACGACTAATTTTGGTTGGGTGCAGAACTATGCTGTCCGTCTCACTAATGTAAGAGTTAACCAGTACCTTCATTCTTTTGTTCCTTTCACTGGCTAGCTCTGGAATTATCTGCCTGTTTCTCTTCTCCCCCTTTCTTATGGCGAGTTGTTCTAAAAG
>NC_087155.1:10696691-10711691 GCF_035594125.1 Scylla paramamosain
ATGGAAAGGAAGCATCTCTGAAAGATCTTCTAAATTTACACAAATATTTGTGTTGTATCATGCTTTTGATCTGATGGAATAATGTTTCAGCAGTAATCTTGTTCCTCCATTAATTCCAAAACGACGTCAAGCTCACGAAAGGTCACAAAATACATACAAAATGAATGAGTCTTGAAAATAAGATTCCCCTTTTTCGTCCAGCAGGTGCAACTAAACTTTGTCCATCCCTTTTCCATGGAGAGGAAACTCGTAACTCACACCCATAAGCTCTGCACTTGCTGAATGTATCGGCAGACTCAACAGAGGACAGTAACTGCTCATCCTCGCCCTGCCTTGGAAAGCAGCAAAACCAATAAATGTGGGTTTTCGAAAATTATTATCTTTTGTCGAGCAGCTGAGAAGAATGAGAGTACTAAGTTAGCTTCCTTTTGTGTAACTCTTCCACTACATTCTTTTAAGCGGGCGGCAATTAGACGGGCTTTGTTCTCGTCTATTTGTGGCTTTTTGGTTTGAGATAAAATGCTTAAACTTTACGTAGGTGGGTAATTTTACAACGGAGATCATTATGACATGTAAATATCTTACAGCTAAGTGGTATAGATTTGAATACTTCTACGTTACCCTCTGAGAACAAAGAACTATTTAATTGCCTACATTTAAAACTGAATCGTATCAGCAAAGGTTACTAAGAAATCTAAAACTTTGTTGAGTGAAAGCAGTCCATCGTAGCATAATTAAGCATTGAATAGGATCTTCAGCGCAATGTTCGTGGTGATGAAGACGGATAACTTGTGGAATGACTTAGTAAGAGGAGAAGACAGAGTTGCAGTGGTGTGGAGGAAGATAAAGGGGAGGGATTGAATTGGGTATGGATACATTATCAGAGGGGATGAGCAGTATGTGGGCAGAATGATTATAGATCTGATTGTGCGGGAAAGAGGGAGACGGGGCAAATCGAAGAAGAGGAAGAAGAGTTACTTGACAGAGAGAGAGAGAGAGAGAGAGAGAGAGAGAGAGAGAGAGAGAGAGAGAGAGAGACTTGACAGAGAGAGAGAGAGAGAGAGAGAGAGAGAGAGAGAGAGAGAGAGAGAGAGAGAGAGAGAGAGAGAGAGAATCATCATCGACAATGCTACAAAAGAAAATAAGTCTTGAATACTTTTGACTCATAAATTCGAATGTTTCCTATTTAGCCTTCTCTTCTTGTCTGTGGATAGTCGCTTATGATTAGCCGCAGTTACTCGATTATTCGGTATCGTGGAGGTGGTGTAGCTGCGCAAATATCCCATTTGATGGTAATCACGATCGTAACAGCAGTGGTTTGGAAAAATAATGGACGTAGGGATTTTAAAAGTCAGAAACGTTCGAAGCTTAATTAGCCATTTTACACCTGAAAGAACATAATAACAGGTGGAATAAAACGATTACTTACCGGAGTGCAAGAGACAGCAGGCACATTAAAGGAGACCAAGCAGAAGGTGAAAAAGATAAGAATGAAAAAAAAAAAGATTCACAACATGTCGGGCATTGGTATGTACAGCGGATTGATGGAATCGATTAGGAGACTCAATTTTCAAAACCGAACTTAAATTGAATAATGGTGGTGATGGTGGTGGTAGTGGTGATGTTTGTCATTATGATGATGACGCGTTTGGAGAGGAAATGATATACATACGCATTACCAGTCAACAAAGATTATTTTGTCTCTAACATCATAATGGAACATGAAAGTAAAAAAATAAGTAATCAATTAATTTCTCCATTTTTTTATACCTCTTGTGGAAGCCTTCTGTATCCCTTCCTCTTCTTTACCTGTTACAATGATCAGTCGAGATTTATCAGACCCATATTTTGTGTTTAGTGTCGCGGAATCATTAGCAGAAAAGCCAATGAGCAGCATAACAGCCTGTACTAAATGCTGGCCATCACCTTGCCGGCACAGCACAAAGCGTGAAAGAAGGGGAGGTCCGGAGCTAATGTGGACGAATCACAATACTGTGATTGACAATTGAGACTGAGACGTGGAAGAAGGGTCGGAAATATATGATAGCAAATAATTCGCATTACGGGTGTGACAGCAAGCCTTTAGTTGCGTTAGTAGGCTGAATATTATATTACCATCCGTGCCTTTAAAAGATTCGGTAACGAGGCAGTAGCTAGTAAGAGCGTTAGTGATCCAATAGTGGTGCATAGAAATATTAAAGCCATACGTATGGATGTCTCAGTGTTAATAAGCTGTTAGACATGAGCGTGGCATGGGTACAGTCGATGACGTGCAGCGTTTTCATGGAGATTTAATTATGATTTTTGACAGATAGGGAAAAAAGAAGGAATAAACACAAAGAAAAATTTAGATAGACAATAAAGAATAGTTCTAAGTCACACCAAGGAGTGGCGTCACAAAGGCGAGTCCTGCAACCCAACGCAGCGCAAGGCAGGAAGGTGATCCTCCGTTCCTCTGTCCACAGCACAAAGGCAGAGGATCTCATTACCCAGGCGACGATGGCCAATACCCGCACAAAGGAACAGGAAAGGGCTTGCTTAGATTTTTGTTGCTGAATGCAAGAAAAACCGTTAGAAAAGTATATCCGAACCATTAGAAGTTATCCAGTCCACCTCTAAACCACATTCATTCCCGTGGCCTGTTCAGCTGTCTACGCAACTCACTATCTGTTACCTGAGTACGGTTGCTCATCCCGCTCCATCTCGCGTCTCTCACGCACAGCCGTTCAGAAAGTTCACAACTCTTCTAAAAAAATTTTGCAATAACAACAACGAGTAAAAACAAGAGATTCCTAAAAACAAAATCCTGAAGCGACCACATACTACATTCTTTCTCTCCCTCTCTCTCTCTCTCTCTCTCTCTGCTCTGCTCTGCTTTGCTCTGTTCTGTTCATTTTATCAAAGCATCAAAAACAAAAACGAATTATTTAAACACTAACAGAGAAACTTGGTTGCTGAATTAGTGTTTGGTCCTAGGCTCAGATAAAGAAGTGAAAAGTGTGATTTATAAATTCTGAAAAATGAGAGAAAACTAGGGAGCCTAACCTCGTAAGTGCGAGAAAATTTAGAGGCTTAACCTCATAAATAAGCAAAATACAAAGAGGAGGCCGTTGCAAAAGCTATCTTCCCGACCAACAACTGAATACACACACACTCTCTCTCTCTCTCTCTCTCTCTCTCTCTCTCTCTCTCTCTCTCTCTCTCTCTCTCTCTCTCTCTCTCTCTCTCTCTCTCTCTCTCTCTCTCTCTCTCTCTCTCAATAACTTTTAAACTAGACTGTAATATATCAAATACATTCGTATCAACAGAGGATGGTAAATATAGCTTGGCATTAAATTAACTTCTTGTTCACGTTCAAAGAAAAGCAGTTGACGTAATATATTCCCGTGTTATTGTTGGGTAGTAAAGCTGCATAATAAGTCCTTTACATGTTGAACGTTCATGTAAGTGTTATAATATGCACACCTAGTTTACATCCACTCTGGCTTCTGAATTTCCTTACCTTTGTTATGAAGAGGAAGTTGTTGTAGCTGTGAAAGTAAAAGTTCGGTTTTTATTAGCCCCCCCCCCTCTCTCTCTCTCTCTCTCTCTCTCTCTCTCTCTCTCTCTCTCTCTCTCTCTCTCTCTCTCTCTCTCTCTCTCTCTCTCTCTCTCTCTCTCTCTCTCTCTCTCTCTCTCTCTCAAATTGCAAGTGTTTATTTTTATTTCTGATCGTTTCATGGAAGGTATAATGAACATACGAACGTTTGCGTCATGCTTTCTTATTTTCAGATCATTTATTGTGATTTAATGTTTTAAGGAGTAACTTCGTCACTGTGTTTTCCCTTACGCCTTGATTGCAGACTCTCTCGGGCGATGCAATGCTGTTGCTGCCAACACATTTACGGAACAATTTATCTCATTTGCGTTGGTAATTACAGGAACAGGATACTATGATACAATTTTTTTTTTTAACTCAAGCGTTTTCCCAGAGTAATTATGCTATTTTCTACATTTATATACTTTTTTTTTTTTCAAGAAACCTTACTAGCAGACAGGCGTTTCGATTCTGTTGCATTATTTTACTTCCACTCGTATTTCTTAACGGAATCTATGGCATTTATATACCATTATGAACAGTACCAATACATTTCATACTTCTGTCATTTTACAAGCTGTCATTCGGGAATTGGGGTTTTGATAACATTTGTAAAAATCTGTATTTTTAGGTAATTACACATTCACCAATAGAAGTTTTGATATATCATGCATATGCAATTGGAAAATGTAATGGATATTCATCAGTGATATTTTCCAGCCATTTTCCCATCCATTTTCCGTCCAATAAACCAGAGTCTATAATTACTGTTTTCGAGCTCTTTTTTGCATTTCAGGCAACATTCTTGTTTGTGGTAATATTGTTATCATTGGAGTATATTTGAAATGCATCACCGCAGCCTTAAACACATTTTCTCTCAGACTTTGCCAGCCATATTCTTCACCAACATTCTCATTACCGTCACAACGGCCACCACCACAACCATCACCAACACAACCAGCACCATCACCATCACCACCACAACCATCACCAACACAACCATCACCAGCACCATCACCACCACAACCATCACCAACGCCAACATCATCACCACCACAACCATCACCATCACCACAACATCCATCACCAACATCAACACCATCACCACCACAACTATCATCAAGACCATCACTATCACCACAACAACCATCACCATCACCATTACAACCAACACCAACACCACCACAACTATCACCAACAACACCATTAACAACACATCACCATCACCACTATACCACTTCTATCACCATTACTACCATCACCATTACCAGCACCACCACCAACAACAATAACAAGAACAACAACAACAACAACAGCAATAACAACAATAACAACAACAATAACACCACCATCAACAGCAACAACAAGCCTTACTACTACAACAACTACAGCAATACTTACTGGTATACTAGTGACAACACCAGCAACAACATCTACAACAAAAACAGGAACAGAATCGTAGTTATCATTACCACTATGACCATCATCACCATTATCAGTGTCCAATATGACCGTAGCTCCCTGTTATTGAATGGGAAAGATTGAAAGGTGGATTTTTTTTTTTTTTTTTTTCCCAGTCTAAAGTTGAAAACTGGCATCATCCAGCTGATAGTTGTCATTGATTCATATCATCTGTGAGAGCGTGAAAAACTATCTCAGTGAACATTTTATATTCATTAAAAAGTCTAAATATCTTAAGTTCTGTTCAGTAATCACTTTAACAGTTAATACAGTTCTGTTGAAATGAATGTTGAAAGTATTCACAAGTTGTTCACCAATATTTTCATTGGTGTTTTATTTTATCTATCTATTTATTTATTTATTTATCTTAATGTTTTGTCCACTTCAGTTTGTTGCAGTCACTTTCCAAAACCATATCATCACCTCCTTGTCGTGTTCGGCTCAACTAATAATTAGTTTCGCTGTCTTATGAATTTCTGAGTTTAAGGATGAATTTTCATAATATCATTTATTATATTAATACAATGAACAGTATTTCGCAATTGTCTTATTTTCATTGTTTTTGGAAAAGAAATTTCAAGATATTAATCAAAGATCATATTGATAACAAAATATATCATGCAGTTATAGAAAAGAAACTGCGTGAACTGTTAAATTTCCTTTTCCACTACGATCTTTTCCAGTGAATTTGTCATACACACACACACACACACACACACACACACACACACACACACACACACACACACACACACACACACACACACACACACACACACACACACACACAGCAAGCTTCTTATTTATTGTACCTAAGGCCTTAACGCACTAGACCAGCTACAATGTGCCATAATTTACTTGCACTTTAATATCGAAGATTGCCTCTCATGGACTTTTCCTCAGTTGAACTCCATGTGTTTCCTCTCTAGGGCTTTCAGAAACATTCAGGAAGTCTTCATACGTTTTACACCCCCAACAATATTAAAAAAAAAAAAATGCATGTATTGAAGAAAATGTTTTGCTTTTATATATAGTCAAGAAGTTTTCCGTCCGTGTTTTGTGTTCTCGTCACCATTCCACTGACGGCGACGATGTCATTAAGGTTTTGTTCTATTGCAGTATCAACTGTTTCCACAGGTCTGATATTCACAGTGCACATTTCGCCATGCAATAGTATCGTTAACAATAATTATCATTGTTCCGTATACCTTTTCGTAACATATCCATCACGCAAATGCATCAGTTCTTTGCTTCATAGAATTTTTTTCCGCTTGGTGATTAACTTTTGTCTCAGTTGTGTGGTTTTCGAAAATGGATGTTATACACGTGCATTTTGCAGAATTGGGACATACTAATCTAAACTGATTACACACACACACACACACACACACACACACACACACACACACGTATCATATGACAGAGGGAAAGATTTATACCCATCTGAAGGTTGAAGGTGATGGAGCATAAGAGGCAGTTTACCGTGATGAAGACAGCAGGTAATCTTTATACTTTCAGTGAAGTGTGTCCTTGGAGTTTAGTGCCGCACACGTTGCACTTCATGAGCCGAGGGCCCGGCGCAAAAGAGGCACTTTGGGGGCAGATGCCACGAAAAATACGTGAAACCTAAGAGGAGAAAAACTTTATCTTTCTGTCTTTCATTCTTTTGCTTGAATTTTGTATCTTGTATAATATGAATTGTGTATGGCATTTAATATGATGTATATATTCTTAACATGTATGATCACACATTGATATCCCTGTATATCTCGTTGTTTTGCGTTTCCAGTATCACTTACAAATCAGGTTGCGAAGGAGTATCAGTGCACGCGTACAACTCGGTTCGCTTAGCATCCTAAGATGCTTCATTGTTGCATCGAATTCTTAATTAATAAGAGTCTCTTCAGGCAGTGTATGACAGCAGGTAGAAAGAGTCACCCTCATCACGTGGAAACGAGTCTGTGCATCAAATTGCATTCCAACCATTTTAATCCTGAAGTAATACTACTTCGTGAAATTGCTCTCTCTCTCTCTCTCTCTCTCTCTCTCTCTCTCTCTCTCTCTCTCTCTCTCTCTCTCTCTCTCTCTCTCTCTCTCTCTCTCTCTCTCTCTCTATATATATATATATATATATATATATATATATATATATATATATATATATATATATATATATATATATATATATATATATATATATATATATATATATATATATATATATATATATATATATATATATATATATATATATATATATATATATATATATATATATATATATATATATATATATATATATATATATATATATATATATATATATATATATATTCAATAAAGATTCAGCGTTGTGTAAATGATTATGCAGAGTAGAGTGACTGACTTTTATGATAGAAGAAACCAGTAAAAAAAAAGACACTACGTTATTACGATCACCTTAACGTCGAAAAAATACCAACTATTTTGTAGAACTGATATTATGGATAGTATTTTTTTTTACTTTCAACTCCTTCTGTCATCAGTAAGAACGAGACACTTGAAATTCCGTAATGCAGACTGAAAGTTTTTTTTTTTTTTAGAAAACCAAGTTGCGGGACGTTAGATTAAATTGACAGTCCCGGTGGGCGGGAAAAGACAACTGCTTCTTTTCCACATTATTCATGAGAATGTAGCTAATGACGGAAAAGTTTTGCTTTCTCTGTCAGGAAGTCATCTGGCGAGCTGGTCTTGCTAATGGCTTTATGAGTCCCCTCAACACAAATACACAGCGTGTCGCATAGCTGTGTGCAGCAACAGAAACAGGAAAACTCAGGAATGTCAGGTTGTGCGATTATGTAAACTTGTATTAGATTGACTTTCCTGCGGCACGCAGTGTCACCAGACGCGTCACTCCAGTGATCAGATGTCAAGTCATCCATTGTTCGATGACACTTTGCGGACCTCTCTTTCTTGTTTGATATCATTTATTACTCTGTGAGAGAAAAATAAATTGGCTGCTGGACATCCATGATCAAGGCTGCAGTCAGTGGATTTATCCTGTCAAGAATTCTCATCTTCTCCCCTTCCCCCCATTCCTTCAGTGATGACATGAGATAACCAACATAAGTTTTGGTGGATTTCAAAACGCGCACATGAGCGTATCAGTGTGACAGAATTTTGTGTTTAACTAAGCTTGAATTATATCCATCAGGTTTGTGTATACTATTAATTGAGAATAATAGACTTTCAGATAATGCACATATGTACATTTATTATTATTATTTTTTTGAAAAGTATGCTAATGTATTTCGTTATTAGAGGTATAAATTTGGTTATATTTATTATATTGTACTATTAACCGTGTTGATTAATCTTAATAATTTCGTATGTCGTTATCTGTTTTCTTTTACATTTTAAGTTTATCAATATTTTGTTAATTGTGACACTTTGAAGTTTTTATGCCTTAATATTTCTAGTTTTGTTACATACAATCATATTTCTACAGTCTTTTGTGATGGAGCAATAGCACGCTTCTTGTGTCTCTTTTAGAAGGTCACTCATCGTTCGTTATGTTCATTGTGTTGTACGGGTTGTTGTGGTCAATAAAATAATAATAATAATAATAATAATTGTGTGTGTGTGTGTGTGTGTGTGTGTGTGTGTGTGTGTGTGTGTGTGTGTGTGACTGTATGATTGTGTGTATATATATATATATATATATATATATATATATATATATATATATATATATATATATATATATATATATATATATATATATATATATATATATTAAATAGAGAGAGAGAGAGAGAGAGAGAGAGAGAGAGAGGAGAGAGAGAGAGAGAGAGAGAGAGAAGAGAGGAGAGAGAGAGAGAGAGAGAGAGAATGAGAGAATTTACTACTGAGTTACTTAAAGATTAATAATTTTGTTTATTATTTAAATATGAGAACGCTTTTTATGAAATATTTCTTTGTGTGATATGATTAATATTTCATCTCTGCATATTAATGCAGCGAACCACGAAGAAAATTATTTTTCATATGTAACATTTCGCATCGTGAGTAAGCAATATACTTCATATAATGTGATGTTTTCCATTTTCATTTGTTTACTAGTATCAGTAAATTTGCATGAAATATTGCACGAAAAAAATAAATAAATAAATAAAGCTTTAGGAGGAGTGAGTATGCAGCAGGTCGCAGGAGTAGCAGCGCGGAACATAAAAGTTGTGACGGTAACTGAACGTTTTCCTTCACGGATGAAGGAAGACAAGGTCGTGTGATGTAGGAGGGAGATGTGTTCATGCAAATAAAAAGAAAAAATAGAATTAAAAATTAGACATAAAAACTGTTAATTGGAAGGTGGAAAAGGAATCTTAAATTATAAAGAAAGAAGGAGCGTTAGATTGTTGGAGGGAGTACATGGTTTTGGGAAAGGAAGACCTTAGTGTTCATGTGCAGGATGCAGGGGTGGTGGCGCTCGTGTAGAAGGAGAAAGCAAGAAATGATGCAGAAGGCACTGCCTGATAATGCCACAACAAAGGTATTATGCCAAAGGAAGAAAATGCAAATTTAATACGCTTTCTCTAATGACTCATGAGTAACAAACGCTACTTTTGTTGTCGAGAATGATATGTGCTGAAAGAAAAGTAAACATCCAAGTAGTTTATAACGTGAAAAATTCTGAAATCTTCACCATTCCATGTAAATACGATGCTTCTTTATGTGTTCTATTGTATCATTTCAGTTTTACTTCCACATTTGACACTTACTACAGGTTACAAAAATATTCTTTCAACAGTAGTACTTCACCAACGCAGTGCAAACAATTATTTATCTTTTTTATATTTCAAAAATCGAAGTATTACGAATTACTTAAACAGCTGATACGGATTAGTCATTCTACTCTGTATTAGAAAAATGCAAAGTATTATTGTGAATTTATGTGGAGCAATATATGAATGCGCATTATTTTCATGTCCCTTCTTAACGTGCCCCAAATGAAGTTGTTTACCTTTGCCTGTAAATTGAAGGTCAGCAGCAGGTCTACGCAGCAATTACCTAGTCAAACGAGGCGAAGCTTTTGACATTTGTGGCAGTGACTCGCCGGCTACACAGTGGCGCGAGGATCGATCACTGTGTGTGTGTGTGTGTGTGTGTGTGTGTGTGTGTGTGTGTGTGGTGCTGAGTCTGGCAGCAGTAGTGGCGTAAAGTCATGGAAGGGTTTGGATGTTGGTATGCTTTGTGTTGCACTGTCTTAATGGCGGTGGTATCTGAGAGGCGGATTGTAGCGTGAAACAAGGCCTGTACTAAATAATACCAACAACGATGACGATGACAACGCATCCAGCAACAGCAACTAACAACAGCAACAACAGCAACAACAACAACAACAACAACAACAACAATAACAATAACAATGATGATCATAATAATAATGAAAAGTAACCCATTCACCTAATGACTCCACATTTGACAGCGCATAAAAGATACATTCTCATCTTTCGAGAACTGTCTCGCGGGTGATCATGAAGTGCACTCCTCTCAGGAAAATATTATTGCAGCCTCTGATTGGTTGCCAGAATTGGTGGGTAGACTTTTAAATCCTGGGAGAGACGTAAACACTGAGCCGCGGTCCGTCGCGCCTGCAGCCTCGAGGGACCAGGAAATTATGAATTCATTTCTACGAAGCTGCAGGAGAAATTCATGTTCCGTCATGACATGCCCGCCTGTTTACTGAGTTTAAGAAGGGTACACTCGCGTCACATATGGGAAACCACGTAGCCTTGTGTGGATTTATTATCATACATATTACTCCTTTGAAATTTAACTGCACTAGTTTTTGTTCAAGAGATTTTTCTTTCACCATAAATAACGTTCATACGTTTTTCATAATTTTCTGACCTATTATTATCAACAACTTTAAAGGTGGCAGAAGTATTTTTTTTTTTTTTTTATTCCACATTTTCTTGCCTTAAAAACCAAGATTTTATTTGTAAACAAATAACTTTCAAGTACTCTTATTTGTTTAGTGCGTTTTGTTTCTTATCTGTTTTGAATCCATGCCATATAATGAATACACCTAACTCAAAGGACTTGTGAAAGCTTTGTTGTTGTTGGGAGATGCGGACAACCTTGTGGCAATTGCTTGTGTGTTTTCTTTTATTTCCTTATCAAATAGTGCATGAGGATTTGTTTAGATATATTTTGCAAGATACTTACGGCTATCGTTCCCTCTTCCCTAGGTAAACTCCGCCATCCAGGGAACTTTTTCTGTCCCTTGACCAACTGACACACACATCACCTCGGTAAGTGTGACTTTTCTTGTGGTAAAGCTGGGGGAATTAATCTGATGTATTTTGAATATTTAGGTACAAATTTGATGCATATGAAATTAGGGCAGGTTTAAGCTGTATATCAAAATATTTTTACCCAGCATTAATTACCTTTTAGAACGGGCAATTTAGGAGAACATAACGGATGTAGTTGAAATACTTTTTCATTCCCTCATGCTTGACGTTCGTGCGACAGTTCCTGATATGAATAAGTGTGTGAATAACGCTAGTAGTGCCTCTAGGTATGCTTAAATGTACGCTTACTTTACAGAATGAGTTTATTTTCGGGGCTCAGGCTGTCATTCGCGCCATGAATATACTTGCCTATCTTTGTTTGTTTCCATAATTATGTTAGTCATATGAGACTGAAAGATCAGCAGCATAAGCTAGTGCTTGCCGTATATATTACATGGTTAATTTTCGTATGAACTGACGAGTTTTGCATTTAAAAGCTAAGTTTTATATATATATATATATATATATATATATATATATATATATATATATATATATATATATATACATATATATATATATATATATATATATATATATATATATATATATATATATATATATATATATATATATATATATATATATATATATATATAAAATAGTGTGTGTGTGTGTGTGTGTATATATCAAACCGTTATTGTGTTATTTGCCAAGCAATGATCATATTCCTTCCTGCACTAGTTGGAGGTGACACGTACACAGTGTTGCTGTTATTCCCCTGTCTCCGCGGTACTCTTTGTGATTGTCAATAATTCCTGGTGGACATTGCCGATAACAGTTTCTTATGGACGCGGGGAACTGTTCTTTTGTTGTAATTGTTGTAGTTGTTATTTAATCATTGTTTTTTTTTTCATAACTTTTCACTGACCGCTTCACCACATGCTATGAATTTCAATGTGCAATGCAATTCATGTGTTCCTTTCCGTGAGTAAAAAATAAAGTTACGTGATTTCTTATCAACAATATTCTGTATTTTTCAAAGCTTGCATCTTAGCTTGTCTGAAATCGTATACACAACCAAAATATTTTTCGTTAAGATTATCTTTCTTCCTGTATTTGTTATATATATATATATACATATATATATATATATATATATATATATATATATATATATATATATATATATATATATATATATATATATATATATATATATATATATATATATATATATATATATATATATATATATATATATATATATATATATATATATATATATATATATCCAATACCTTCCTATTCTGTTACTATCTTCTTAAGTTTACCTTCGTCCACTGTGTTGTTTCTTAAAGTATGCCTTTCCTTAGCTCAATGTTCTCCTGACTTTTTTTTATGCCTCATATATAAAGTTTTTAGGAAATAATACTATTCGGTCACCGGCTATTTTGCAATGTACCTTGCCGTTACCGTATGTATTTTCCCTCCTCTTGCTTTCACCGTATGACGCTTTGCTGCCTTTATAGTTCAGGGAGTTCTTCCCACTTTCTGTGCGCGGCTTTAATGCCGTAATCCTTGCAAACACATTGTTGTTGGTATTTTTGTTAGCTAAAGGGGGGTGTGATATATTTTCCTCATTTTATAATTATTTCATGTCTTTGTAAGTCGTTTTAATTGTTCTTCTTTTATCCACCTTCGAGTTTTTCTTACTTTCAACTGAGTTCATGTTTAGTTGTTGTTGTCACTTACTGAGCAACTCATTTATCCTTGCTAATCTGTTTTCAAAGTTCAGTTTTTCCTCTGCAAGGTGGCTCACTTTCTCGATGTGCATTTTCTTTGTTTTATTTTCTGCTTTTATTTGACCACACGTGTGCGTCTCATATGACCTTCACTTTTACTTTTATTTTCTGTGCTTTTTCCCTACTTTGTAACACCCCTCTCTGTTTTTTTTTTCTTTTTTTCTTGTACCCTGTTGATGTATTTTCTTAAATTAATTGTTAAACTGTTAAACTTATGACCTTCTTCATCCATTACAGAATCAAACATTCTAAATCCTTCCTCACAATATATTATAAACAGCATAATTACCTCGCGCCACATCCTCCTCTTTCCTGCAATTGCCACCCTTTTTTTTTTTTTTTTCTTTAGCACAAGTCGATGGTGTGCTTGGGGAATAGTTACCGTGCCTTACCGGAATACCATTTTTTTTTTTCTTTCTCTTGGTTCGTATTTATTTATGATAATCAGAGAGATCTGTGGTGTTCCCGTCTCAAGTTTTTTTTTTTTTTTAATCCACCGTAATATAGCCGTCACTACCAACAGGCTCCAGCCAAACTCACAAGCAAAGGAAATGGTGATGGTAACATTTGTGTGTATATGTGCGCGCGCGCGCGCGTGTATGTGTGTGTGTGTGTGTGTGTGTGTGTGTGTGTGTGTGTGTGTGTGTGTGTAAAACCTCCTTTGTTTGGTCTGCCATTTAGATAAGTGTCACAACTAAAACATTGTTTACACTCATCTCTCATCGTGCCAACATTCCTCAAAACTTGAATTGTTTGATATTCTTCTTGTACATATTACAGTACATATCTAATGATGCTTTAGTAACAACATATTGACCTGAGTAGTTTAAATGCTACTACTGAATTAAATAGTGACGTCACGTTGATTCACCCGTGTTGAGTTTTTTTTTCATGGAAATGAGTTGTTGCGGGTCACGGTGCGGCATTCTACTCCCCGATTCTGTTTGTGTTCAGACAGCACACACTGAGAGGCCTGAGAGGCAGGATTAATCAGGCAGTGTACACGTCCAATGGTGCACTCTTTTGTCTTTCTTACCGTGCTTACTTAAAGTAGTGTTCATTTTATATAGCACACAAAACTTCTAATGATTACTTTGTTGAGGTGTTTACGACTGCGACGGTGTTTACAACTGCGACACAAGATATTCATTAAAATGCGCTGCATATGAATATGCAAGATATAAAGAAAAATTCAGATGAAGATCGCATATTACATTAAAGAACTGCAAGGAAAGGAAATGCGATAAGCATGAGCGAAGATTGATTTGCATATTGGGAAAGAAAATTACTAAAGTGATGAAGACTAGAGAGGCGCAACGGGGAATATGAAAGGTACCGACGGACCAGCTGACGGGAAGGAGAGTAAAAATATTAATTGGAGGAGATAACTAATAATAAAAGAAGGAAAGGAGAGGGGAGGGAGAATAAAGAGTAAGTTACAGAATAAAATATTACCACTGAAAGAAATGACTGGTAAACCCAAAATGTGAACACAGTGGAAGAATAAGGTGAAGGTGCAACAAAGCAGAAAAAAAAAGGTGAACAAAAATAAGCAGCGTAGAGGAAATGACCGAGGATAATGGGATGGAAGGGCACAACACACTCAAGGAAATGGAGCTAACAGAGAGAGAGAGAGAGAGAGAGAGAGAGAGAGAGAGAGAGAGAGAGAGAGAGAGAGAGAGAGAGAGAGAGAGAGAAAACGAAAGCGATTATTTAGGGAATAAATAATGGACAGAAAGGTTAATAGAATGCATAAAATATAAAATCACTTTAATGGAACGAACTTGAAGAAGGAAGAGAGAGAAACAAAAAGACCCTGAGAGGGGAAGACACAGGGAGCGGTGGCAGGGAAGGCAAGGAGAGCATGCTGGGTAAAGAGCTT
>NC_087155.1:10714191-10719191 GCF_035594125.1 Scylla paramamosain
ATGGGTATGACCGAGACCTTTCACACGCCATACTTTCCATCCTCGTGCTTAAAGACTGTGACTGCTCGTGTATCAGTGAAAACAATGGCATTTTGAGCGCTCCGGGAACTTCAGCCTGCCACATGATAGCCGAGCCAGACTTCAGTCCAGGGTATGGACTTTAAGAAAATTTCAAGACAGGAAGGTAAGGCTGAGAACTGACTATGAACTATCTGATAAATTAAAGTTTCCTTCATAACAAGGGAATATGTTATTAATTGGAGGGAATGTGCTGTCAACTAGATTTCCGATAATCACGTAAAGACTCGATTGGGTGGAGAGAGAGAGAGAGAGAGAGAGAGAGAGAGAGAGAGAGAGAGAGAGAGAGAGAGAGAGAGAGAGAGAGAGAGAATATTATTAGGTTTTAAGCTTAGTTTTGTTTATCACTACATGAGAACTATAGAACAAAATTTTTTCAAAGGCACTTTCACATATAATTCAGAGTATCTGTAATATTTCAGTGATGTATGTAGTGTTTGACGTGTCCCGCAGTGTTAACATCACACCAATAAGCGCTAAATGCATCGTGCAATTTATATTTTAGTTATTGTCAATTCACAGCCATATTTTACATGAATCATCCAGTTTACCGGCATCATATATGTGTTTTTCCACCTAAACTTCTTTCATGCGCACAGAAATCAGGTTTGGTGGCGTAAAAAGAACATTGTGGGTCATTGAAATATTTTAAAGCCTGTGATTTCGATTCATCACTTACGCCGCCACTCAAACCCTCGCACAACACGATACGCCGAATGCCTCTCGTCACTGACGCTGGCGACAACCCCCATAAATTTCCCCCATTAACAACACTGTGATATTATTTTTTTCCCATCAGGTGAGCGTAATATCTGGCCGATCGCTGCCACTCCAGGACCCCGTCACTCATCAATCTTCCAACTCATACTTTCATCACCTTTATATTTTTACGTAAATGCACAGTGATCTTTTGCGTTTTATTGGTGCGCATATATAACAAGTTACCCTTAAAGCTGCGTGTTCGGCTTGGCTTTCACTGACCGGTTGCTCATTTGCATTGTCGTCCTGCTGGTTGTCGCTGTCTGTTGTTGTTGTTGTTTGTGGTGGTGGTGGTGGAGGTGGTGGTGGTGGTGGTGGTGGTGGTGATGTGTTTGTTTTTTTGTTGTTTTCTTCTTTCTTTACTATTATTTTCTTCATGTCTTTCTTTTTATCTTCATCTTCTGTTTTTCTCTTTCTTCTCCTTAAGCTAAATAGTAATGGCGCTGAGAGTTAATATGAATATAATAACGATAATGAGAGTATTAACAACAATAGCACCACCACCACCACTACCATCACTACCACCAGCACTACCAACAACAGCAACAGCAAGACCAACAACAAAAACCACAACAGCAGCAACTGCATTAATTTCGTCGTGTACGTTGCCAATATATTTTTTGTCTACTTCTCCCTGTAACAGTAGAAAGATTAGTAAAATTATGCCTTTGGTAAAGATTCATGAGTGGAAATATATACTAATTCATTAATAGATGAATGAATATGCAAGTAGATAAGCAAACTCACATACCCACAAAGACACAAACAGAAGAATAGATATATAGATAGATAGATGGATAGATAGACAGATTGACTGATAGACTGATAGATAGATAGATACAGATAAAAAGATAGATCAATCACATAGAAAACACAATGACTGAAAAAAATACAGACAGAATGATCGATTGGAAGAGCTATATTGACAGATGGACAGTGTATATAAATAGGTTGATGTCACTATCGACAACAGATAAATATTGAGAGAGAGAGAGAGAGAGAGAGAGAGAGAGAGAGAGAGAGAGAGAGAGAGAATTATTCGTGCCATTTTCGAAGTTATTTGGCTATGTGACTCTCTCTCTCTCTCTCTCTCTCTCTCTCTCTCTCTCTCTCTCTCTCTCTCTCTCTCTCTCTCTCTCTCTCTCTCTCTCTCTGCCGTCCAACAATGAGTATTGCCTGTCTGAAAGATTTAATTGCTACTCCATGAGCTAACCATGTCGGTAACCTTGAATGGTAAATTGTAATTTGTTTGTGGTGCTCCAGAAGACCTTCTTCATCCCTCCCTATAAACCAGCTGTCAGGCAAAACCTTGATAAATTGTGTGGGAGCTTGAGGTTGGAATTCAAGGCAACAGAAAAGACTTAGAATTGGTATGAAGGTATCTGAAACGACGAAGTTTGGCAGTGGTGAAATAAGAAATGGAAACTTTACAGAATACTGCTTAGGACGTGACAAAAGTGCCCCTCTCTACTCAACTGCAGTTTTCCATTACTGTCTCTCTGTCGATAATCGTGTTATCATAGTAGAAAGGCTATCAGACACATCATAAGCTTCATCTCTACTACCTCAGTGCATTGCCCTTTTGAAATATATGATCTTAGTGAAGGGAAAGTCTTCAGTTTAGAGGTCTCTTCTCTAATAACAGGCTTATATGTAGCAAGACACCTAGCGCTACGGTTGTAAAAATTTCCCAGGGTGTGTCTTTGCTAGAGCTTTAGGAGGCCCTCAAGTTTCTCCTTGATCTTCTCCCGTCCTCCCCTGTGTCCTCTTCGACTGTTGCCTTTGCCGTGGCAGGATCACGTGAGCAGTTAAACTTCATTTTTAAAGACAGAATCGCCTTCATTTCATGCCATTACAGTGAACAGGATTCATTTTCTGTTAATTAAGGAGTTGGGTGTTAGGAAGAGGTGTCAAATTTAAGGGAAAGGGCTCAGTAATCTCTGCACTCACTAATGGCTTTTGACGCAGAATGAAAAATAAGTGTCTGTGCCTGGCTGAAGACGACAATGAAAAAAGTTTGCATAACTTGATAGCAGAGTTCAAAATTATGATATTCACAGACTGAATAGTCATGCGACGAACTCTTTTATCCTGTAATGTTATGAATGCTTTAAACATGTGCAAATGTATATATTCTGTACACTGCAGGTACCCTGTGTGAATTATACATTATGAATATGGTTCTATCTAAAGTAAGTGCCTTCACAGTCATAAAACATGACTTGAGAGAACACTTGTCAGGTGACTGACTGCAAAGAAAAACCGATTTGACGTTTGCTGTCTAAAAGTAATCCGCGGGTGTCAACTGTGTGTGTGTGTGTGTGTGTGTGTGTGTGTGTGTGTGTGTGTGTGTGTGTGTGTCGTGCTTTCTAGACGTCGGTCCTGTTCATCAGCCAATGCGGATATGTAAGAGACAACCCTGATTGGATAAGACCTCAAGTGGAACCCACAGGGCTTGTGGAAGGAGCGAGTTGATCGATCCTCTCGAGAGTTTTCAGGACTGGGAAAGACCCGTGCGTGGAGGCGTGCTGGTAGAGGCCTTGAGAATTGAGTGGATAGTTGAGCGACGTAGTGCTCCCAGCGACGTATGGTCCTTATTGATGATGATAAACTGAGCGCCTCTTTTTCCTTGAGCCGTCAAGAAAGTGAGTGTCTCAAATGTACAATTAAAAATAAGAGAAACTGCTCAGATGAGTTTACTTCTTTTACCTGGAAAATGAAATTAAATGGAGCGATAATGAAATATTTTTCATCTATCTTCGAAATGGAAATGACAGAGCAGCCCAACTTCCCTAACGTGTGATGCTGAAAATTTTCCTCTCGGTAAAATTTTATCGTGAGTCAAATTTATGATTAAGTGGATCTCGTCTCTGAGTAAGGCAGTAAAGGAGAGAGTCCAGTAAGTCCTGCCACTGTTTACGAACCGTTTGCTTAAAGTGATTGGGATATATTTTTGCACATGATTTAAAATAAAAATAAAAAATTATCACTTGTATGGGTTTACCATTACCTTTACCTTCTTCGGCATATGTGGAACGGTAGAAATGTTCAGTGTATTTGTGTTGAGTTCGTGACTGTAGTGTGGAGTTGCAATCCATCAGGAACTTTCATTATTCTTTACCAAACAAACAGAAGCGCAGTCCAGTATTCTTAGACTGAACTCACTCAGTAGATTCGAGTTAATAGCTGATATTGAGGTGTCTGCAGGTTTATTTTCGCATTAGGTCCGCTCCAGCCGGCGCTCGATCATGTTGATGACCAGTGGCGACGTACGTCATGTTTATAGTTTGATATATTACTATCGCTGCCTAAAACAAGGTTAGGAAGTCCCAAGGTCAATACACACTGCGTGTCATGACTGGTTATTTCAGTAACATGATAAAGATCAGTAGCACGTTTTGGAAATGATTGATTTTTCTTTTTCTTATATTACATATATATATATATATATATATATATATATATATATATATATATATATATATATATATATATATATATATATATATATATATATATATATATATATATATATCACGTGTTTTCTGTTCTCACCAAACATGCAGTATTTTTAGAGGCCACCGAGGATTTTGTAACTGATTCAACTGGTGCTGCAGCTGTCAGGTAGCGAAGAAAATCTAGTTACCTCAAAGCGACTCTCGCAAAGGTAACGTTCACGCACGAATTCTGCCTTTATTCATGCAGAGCTCATACCTGAGTCGACTGACAGATTCGCCCCTAAAAGAGGCGCAACCATGACTTCAGGTGGCTTGAAACGTACTTACCATGACGAAGTGTTCTTCCACAATGCTCTGACATGAAGGGAATTGAGAGCAAATCTCCCAAAGTTATTAATATCTGAGAAATGCCCTACGATTCCTTGCGACGCCGACGATTTCCTGAGAAGAGTCACATCCTTGCCTCGGGATTTGGTACGCTGAGGGTCCACAAGCTGTCACACACGAAAACTGAGGAGGATACTGATTCCAAATATTGAAGTCACACACACACACACACACACACACACACACACACACACACAGAGACGATAGACAGATAGAAATACAGACACAAAAAAATTATTTGTAAAGTTAAGAGCATGAACATGGTCAAAATTACTGCTCTGATAAATCAGAAATCGTAAAAAATGTGAAGATTTTTTG
>NC_087155.1:10724191-10734191 GCF_035594125.1 Scylla paramamosain
GAGTCTTAATGCGGTTAGAGTCTACATGACTTTTCTCAAATTTGTTATATGTTGTGAAATTATTATTCTGTAAAACGGGTGAAAAACATATTGTAATTTATTTTATTTATGTAATTATTTTATCTAGCTATATGTTTATATTTTCCCTCAGTGTAAATGGTACTCCATAAAAAGCAGATAAATTAACCGCATTTATATCGACCTTCATCCAGTTACATTTATTTGTTAAATTAACGTGGTGATTATTGTTAGTATTTTTCTCTGTCATTCAGCTGCTAAAATTAAATTTATACAGTAATATACATATTAAACAAACACACACACACAGACATACACACACACACACACAAAATGCTAAAAGCAAGGCTGGAGGCACCGCCGCAAAAGACTAGCCAGATAGCGCTTTATGCAGCAGCTGTGGCGTAATGAGAGTCTGTACTCAGGTGCCGACGCGAGCATTCATGCGAAACAGAATAATTTATCAAGAAATGTGATGTGCCTTCAGCAGCGATGGCTGCCTCTCAGCCTTCCTGCCGAAATGTACGCAACAGATTCCGTGCCTTGCCAATGACACACTGTTATTGCTCTGGTCCGTAAGGGAGTTTGCACGAATAGGTAACGCTAGACCTTTAATTTCAATATTTTCCTCTGCAGACTGTACAACAATTTGACACCACGCTTGTGACACAGTGCACCATATATGATTTGAAAAAGTTCTCAGGTGAATAAAGCTTTTCCATTCCCTTGTAACATGATTCTTACATTCTATGTTTCCTTCCTCAGATTGCTGTTTGTTTAGGTTTCCAGGAAAAAATTGGATGAGTCACAAGCGAGACGGAATTAAAGTTAATTATATCCTTATTTATTTCGCATTCTTATTCATACATCGCTTTTTATAATATCACTCTTATGGTATTGCGTTTAACATTTATGTACTTTCAGAATGACACACACACACACACACACACACAGAGGGAGAGAGATAGGGGGAGGGGAAGACGAGGAGAATATTACTCTTCCCACACCAGCACCGAACAGCGAGGCTTCAAATTTCTGCTTCAGTGGCATCATGCAAACTGTGGCAAATTATTAAATGTTCAGTATCGAATAGAAAATAATCAAGCACGTTATTAAGGGCTTAAATTAACCCTTACGTTTTTCGGTTTACATTAAATCACCTACGAGAAAATATGTTTGGCCGTTGGCGGAGGGATTCAAAGATGATCATGCCTCATATCATGTTTCTTGAGGCTTTGAAACTCCTCAGCACTACTTTTTGGCTCGGGATGCGTTTATCACGAGATCTTTTGTTTGGCGACATAAACTCACCTTTTCATGATTTAGACTAAAGGAATCTAGGAATAGGAATGATGGAGTATCATTAAAAGAGTAATAGGTAGAAGGGAGAAGGTAATTGAGGCTTCAACATTACTGTTCAAAAGTGAACATTACCTCAGCATGAACGCTGGTGAGCTCGTTAAATAAGATATTAACTTGCTTCAACTCCAAACAGAAGATTGCTGTATACACTCGTCAGTTTGTTAAATAATACATTTGCATTGGTCATTGATAACATTAACAACGCCTTAAACTTAAACCAACGTCACGTGTCCAGCCTGAGACTTCGTAACAGAGAAACAAAGAAAATGACAGTGGCGTGAGTGTGTTGTGAGATTGCTAGGTGCCGGACTTTATAATTCTGAGGAGAACTTTAGGTTTGTAATAGAAGAAAGAAAAGAGAATCAGACTTGCTCATTAACCAGTTGGTCACACATCATTAGTTATAGATATCACAAAAGAAACGCTACAAAATCTCAAGTCCAGTGGCAAGCAGAGGAAAGTAAAACACTAATACAGACAAAATCACACTGCTGAACTTGCGACATCACATCAGCAACTTACAGTGGCTCTACAGTGGAGGAAACTTACAAATATGCATTAGTATGTAAAGACGTAACACATAGTGACAGGTAGTAATCAGTTGCCTTATGGAAGAATCAAATAACCAAGATTTACAAAAAAAAATAATTGCTTAAGTTGACCTTTACTGATATTGTAAGAAAAGATGAATTTTGTATATTGATTGTCTTCCTCTTGAACAACTGTCTTCCTCTTGAACTACCATGCAAATGTGATAGTAAAGTTTGATGACACGGCTGTACATTTAATATGAGTAAATCAGGAGACATACAGTGTTTAAGAGAAGAAAGTATATGCAAGATAAACACTGATACTTCTCAGCCTCTACTGGACAGAAGAGAGAGGGCGTATGACTAATGACGGCCACGTTCGCCATGTTTGCATCAATATCCACTATCATATATGTACACGACATTGTGTTTGCATGCTGTGAACCTCAAGGAATGATTTGTTGGAGACTTGCACGATTTTTTTTTGTGATGTAACATTAATTAACCATATCATACGTGGATCGCGGATGCAGGCGACAGCTTTAAATCCGTGGTCTGGCAGCCTTAATTCCATCTTATCGACTCCAGCTTTCCCCCGCGCCTCATAACCCGGCAGAGGAAAAAGTCTCACACGATCGTATGTGGGATGAGCTAAGGAAAAGGAAAGTTTGTTGAAGGCGGCATTCCTACACGTATCCATCACTTTGCTACTCGCCAGTGGAATAAACGCGAGCGATCTGATCTTAATTAGCAGATAAGAGTGAAAGCTTTCATCAGTACCGTGTTTCTCAGAATACAGCAGATATATGAGTAGGCTAATTGTTTAAGTCTCTCCTCTGCTACACTACTAATCTCCACTGCTGTTCTTGATGTGCGGGGCTTCAGGTAATGGAACAGTTCGATCCAAGGAGCGTAGATTCATTTTGTGTTTAACATGTGAAAGTACGTATTGACCGTCACTCGAGTGGCTCGCCCATTTTTCTCAAACATTCAAAAAGAAGTTATAACTATGAAACGCTTTCTTGTGCAATACACTTGAAAAATACAACACAACAGTAACCAAAGTAAAAAATGTCTTAGTAGTTACTGTGAAGCCTCATAATTGAAGTTTAATAGTAAACAACAAAAAATATTACCACATCCAGCAAAAAATTGAGGAATCAATAGAGGGATTACGACATTGTGTTAATGTTTCACTTTCCTGTATTATTGGTCTCACCCATGAAAGGTTGTAAAAAAATAAGTATACCTAGGAGACATTTTCCTGAGCGCTAGACATGGAAAATGAAACGCAATATGTAGCAACAACAAAGTAAGAAACATTTTTCCTGTCTAAGTAGGTCCTCCAAAGGTCTATCACTTAATTGTATTACTAAATAAGGAAAAGTGTTTAGTTTGCAAGTTTAGAAAAATAAGGGAAAATGGAATTACGTTAATGCTCCCCTTTCTGTATCATTGCTCTTCCCCTCGGAACGTTGCAGTAAGATAAAATAAATAAATAAATAAATAAATAAATAAATAAATAAATAAGTAAATAAAAATAAAGAAAAAAGGGCACTTCGTTGATATGTGTCGACCACTTGTGTCACTGTGTAGGTACCAGACACATCCGCTTCCATCCACATTCAATATAATCCAGCGCGGCCGAAACGTTGCCAGATACTTACAGCGAGAGGGCTTGCAGGGGGTTGGTGGCCTAGTAATGCCCGAACAGCTGACTTCTGTTTCTCTGGTAAAATATTTGTTTTCTGTTACGTGTTTTCTTTTTCTTTTTCTTCTTTTCTCTTTCTTTTTTTTTTCTTTTTAGCATGCTATTAATCTCGGCACCCTGTAATCGTGGTGCTATATTTTGTGGAGACACACACACACACACACACACACACACACACACACACACACACACATACACACACACCCTTCGATTCTCTTACTCCAGAACATTATTTCCCTCCTCTGTACTTGCCATTTCCTGTCACCTGTATCGCTCGGGGTCATCAGCACCACCAGATTATTCCGCGTGGAGTCAATTACCGGTAAGTGTAAGAGATCCGATATTCCGACTGTCACTGAATGTACCTATTGTGTCGACGTAATGCAATTAACGAAATCCCTCCAGAAATCAGTCTTGGGTGTTTCGAAATGTCAGGAAATTTTTCACGTCAAGGTATGTTTGTCTTTATTCATTTTCTTTCCGCGTTGACGATAAATTCAGAGAAGCGAGAGAGAGAATTTGATATACGAGGATGACAGCTAAGTAATTGGTTATCACTGAAGGATATATGACATCAGGACATATTTTCATATTATTAGTTACTCCAATACAATAAAGTGACAGTAAAGGCAAGATATGATGAAAGGACAAGGATACAATAAAGAATGAATTAATGCAGCGAAGGACAGTTGGGTAAATGGAAACAAAGATAGAGTAACAGGAATGCAATACAATTAGTAGAATTAGAAAGAAAAAAAAAAGAGACCAAGGAAATAACGTAGAAAACCCACATGTAACGGAAATAATTACATGCATCTGAGTCATTAAACAAAGGGGATGACTGTGTGCTGAAATTGTTGGCCGATTAGATCTCTTAATGTGCCCTGAAAACAAAGGAATGGGAGGGACCGTGTGCTGCTGCTAAAAAAAAAAAAAAGAGAGAAAAAAAAAAGAAAAAGTGTGTATTTGGGAAAGGAGTGTTTCATAAATATTCAGAAGTTTAAGATAAATACTGGACAGTGAGGTCTGATGAAGGACAGGCTGTGTTGCGAGGTGTCTGGACGTCAGGAATTGCGTGGAAAATTGTAAGGAAAATAACTAGGTATATAAATTGGACACTTCTATCAACACACACACTAGAGAGAGAGAGAGAGAGAGAGAGAGAGAGAGAGAGAGAGAGCACGATTATGATGACATGTAGAAAGTGTTGCAGGAGCTTAGTGTGAGTGGTCGGTTAATGAGGGCAGTGAAAATGTTTTACCAGAAAGATAGGGGCGGCGAGCAGCGTCTGGTGGCCGTGAAGCAGTGTCAACTAAAGTTTTTGCTTTCTGGAAATGTGGACCTTATAGAAGAGTTTGTATATATAGTGAGTTGAAGAACCTAATGTGATAATTACTTATTTTTGTCCCTCATGGTATACACAATTATAACTGTTGAACTTCAGCACTATTTATGGAGCCACTGTCTGGGTATACTTCGCCAAAATTAATGAGCCATCATCCTCAGGCGCCACGAGTTCACTCTTGGACAAAGATTTCCCACAACCTTCTCCACTCATCTCTACCTCCTGCTCGTCCAGTTCAGACCACTCCAGCAAAACCTGTTACCACTGTGTAGCTGCCTTCTCCCCTGATACTTTTCATGTAACTACTCGTAGATTGTTATCCTATAACTGTTATTTGTTCATCCTTTATTTGTGAGCCGCATGACATGTTCTTTCATGTCTGCTTCCTTCCTGCGATGCTCTCTTCCCTCTTCCCGTATTATGCCAGACATTGTCCCCATTTTCTACTGCTGCCGCTGGCAACGGTAAGAGGAAACAGTCTGTTGTTAGTGCGCTCATCTCCATCAGAAAGACACATCCCGGCTCGGATTACTGAACGATTCCTGACAAAAAATAAGGAAAAATAAATAAAAAGTTTCAATCTTCATGCAGCTTATCAGAACAATGTCCGAGCGAGAAATTAAAAGAAGGGGATAGCGAATACATTAGAGAGGAAAAGTGTGTGTGTGTGTGTGTGTGTGTGTGTGTGTGTGTGTGTGTGTGTGTGTGTGTGTGTGCACGCATGGTGCGAAATAAATGTGAGATATCAATTTATTCAACGATGTTTTAAGCAGTGGATGCATGTAAATGATAAAAGTCTGGCAGGGGGAATAGCGAAAGCCTCCGGTATTGTTTTACATGTAGAAGAAAACAATATATATATATATATATATATATATATATATATATATATATATATATATATATATATATATATATATATATATATATATATATATATATATATATATATATATATATAATTTTTTTACAGTAAGGTTTTACCAAGTGCTAAAACAATATATTTTAAAGAAAACCTTGATGTCTAGAAATCATGGTTACTTGATGAAAATGTCCTAATGTTCACAGTAATATTTTCATAGATATTGCAGAATTAATCTCTAATATCACTCATCGGAGCAGCTGTCGTATCTTTAAACCGTCCACGTGCCAACGAACGGCAACCCTTAATGGAGTTAGTTCCCTATCGTGTGTTACTGAATCACACATGACGTGCATAGAGTGTTTGATGAACGTAAGTGATGCCTGATATTTGGACATTAAATTGATTTATATATCTGCAGACCTGAACTTGGCAACAGGTATGATATGAGAACCAATTTCGCACAGGGCGGGAGGACAAGAGGGGGAAAAGTCTCCATATGTAGATCTCGGTACTCCGTCTGACCCTTTGCGTGACTCTCCTCGGATCTGAGTGTCGTGCATGAGAAGTGGTCATTACCTGCGAAATTACTGTGTAAGTGTTGCTCCACAAGAAATGCAACATTACATAATGATGAATGCACGTGTTTCGTCCGTCTGTTATAGGTGTGTCGTGACGGGAATCAATGTCAATAGTGCACCTGTGTATTTTTTTTATCCCTCCCTTCTATTCTTTTTACGTGTATTCTGTTATATTTAAGATTCTATATATATTTTTTTTTTTCGTGTATTTCCTCTTTTTTATTTTGTATATACTTGTCCGTCCTCCTCCTCCTCCTCCTCCTCCTCCTCTTTTTCTTCTTCGTCTTCGTCTTCTTTGTCCTCCTCCTTCTCCTCCTCCTCCCCCTCCTTATCGACGTCAATCATCATCATCGTCATACAAACGTTGTACAAGGAATTAATGACTCAGCCAATCTCTCTCTTCCTTCTCGTATTTTTTTCTCTCTTCTTTCTCTTTTCCCTTCCAGCCTTTCTTCGCCCTCCTTAGATTATTTCCTCTCCTACATTCTTTCAACCCTTTTGTACAACCCTTTTCCCTCATTCCTCGTATATATTTCTTGCCTCGTGCACCTCCTCTCTGCAGTAATCCTCCTCTGGGTCTTGTTTCACTCCATACACCACCTGTCTCTTTGTGTTTCTGCAAGCTTGTCACGTAACACAGACAAAAATGATCTGACGGATCTTTGTCTTAAGCACAGAACAGGTAAATTTGAAAATTCCTTCTCCTATCCCACTCAGGTGCAAAGGGTCTCTCTCTCTCTCTCTCTCTCTCTCTCTCTCTCTCTCTCTCTCTCTCTCTCTCTCTCTCTCTCTCTCTCTCTCTCTCTCTCTCTGTGTGTGTGTGTGTGTGTGTGTGTGTGCAATTCATGTACAATGACGCGCACGCGCGCGCGCGTCATTGCACATGAATAAATTGCAAAACCAGATAATTAGTACTAGAAATGCATAATGGATGATGTGCAACCGAACACATTAATGGCATGAGCGAGAGTGTTGTTGAGAATAATGGAAACAAAATGGAGTGAAGTGAAATAATTTTGTCAAAACAAGAAAATGTGTTTTCCTTTTTATTAGAAACGTGTGATTAATCACTGGAATTATTTAAAGAAATATATAATGGTATAAATTTCATGCGGTCTTCAGAGTGCGTCGTGCTATATTACACCTTCATCAGCGTGAGAGGATGTGAGCTAGTCCAAGTACAGACGCTGCTCTTGAGAGAGAGAGAGAGAGAGAGAGAGAGAGAGAGAGAGAGAGAGAAGACTAGTGTGCAACATAAAAGAGATCGTTTAAATAAGCCATGATTCCAAAATAGCTAACGTCAAAGGCCGTTCCTACCCTTGAAGCTACCGCCGCTAGGAATCCAATCCAGATACAGTGCTAACGTTATTAACCATTTTTTTTTTTTTTTAAGAAAACTGCGAACATATTGGCCATTGTTGAGTGCCTGCCATCAGCGTCACTGGCACTGGCTTCTTCAACAACCGCTGGGTCAATGGTGACTATATTGATGGTTAACGAGGAGCTAAACGACGAGGGAAAGCCGTTTATGTTCATGATCTTTTGAGCGACCAACGAGACCAGGTGTTTGGGAGGCGCTGGATGAGACAGCACGGACCGTCCATCTCGGCCCGTGTGTAGAGGACACTGAAGGCGTGATAGCGTCATGAGCCTTAGCAACAGCAAGCTATGCGTCTGGAGGCTTGCCAGGAAGGAATCAACGGGAAATGTGGAGCAATGGGCACGTGTTCTCCGACTTTCACGCTTCCTGATGTCTCTTGGAGGTGGTAACTGTTCGTACCCTATCACTATTTTTTTTTTTTTTTCATTGCTTGAAAAATAATATGGTACAAAAATCAATTGCTTATTTTTTCCCCTTTTTGACATTTTGGACAAGTGGTTATGTCAGATCAGCGAACAGATGCATCCGTAGGAAAATGTTAATTGGTTATTGTATATTTCATGCGTTGCTCAAAATTCGACTGACTGTCAGAAAAATCATAGCGAGGATTTTGTAGGTGCGGTCGGTTCATGCTGGTAAAGGTTCAATTAGTCACCGGCATAGTTTAAGGATGCAATTTCATAAATCACAAAAGACAGGCAATACGACATTTTTAGTGCAAATTCCTTATTGATTAAAGTGCAGCAATTTTCCTGCAGGTCATAAGTTATGAATATTTTTACATAAGCATCGTTCACCTTAAGTATTTCTCCTGGTCTTGTTATTACCACATATTTTCCTGTATGTTTTTTTTTTCTTTTCTTTAAGGGTGGAAATTTTCCTTACCATCACCTTCTCTGCTATTTTCACCATTCGACGCTCTTGATTCTTATGATTGCTTCATAATGGACACAGCTTTGTGACAGGTATTCCTTTCCTTTAATTAAACTGCACAAATACCAGGGTTGTCTTTTTCACTGATTAAAAAGTAATGCCTGGCGTATCCTTTTCCTAGAATTACACAAAGGAATGTTCAATACATTTCACTTCCCTCTTAAATCAACACTTTAATTTAGAGAGAGAGAGAGAGAGAGAGAGAGAGAGAGAGAGAGAGAGAGAGAGAGAGAGAGAGAGAGAGAGAGAGAGAGAGAGAGAGAGAGAGAGAGAGAGAGAGAGAGAGAGAGAGAGAGAGAGAGAGAGACTTGACATTGCTGAGGACGTTGTGATATAATGAGCTTCTGCTGCACCTCAGGCCAAAAAAATTAAATGAACTGCGTCGCCTCGTTTCTTCATGCTCTGAATAAAGTTTAAACATAATGATAATGCGCTTCCATTCATTGACTGATGCGGGACCAATCGTAATGTAGTGGAATTGAAGACACATCGAGCTTGTGCTTCTTGCGTCTTCAGAACAGCCAAGACCAAGTTGTGGGGTGCTCATCTTGAAAGGCAATACCCGGGCATTCAGTAATCCATTGCTTCATCCTGACATTTTCAACCTTGTCTTTCATAAAGTTTCCTAAAGTTACATAGTCTAAATGGAAGCAATCTGTCGTCGCCCAATTATAAATCAAACAATACCTTTACAACATTTCAATTAGTGACGTAATAAAGTAATTTTAAAAATCCGATTTGTAATATCTCCAGCCTTTTTAAATTAAATTGTGGGTAAAGTAGAACTTAATCAGAGACTGATGTGAGGCTGGCATCAGACCTGCAAAGGTAACCAGTACGAAGGGAAGGGAGAAACTGATGAACCATGAAAGGGATATAGAAAACTTTTTCACCGGTTGACTAGAGAGAGGAGGGAAAAAAGCAATATAACGTGTGGCAGTCTTTGATGAGGAAGCATGCTAGTGACTAGGAGGCAGGCTGCTGGCTCAGTGAGCTTATTGAATGGAATGGTGGTAAAAAAAAAAAAAAGAAAAAAAGAAAGAAAAAAACAGAAGAATGGTTTCAAAGTATAAATTTGAGAAAAGGCAAGGGATGGTTGAAGGTTTCTTTGTTTAAGCAGCCGGTGAGGTTTGTGTGTGTGTGTGTGTGTGTGTGTGTGTGTGTGTGTGTGTGTGTGTAAAGATCAAATAAATAGATAAAAGATCAAATTAAATATCAAAATGGTAGTGAATACTAGTAAGATTCATAATACTTTCGCTTCTTTAACACTATCACAT
>NC_087155.1:10739191-10741691 GCF_035594125.1 Scylla paramamosain
TGAAGTTTGCCTGAAGCTTCGAAATTTCTCTTGAAGCTGCGATATTTGTAGTTGATGTAATATTTTCCTTTTATGAACTTTACTTTGTGTTGTTTAGTAATAGCATATATGCATCTATGATGAAAATATGCGCATCTGTGATGAATTTACATGTGAAAAGAATGTCACTGATGTGTCATTTGTTTGTTGCGATGGGACTGGTAGTGGCCGTGTGTAGTTATTGGTTGTGAAGATATTGGCGGTGGTAGAGTAGTGCTTTTGATAGTAGAGCCAGTATCATAACCGGCAAGCGTGTAACAATAGCATATAATTTCTAATAACACCGGCTGGTAACCTTGGTGGAGAATTGCTCTCAAGGGGGACGGAGAGAACACTGGACATTGCCTCCAAGCGTGAAACAACAAAACGCACTGCTCGAACGCGACTTCCTAACTACATAACTTTTGGATAATCGAGTTATGTTGAATAATAAATCTCGTAACAGGAACCTGAAGAGCAATCTGCTTTAAGAAGAATTGAATGTTTGTTGAGTTTGTCTTGTTAATAAAAGGTAAAACAGTGAGGATCAGTTTTGTCGGCTTTTTTTTTTTTTTTTTACTTGAAACTCAATGAAACGTTTCGCAACAGGCGGGAAGGACAATGACAGAAAAAAGAAAAAGAAAATAGTTGAGGAAGAAGACGGGGAAGGTAGTCAGGAGAGTGTAGCAGCAATAAGCCAGGGAGTGCGTGAGTGAACACGTCTTAAGTAGCACTGGCTGGTTGACAACATGCTGCTTCTGCTCTGGTAATGGCCTTTGCTACCCAAGCGATGCCCTACCAAGTTGTTCCTGATGCAGTTATTGCCATTGTCAGTACCAGTAGTAGTAGTAGTACATGAAAGAGGAGGAGAAGAAGAAAACGTCGACTGCAACACCAACGGAGGCTAGGAAGACTCCTTAATATAATATGATAGCTATATCACTTTATCTCGCGTAATAGTGACATGTGTCCACCATACTGAGATAGCGGGATACCTACTGCGCCCATTCGTGAAGAGAAAGGGAGCGCAGGGACGGTTATGCTGCCTCTTCTTCCGCATCTCGGACGACAGTCTCCTCCCTTGTGTTCTTTAGTATCATCACTTGCTTGGGAATGGTGTTTTCATGGAGCAGGCAAAGTCGTCCTGGGGAAGCGAGCCAGTGTTTCGCCTCGCCAATCTACCGTGACAAGGAGAAGGCTGACATGGAGGATTCGCAAAATACTTGACAGGAATCTTATTGGTACACTCAGCTGAAGGAAATACTGGAAAATAGATCAGAAAATGAAATCAGCGAGTCGGAGAAAAGCTTTATACCAGATTTTCTTATTGGGATCACGTTACTATAAGAAGCTCAGAACAACAAGACTTGAAAAGAAGACAAATGATGAACGAAAAAAATGTCATGCTAACTCTGCCATACGTCCTGGAAGTGGAAAATGCTTCTCGAAAAGTCATCCTTGTTTTCTTTCGTCTTACACTTTAGCTAACCTGCATGAGAGGAATACTGAGACGTGAGTTTGTATTCAGAGCTCTAATATGTTGGAAATGATAGCGATATGATGCAGAATTACATAGGAACTGGTCACCTCGCCTGCTGTCTTTCCGTAAGTGGTGCTGGTGGAGAGTAAAGGACACTGAAAGGGAGAGATGAGGGATGGCGTATGCACAGTCGCAGTCATAAGTTGTGTTCTTCGTCGCCATAATGAATCGTTACCAGTTCGCACCTCGCACTCCTTTCCTCACGACGCACCGCTGTTTAAACTTTCAAACCTGAGGTGCTTATGATTCATCATGGCGACGAAGCAGGACACAACTTACGACCGCGACTTACGTATGGCTGTGAAAAGTGATGGAATGCAATACGTATAGGGAAGGAGAGGTGAGGCAATTTTTGTTTGTGTTGGTGTAGTATTGGTAGTAGTAGTAGTAGTAGTAGTAGTTATAGTAGCAGCAGCAGTTGTTGTTGTCACTTTTTCCTTTTATACATATCAGGGAGACTGGCAAGAGCACGATAGAATAAAAAATAATAAATAATAAAGCCCGCATACAATACCGCTCCGGTTACAACTGTCATTGTTACAGTACGGCAATACAAAAAAGTGTACAGTAAAAAAAAAAAAGAAATGCCTGTGAAACCATAAGAAAAAAAAACAAAAAACATGGTGTGTGATGAGAGTGAATGACGAATAGTGATGAGAGTTTAAGCTATATATGGAAGCATGAAATAATGAAATATTGATGATGAGATGGTGTATGGTGAAAGGGAATGATGGGATATGATGGATGATAAGTGATGATGGAAACCGATAATAGATGATGTGATTGATATGAAATTATGAGGAATTCCGAGTAGTGGTGTATGGTGTCAGTGCATAGGAGAGATGATAGGACGACAGGAATAAATGGGTGACAGGTATTATCTGAGGAAGGGTGATAAGTGATTAGATGTGTAGGTATGGTGGGAATGGGTGTACTGGATGG
>NC_087155.1:10744191-10771691 GCF_035594125.1 Scylla paramamosain
AAAAAAAAAATGTTGAAAGGACAAATAGAAATAGACAGAGCATTGTAATTCATCGAAATGATTAGTATAGTCCATAATCAAGCATCATAATGCATTCTCTCTCTCTCTCTCTCTCTCTCTCTCTCTCTCTCTCTCTCTCTCTCTCTCTCTCTCTCTCTCTCTCTCTCTCTCTCTCTCTCTCTCTCTCTCTCTCTTTGGGTGAAATTAATCATTAGTTTATTGACATCGTGTACATCAAGAATGTGGCGTTCAGGAGCAGCAGGAATCACGGGAATCGCTGCCTCTGGAGTGTGTGGTGACAAACGCATGCTGACATGTGTGCGGCGAGAGAGACGACGTTGAACTTACCTAATCCCAACTCGATGAAATATCTTACTTATTAAAGGAAGTCGGATAACTCTCTTCAATATTACCCAGCATGGTAGTAGGTAATAATAAACATCTAACCAGCTATTGCCGAAGTTGAAAGTAGGTATTTTAGAAAATGGCTGCTCCTGACTGTGGACTCCCCTTGGCATGGAAAAAATACTGGAGTGCCCACGCTCTTTGATGTTCATTCCTACGAAGCCGTAAGCAACCTGTTTATCATTATTACATAAGAATAAAAATTTCTCCAAATCCAAACTAGTATTTTTTTTAATACAAGCAGCAACGAAAACAGGCACGTTAAAAGAAGGAAATACCCAGACCTTTTTTTTTTATCTGTTGCGAGTGTTACTCTATTTTCATGGGGATTTTTAAGAATTTTTACGTGAGAAATACTCGTAAAGCCGTAGGCAGAAAGGTATCACATAGATAGAGATCGATACACAGATAGACACACAGAGAGAGAGAGAGAGAGAGAGAGAGAGAGAGAGAGAGAGAGAGAGAGAGAGAGAGAGAGAGAGGGAGGTATGCAAAGGGGAACCGTTGTGGGTGGGAAACATGTGTGCTGGGAGTTTTAGTCGCGTAGTCCATATTCCGTGGCCAATTTTTTTCCCCCACCAGCGCGTGAGGATGAGGCATGGCAGAGCATACCAATAAACACGGCGGCTTGAAGGGCGGGTGTATGTGAACCGCTTGTGTCTCGGTGTTTGTGATGGGGAATGGAGCATACGAATGGTGAGATACATTGAGCCGTGGAAGTAAATTCAGGTGTTGCAGTTTTTCCTTAGTAATGAGCGTATCGGTGGCAGGGCCGTGGTATTGTGAAGCTTCCCTGCTGACGTTAATTGTTACTGCCAAAACATTATATATTTCAGAAGCACGCACGGGCTTGTTCTCTATACAATTGCTTCCCCGTTAGAACAGCGACTGTTTTATTTATTTGTGTCTTTTCATTTTTTACATCTGCCATCAGTTATGAATGTTGCGAGCACACCTGGTCGGTACTATCAGCACTTTATTTCTCACTCCCCCACACCCCCACACCACCACAGCCTGCAGTATACGTATGGCTGGAACGAAGGAAAAAGATAACAGATGAGTGTAATATCATAAAGAACACCCACCCATCCACCCAACCAGCCACCCAGCCAGCCAGCCAGCCAGCCAGCTAGCTACACACACACACACACACACACACACACACACACACACACACACACACACAGACATGAAAGAGCCCACCACGGGACTTCGGCAGGTTTAGAAGATCAAAGAATGTTACTTGTGCTGCTGCCTCACGCCTCTCCCTTCCCCCTTCGACTCTCCCTTCTTCCTCTTCTGATCCACCTCCCCTGATCTCTCTCTCTCTCTCTCTCTCTCTCTCTCTCTCTCTCTCTCTCTCTCTCTCTCTCTCTCTCTCTCTGTATTTCTTTTTTTTTTCCTCTCCCACGCGAGTTTCCTTTTCTTTTCTTTCTTTTTTTTTTTCAGGGATGTGCTTTTTATCTCGCATTTTCTCCGTCCTTTGTCTTCACCTTGGTTTCTTGTCTAGCTTCTTGTTTGTTCCACTTATTCATGCTTTCTTAATCATACATCTTATTTTGTAGTAATTATTCTCTCTCTCTCTCTCTCTCTCTCTCTCTCTCTCTCTCTCTCTCTCTCTCTCTCTCTCTCTCTCTCTCTCTCTCTCTCTCTCTCTCTCTCTCTCTCTCTTTCACGAGTAGGAGAGTTAATAGCATTATGATAATATCTTATAACTTTAGCTTACCCTGTGGTATAAATTTCATGCGGTCTTCAGAGTGCGTCGTGCTATATTACACCTTCATCAGGGTGAGAGGATGTGAGCTAGTCCAAGTACAGACGCTGCTCTTGAGAGAGAGAGAGAGAGAGAGAGAGAGAGTGTGTGTGTGTGTGTGTGTGTGTGTGTGTGTGTGTGTGTGTGTGTGTGTGTGCGCGTATGTGCGAGTGTGCTCCCTGTTATATTCTTTCTCCAGAGTGTAGCTAGTATACCTACATTTTGTAAAAGTTTTGAAGCTCCAAGACTATGAAAAAAAATAATAAATCTACAGAAGAAAAAGAAAAATTTTCAATTTTTTTTTCTGCTTGGACAAAAAGAACTTGCATGGATACACCTGTGTAGATATAAAGATAGGGTGATAGATAGGTAACTAGATACACAGAAGGACAGAAAGATAGAGAAACAGATCCATAAATATTGCAGTTCTTCTCGGGCCTCGAAAAACCTTGCAGTATTTGCCAGGAACAAATTTACTGTGAGCTACGTCGCATTCACGCGTCTGCCATGCGAGGTGACGGGGAAGGAGAGTAAACACACAGCTGTATTTTGTGTGTCTGGTGATGGTGTGTTGTGACTCGCTCTTCGCTGCCTGGGAAATGTTTCTGATGTGTCCGGCGGTTCAGCGTCTCCGAGTTATGGTTGAATCCGCTGGTGGATGTGGAAGTGGAATTATCTGAGAGTGCTTCTGAAGTTTGTGTTGGGTGAAGCTCTCGTGGCAGTTACTTTATTAGATGGCCAAGTGTCCGCTGCGGGTTATAAGTTTGTGTGGGCGCTGAGTGCTGTGTTGTTCCGGTGAGCTGGTTGTGTAAGCATCTCAAGTAATGGACGCCGTCATGCTGTAGTGGTTGCTGGTGCTGTTGTTGTTGTTGTTGTTGATGGTGGTGGTGGTAGTGTTATTGTGAAAGTAGTAGTAGCAACAGCAGCAGCATCAGTGGCAGTAGTAGTAGTAGTAGTAGTAGTAGTAGTAGTAGTAGTAGTTGTTGTTGATGATGCTGTTGCTGTTGTTGTTGTTGTTGTTGTTGTTGTTGTTGTTGTTGTTGTTGTTGCCAGCGTTGTTGTTTCCAGCGTTGTTGCTGACGTTGTTGTTGTTGTCCTTGTTGTTGTTGGGGTGGTGTTCATGATGGGGGTGATCGTGGCTTTTCTTTTTTTCCATTTTTATTTATTTATTTTATTTATTTATTTTTTTTTTTTCTAATCGTCAAAAGTGTAACTGCAGAGAGGAAAATTAGATAACCGGAATTTCAGTGTAAATGAGTCATTAGGGAAATAAGTGAGGTCACGTTTGATTTCACCTTTTTTTTTTTTCTGCAGCAATAATGGCTAAACTTTATATTACCATTGTGCCAAATAACGCGAAACCCACGAACAGACCATAGTATTTAGAATGATGCGTAACTAAATTCGAATAAAAGCTCAAAATATATTACCAAAAAAAAACTGGACATAATTAATCTCCTATCCTTGAAAAAATTACGTAATCTCTTTTCAAGGTTAATAGTATCGTCTGAAACACTTCAACCGTTTTCTTTATACGACAAGGAAAAAAATAATACAGTTTTGTGAGGGGGCACGTAAGTAATTTCAAGCCGGTGAAGGTTTACAGAGCAGATGAGAGTTTGCAGGAAAGTGTGGGAGTTAATGGGTTGAGAAGAAACTTTTTGGCCTCAGATAATTTCGTGCACAATATCATCAAGCAGTATACATGCCAATGAGCTGAATGAAAGCCTTAAAACAGGGATGAAGTGCGGCAGGCGAGTATTGCAGCAAAGAGAATTGATGCTTTAAAGGTGGTGTGTACTTACGTGAGTCAAATCTAAGGTCTCCTGTAGAGATAATGAGTGGAAGGTATCACTAAAGCTTTCCATTAATGTTATTGGCCCTTTAAATGAAGTCCTTAAAATGAACGTGAGTTCTGTAAACATTACTGATATTTGCCTTTTGTTTTAAGAGTCTGAGGCAAACAAAAAACAGGGTCCATCATTTCAACAGCAATTACCGGGAGTTGATCATAATGCATGCACTTCATGTGGAGAGGAATTAGTGTATAGTGATTACACTTAAACATAAGCTTAATAGTAAAAGTGGTGCAGTGTTTTCACACACACTTTCATGTCATGAGGACTTGGCCCATTAGGGAAACAAACACAGAGCCCTTTCAACTTATTTCACACAAATCATTGTTTTGAAATATAATTACGAATTCACATTGCTGCTATTGAAGAGAGAGAGAGAGAGAGAGAGAGAGAGAGAGAGAGAGAGAGAGAGAGAGAGAGAGAGAGAGAGAGAGAGAGAGAGAGAGAGAGAGATGCTTAGAAATACATTCGACTGACTCCGTAAGTCCAAATGATAATTGAAGTCAAATGGATAGGATACCATGTGTCTTCGTTAATGGATTCCGGTCCTTGGGGAGTGTGGCGGTAAGGCCTCTGTGAAAAAGGTGGCATTGCGTCCGCGGAGGAAAGGCTGCTGTTATTTTATAGTTTCCCCATTTTTATGTTTTCTATTCACATATTAAATTTTACTTGATACTCAGGTATACGATATGAAACAAACAGGAAGAAGTTTGTGTTGTTATAATCTGGGAATACCTCAGGATTATTCAGCTTGGCGCGTTATTGAGTGGCCATGCAGGCCCATATAACTTGGCTTATTGCGAACGTGATGGGCTCAGAACAGGGAAGCCATCCACGCAACACCCAATAAAAAGTATATGGATTTGGGGGACTCTTATCTTTTATAAAGTTGGTTTATCATGGTACAGAAAATTTGTTCTGAATGTGGTACTGAAGGTGTGTGTGTGTGTGTAAACAATGCGATAATGATAAATCAAGCAAAGCTTATAACGAATATTTGACTTGCTTATTGAATGCTACCATAACATCTCATTATTATTTTTTGCAAGGAAAGGTGAAGCATACGAATTATAGATAGCATGGGAATCATAGACAAAAAGGAGTGGTATTATTCAATGAGTCCCAGCGTCCATAATCCAACATGGTACACGGCGGAAAACATGTCTGTCACTACGAATACCTGTCTTACTCGCTATCCGACAATGTAACTCACTCTCTCTCTCTCTCTCTCTCTCTCTCTCTCTCTCTCTCTCTCTCTCTCTCTCTCTCTCTCTCTCTCTCTCTCTCTCTCTCGTCTATCTATTTCACACACACACACACATATATATATATATATATATATATATATATATATATATATATATATATATATATATATATATATATATATATATATACACACACACACACACACGCACATACACACACACACCAAGAACTCATCCTTGCTGACGTTCCCTGAGTTAGGGACTTCTACAGCAGAGTTTGATTGTCTTGCTTGACTTCGCAGTTGAACTACTTGTGCAAGTTTTAAGGGACAGAGCAAGGCAGGATGGAGGGTGGAGGGGGTGGCAATATCCTCCCCTAAGTGCTGCATTGACTGAACAATTCCTGACGTATCTGGACACATTTCAGCTGAGGGCCGAAACTCCCGGGCAGACATGGCGGTGTGTCGAGGCGTCGCTGAGTCAACGGAGCGTGCACTCTTTCACCAGATTGTCCGGGTGTCGTGTTGCACAGGCTAACGACACGCCATGAGGAGTGCCAATTTGCCAGCTCTCCTTTCGTAACTTCCTGTCTTAACTTCCGGGCAGTCTCCTCTAAATTTGTGATACGAGTATGAGTGAGGCTCGCTCGCGCTGCCCACACACCACCTTTGCAGCGCCCGAGAAGGGACTCGGAGGACGGCACGGACATTCCATCACGGAAGTTTCGCGGCCTGGATCGATATGCGAGGCTGAAGTATGCGGCCTGAATGTGGCCTATCACATTGTTGTTGCTGCTCCAATATATACATTTTTATTTTCCAGTGTATGAAATTTCTGAGTTGTAATATAGTGAATTGCGTGAAGTTTGGCCTTACACGTTTTATTTTCAAAGTGTGAAAGTTTTATAATACGAAAAATATCAGTGTTAGATATTGGCAGAGAAAAAAAAAGTGTCTTAAAATAATGATTATGAAATGAGAAAACATCTTTAGAACATCTTGTATCGAGGAAATTACAAACTTTGTGGAGAAGACTCTCCTCGCCTGTATCCCTTCTTGTCTTCAATATCTTTTCACGACACAGGAAAAGAGAAGAGCATAATCATATAATGTGTGTGTGTGTGTGTGTGTGTGTGTGTGTGTGTGTGTGTGTGTGTGTGTGTGTGTGTGTGTGTGTGACGTGCTACTTAGTGGTGAGATCATTGTCCCTAAAAGCCTCATCATCGAGAAATACGAGTACGTGTATGTTGTTGTTCGTCACTTGGTACAACGCGTAAAGCATGAAGAAAGACTTGCAACGAACGCTACACACTTATACTGGTTTCTTTCTTTCTTTTTTTTTTTCTTTACTTACCATCCCAGCTGTGTGTCTTCCATCCATTCATACACTGGGTTGAAGTAACTGAGAACCAAGCCACAGTTACCCTTTACTTAGATATGCGCGGTTAAGACGTCTTTACATTTGCTTCAAATTTCTCAAAGACTCATGCTACTATTTGCTACATTATTTGAAAATACATTTGAAATATTCTTTGCTGATATATTTTATACTTTCTAAAAAAAAAGAGATACTGATACAGGATGCCATTAGTAAACCATTCTGAAAATACGGTAATTGATTATATAAAAAGTTATATAAAAAGTCACTCTTCTTGAAACAACACCTGATGTCTAGCCTGTGAAATTACATGAGTAGCTGAAGCCTATCCTGAGCACACCTTGTGCTAAATTTCACCACACCTTAGGCTGCCAATGCCTCAAGAAATGCTGGTGTAGAAAATTGCGGTCTATGTACATAGTCATTCTGAAATGTGATGTGCGACGGAAAGACACCAGGAAATTATTCATGCATCTTTCCCTCCATCTCTTAGATATATAAATCTTGAAATATTCTTTATTTCTTGAATTATTTTTCAAATTTGCATTTTAAAACGGGCATCCATGAATATGATCATTGTCCTCGGTTAGTTTGGGTGACGTGTTGGCACAAGAAACTGTCAGATGAACGTGTTGCTTTGGATGGCTCTGGTGTTTACAGCCTTGAGAGAGTCGCTGTGGCAACATCAGCGTGTGGTGGAGCGCAGTTCTGGGCGTTGTGAGAAAGTGTTTTGATGTAGGAAAAGTGAAAAGAAAAAAGAAATTCAAACTAGATTTACTGTAACTCGTTTTGCGTGATACAAATGTGGTCTTGTCGATATCAGTCAGCCGAGCAACGTCCATCAAGATCAAGACGGCTCGTGAGGCAGCAATTTACTCGTTTGAAAAAAAAAAAAGGTTCTCAGGAAAATATTTCGACGATAACTTTCTCACTACAACAGCTCCGAGAAAAGTCGATGGAAAAACAAGGTTAGATTAATCTCACTCGGCGCAAGCACTGGATAATTTATTTCAGTTGAATATTCATTCCTAAGGATTTATGTTGGTTGGAAAGATGGGACTTCAGATTAATTTTCAACTTCAGAGAAACGAAGGACTTGATTTTGCCCTCTCGGGAAGCGGCTCTGGAGCTGAGAGTCAACTGGCTGACGCCATAAATTTGCGAAGGATATTGACGTGAATAACTCCCTTCTGAACTCACGTGTGTACTTTGCTCAGGAAGGCAAACCAGCCAACAGTACTCACTGCTTAAGCGAATATTGCTGCTATTGGTCTGGCTGGCGCTGACATTGTATTTCTCGATTGCTTGTAATTATAATGCACGAATTAATTCTCGTTTCTGTTCAGTTTTACCAATATGCTGCGCCGTTTTCTAGGCTTTGTCGAAAGTAAACCAATAAATAAGATCCGAATTTATTCTGTTAATCATTTATAAACATTATTTTTAGATAATCTATATTTCAAATAATGAACATAAAATCACATTTCCTAAAATCTTAGTTATTTGTATTTAGTTTAGTAACTTATCAATGCTGCATAATTTTACCTAATGAGGTTTCTTCTTTTTTTTTTTCATCTTTTGAGGTGATATGTATATACAAGTTTTGTTGTGTGTGGTATCCATCAGTGCCGAAAAATCAACACGCAATGTGTGTAGAGGTGATGCCTTTGTGTCAGTGGTTTCTCTTGTTTACTGTGACTGTTGTCTCACTGCTACTTCAAAACAATAAATATCTGCCTTTCCATAGCATCTACAGAGAGTGTCCCCCTGCAGGCGATTGTCCCTCGCTTGGATCATGTTCTGGCTGTGTATGGAGCAGAGGGTCGCTGGAACGAGGAAAATCGTTTTTTTTTTTTTTTCTCTTTTTTTCTGCATTCATCACTTGGATTCCTTTTGCTGTATTGCAGACTCAAAGGATGATAAGCGTGTGCGATGCAGATTTTATCATCTTCCGAAACAAAGTTGGTCATTGAGACATGAGACAAATTTTCACCAAAGGTTTATTCCGGAGATGAAACGTTGAAATGTTTATCACTGCCAAAGCAAACAGGGTTGTTGTCAGGCGGGTTTTTTATTCTTTGATAATTAGGATTTTCATTTTCAGTGTAATTATGCATATTAGTGACGAAACGTTTATCTGATTTTTCTTCTCTTTATACAGCATATTAGATAACGTATCAGTAAATATTAAATTTCCCATCCGAAATGCATACGGATGGCAGTGTGGTCTTAAAAGAGCTATGAACTAATGAGAAAAGCACAGCCGCAGTACACCTCACAAGATCAGTTTCACAGGGATAAAACGTCACCATACATTAGAGTACGTAACGAGGCATGCATTGTTCGCCTCTTGGGTCTTGTCCTTAGGGTCGTATTGTAACTTTTTTAGTGGCAGCCGTCTGATTCCTCTCTCAGCGTTGTGTGCAAGACCTCCAGGTTTTCTCCGGTGGACGCTCCTTCACTGCCATGCTGGACCAACCCTGGCATTCATAAACCGCCGCGCGAGTCGTGTGTTGTGGCCGCTCTTCACGATGTGGGTTATGTCCAGTCCACTCCTTTCATCCGGCAGAGAATGATGGAGGACTATTTTCCCCATTCTGGTAAAAGACTGAATAGCTCTCTTCTTGCTTCCAAGTGTTGGTTTTCAATCAAATACGTAAGCTTAGTAAATGTAAGGAACAAAGAGAGTTGGATCTTTGAGTGTAAGTAGGAATGCTGATGATACTCGCATTGCAGTTTATGTGGTGATTTCAGCTCTCACTTTCTCTCCTGGCACATAGAAAGAGAGAGAGAGAGAGAGAGAGAGAGAGAGAGAGAGAGAGAGAGAGAGAGAGAGAGAGAGAGAGAGAGAGAGAGAGATAAGTTTGGGATAATCTTGAACTGATACTTTTCTCTAACTCCTCAAAAAGTCTGATAGCTGGAGACCAGAAAAAATGTTATCGTTTAAGCCATTCGAGGTTTTTAAATATAATTGCATTTACAATAAAATATGATTAAAAAATGAAATAATAATATTAATTGTTTCTTTTTTTATATTTCAGTGAGAAATGCATGAAAACAAAATAAAAAAAGTTATGGGATCTATCTTGCACCCATCGAATTCAGGGATAGATTCACCCTGAAATAATACTGATATTTCTAAACCCCAAAATTATATCAAATTACCCTAATCCATCAGCTGAATTCGGTACATATATAGGCGAACAAAAACTAATAATAATAATAATAATAATAATAATAATAATAATAATAATAATAATAATAATAATAATAATAAGAGAAGGAAAAAAAGAAAGAAAGAATGAAAGAAAGTGGAAAGGAGCATGTCATTAGTTTTCCGTATTATCCGATGTTTCCCTCCAAATGAAACTCCATCTACGGACCTGTATACAAAACATAGTGCTCTAAAATAAATACAACCCTGCTCAGCCTCACAACATTTCCATCCTATCTCTGTTGATAACTGTACGTCCTGTCTTCCCATTGATGGGTTTGTAATTTCTAATAATTGCTCATAAATCAGAAGACTGAAGTACCGCTGTCAGCCTAAACCACCAGTGGACGGACAGGACATTAAATGATCAACAAAGATAGAGAGAAATGTTAATATTAATGCCATTTTCGACATCCTGACCAGGAATCGTATTTTTTTGAACGCTGTTTTACGCGGAAAAAAAAACAAAAAAAAAACATGCATTTCACGTACCTTCCGATCTCTACTAATGATTGTGTGTGTGTGTGTGTGTGTGTGTGTGTGTGTGTGTGTGTGTGTGTGTGTGTGTGTGTGTGTGACATGGAGCGATAAACAAGAATACAAAGGATGGACAAAAGGAAAAAAAGAAAAGACAGACCACTCAGCTGATCCACGGGCAGGCAGACTGGCAGACAGAAAGAGAGACATGATACCAGAATGCAGAAATAACAATAAACCACACTGATGGTTCTTCCTTTCACCATCCATTATATATTATCAAAGAGGAATATCAGGAACATCAAGAGACTCACTTTTGTCTGGATATTAGTGTCCAATATATGACTTCCACAAACGTAATTTTCCGCCTGACAGGATGATGAAGAGAGATCGGGAAAATGCTTCTCCTATTCTCTCCTTTTCCTCTCTCTCCCTCGTTCAGTCATTTTGTAGCGCAACGTGAAGAAAGGGGGATGAGAAACAAGGACCAATCCCTGAGTGGAAGAGAGAGCGAGAGGGCGTAAGGTTGAGGTGAAATGTGGGTGACTTTTACTTAAAGCCGGAATGCAGGGAAGGCGACCCGGTGGATGGCACCTGCAGTGCTCTGCTTGGGAACACCTTGCTGCCCTTGCAAATATGGACGGGAGTTTGATTGGTATTTCTTTGTTTTCCTTTACCATTTTCCTTATTCTTTTGTTTTTGTATGATATTTTATATCTTGCTGAACCATTTTTTTTTTTGTATAATGTCTTATTTTATTAAACCGTTGTTCTTATTCCTCTCTCTCTCTCTCTCTCTCTCTCTCTCTCTCTCTCTCTCTCTCTCTCTCTCTCTCTCTCTCTCTCTCTCTCTCTCTCTCTCTCTCTCTCTCCCTGGTTTTGTGTGCAATGTTGATTATATTCTTTATTTAAATTTCCCATTTCATGCAGTTTCTATGATATATGTCTGTTAACTGATTAAAAACGTCTCTGGACTGGAATATTAATAGTATTGTGTCATTGGTTTCCACTAAGCCATTGTCGGCATTGCCTTTATTATATAATGGGACGGAATTCTTAAACATTTTCTGTTTTATGATTAATATACGTCTTATAACTTGTTCTATGACTGAAGAAAGCCTTGCACTAGAAATGTCAAGATGTAGTTTGCTAAGTGATTTTAAGGAAACGCTGACGAACAAGACACATTTAAGTATAACAAGAACGAGTCACACAGCACCTGACCACCGATTTTACCCTTTGACACGCTGCGAAGACAAACACGTAGGAGAAGTAAGGAACAGAAGGATGGAATGTTGGATGGAAATGGAAAGCAAACGGAAGGAAACATTGAAGACAGATTTTTAATGTACATGTCCCATTGAATCTAACAAGACTGAATCACGCAGCATTTGGCCACCAGTTTTACCCTCTGTTACACAACCAGTAGAAAAATATGGAAAAAATAAGATATGAAAGAATATACGAGTAGGCAGGGGCACATGCAGGCGGGCTTGGAGTGTGGGCGGCGCTGCACGAGGATAAACTTTCACCTCGACAAACCCGAATGGAACAAATAACGTGACAGCTCACAGTAAGTGCCTGAATGAATGGCGTAGCGAGTGCAGCTGGAAACATTGCCGGCACCATTCTCTGAGGCACACACATCATGCACACTAAAGAAGTTGTGCAATTTGAGGAAAATTTGTCCTGGCCGCATGTAAAAATGACCTTGTTTATTTTAGCACAGCAGACTGTTCATCGCTTTCGTTTTGAACGAATGTCTGTGATTCTTAATCTTGTAAAACTGACAGTATTACAAATATTTTTATGAACGGTTTATTTTTTTCAATGATTCCATTTGTATATTTTATTCTATGATGCACCTACATATATTTTTTTTAGCATACGAAAGAGATCATAACATTTGCTCAGACTATCACTGTTACAAGGCGAATTACAGTAAACTAAATAGTACTCAAAACAGCACTACTAAGTTCAGAGTATTTCTTTTTATTCCTATCTCCAAACAACAAACTCTGCCTGTGCTCATGTTTAATACATAAAAGTTTCACTGGATGGTACTCTTGACAGAGAGAGAGAGAGAGAGAGAGAGAGAGAGAGAGAGAGAGAGAGAGAGAGAGAGAGAGAGAGAGAGAGAGAGAGAGAGAGAGAGAGAGAGAGAGAGAGAGAGAGAGAGAGAGAGAGAGAGAGAGAGAGAGAGAGAGAGAGAGAGAGAGAGAGAGAGAGAGAGAGAGAGAGAGAGAGAGAGAGAGAGAGAGAGAGAGAGAGACCTAATGCCAAACATACAACAGTGTTTTAAAAATATGAAACGAGAAAAAAAAAACTGACAAACACTATTGGCTGAAGAGGAATACTGGGCTTTCAGCTGTGTCAATAACACCAACTCTATTCCCTAAAGGAAGTAGGAAAGAATGCACGGCAGTAAAAGCAAAAATATAGAAATGGCGTGGAGGGAATAAAGAATAACAATACTGTATACACACACACACACACACACACACACACACACACACACACACACACACACACACACACACACACACACACACACATATATATATATATTATATGAGAGAGAGAGAGAGAGAGAGAGAGAGAGAGAGAGAGAGAGAGAGAGAGAGAGAGAGAGAGAGAGAGAGAGAGAGAGAGAGAGATAGTTAATTAGATTTAAAAAAAAATAAAATACACTCCTCTTCGTCGTCTTCGTCAGGTTATTAGCCCATCTCTATACGGGGTCGCTGTTTTTGATGAGCTGCCTCCAATTTCCTCTGTCACCTGCCATGTTGGTATCTAGTCCTTTCTCTCTCATGTCATCTTGTATGCAATCTTTCCATCTAATCTTGGGTCTTCCTCTCCTCCTACTTCCTTGCACTTCCATATCCAGGACTCTCTTCTCATCACTTGCTCCATCCCTTCTCATTAAGTGCCCGTACAAGCTAAGCCTTTGCTACCTGAGTCTTCGAAATCTCTCCCACCTTCTCTGTTCCTCTGATCCTTGATTGGCTGATACTGTCCTGTTTCGATACCCCACACATTCAAGGCAACATCGTCATTTCTGCTACTTCCATCCTCTTCTCATTTATTTTCTTCACAGGTAATGCCTCTGCCTTTCTCTTTAATATCACTGGCATTTTCCTGTCACATAAAACCCTGATACATCCCTCTAGCTCCTCCATCCTGCCTGGATCCTTCTAGTTATTTCCTTATCCTCATTGCCATCTACTGGTATGGTAGAAGATATCTACTCTCTTTAGCTCCACTCCATCCAGCTTGACTCTTTCACCACTATTCTGCTCTTCCTTTGTACACTTCATATATCCTTTGTTTTACTTATGTTCATCCCTCTACTCTTCAATGCTAACCTCCACTCATCCAGTCTTTGCTCCATTCCTTCTTTAGACTCACCCACTAAAACAGCATCATCTGCATACATCATGTCCCACGGTGTCCGCACTTGTACGTCCTCAGTTAGCACGTCCTTCAGAATGCTGAAGAGGAAGGGACTCAGTGCAGAGCCCTGATGCAGTCCCACCTCCACTCCAAAGCCCTCTGTCGTTCCTATTCCATCACTCGTGTCTTGACACTCATATACACTTCCTTCACCAGTCTTACATATTTTTCCGGCACCTTCCTCTCTCTCAGGTATCTCCTACTTCGGTATTCTGTCATAGGCCTTCTCCAGGTTGTTCCATCTGCTTTTCTCTGTACTTTTCAGCCATTTTTCTCAATAAATACTGGGCTTGTTGTTCTTCTTTCAGGCATGAAACCAAATTGACCTCTTGAAACCTCAGCCTCCAACCTTTATCTCTCGTCTGTTATCCTTTCCCAGATTTTCATCGTATGCGATAGTAATTTAATTACACAGTAGTTTCCACACTCTTGAACATCTTTCTCCTTGAAGATAGGTACCAACGCACTTTCCCTCCACTCATCTGGAATATCTCCCTGTTCCTCCATCTTGCCCATCAATTTCCACAATAAATCCAGTCCTTCGTCTCCAAGGGTCCTCCAAGCCTCCACCGGGATCTTATCCGGTCTGGTTGCCTTATTGTTTTTCATTCTTTTAAGAGCTTTCACGTCTTCTCTCTCAAATCCTCTAGTCATTCCTGGGCATGATATTCCATCATCATGGTGATCCCTTGGGTCCTCATTCAGCAAACCATTAAAGTACTCTTTCCATTTCTCTTGCATCTTCCTATCATCCGTTAATATGACCGCATTTGCATCCTTCATCTGCTTCACATGATTTACGTCCTTTGTTGCCTTGTTCCTATTTCTTGCTATTCTGTTTATCGTTTCCTCTTCCTCGTGTGTATCCAGCTCTTCATACAAATCATGACAAGCCTTCACCTTCGCCACTGCCACTGCTTTACGTGCAGCCTTCTTTGTTCTTCTGTACTCCGTCTTCCTTCCATGATCTGCTTTGCTCCCAGTGCTTCTTTGTTTCTTTTTTTTTCCAGCGCCTTCCAACACATTTTCCAGAGCATTTAGAATGTAAAATACACCTTATGTGAAAACGGGATTTCCCAAGAAATGCCTGACTTACATGATAACCGGCCGTTGGTCCGTCGGTTAGATTGCCTGTAATTGTATAATAATTTGATTGGGGTATTGAGGAAATGCTTTCCAACGTGTCCACAGTTCTTTTTTATGTGCTGCGCTTTTTTTCTGAGGCTCGCTCACTTGTTGTCTTAACAAAAGATTCTCTGTCCTGCCAACCCCTGTGTGATGTGGACCATTCACTTGGGGTGTTTGTGTACACATGCACTGAACCTGTAGTGAATCATTGTCTTATCATTTTTTTTTTTCTGGTTATTTTCAACTATTTTCATGCTTCTTCCTCGCACTGCAAATACTCGTATACCGCACTCACACCTGGACAAGACAGTTGACATTGAAAAAAGAAAAAAAAATAGTATTTCGTAAGAGTATTGCGTCGCGTTCGTATGTTTCTTATATAACAGGCAGTAAAGAGCGAAGAAAGAATGCGGGAGTGTTTTTATTAACCTTTGTTACGTTTCCCATTCTGGTATTGGTGTTCGGCAATTAACTCTTAAAAGTGTGTATTTTTACGTCACGTGGAAAGGTTGATTCAGGTGCCTCTACCTCTCATTCACTGCCTTCAAATACACCGCTGATATAGAACATTTCTTGGTATTTTTTGTATAATTTATTTTCTCTTTCTTATTGTGAAATTGTACAATATGGAACATTTATAATATGGAACATTTCCTGGTACTATCTGTGTCATTTAGTGTATTCTTCATGTGAATATTTACATTGTGGTCGTACGAGTATTTCCTTTCCTAGACACGTTCATTGCGCCTGCAGTAAGTGGGATCATAAGATAAGCGGTGACATAATTCGTGGTCTGGGTTTAAGACACGTTTTGTTTTCACTCACTACGTGGCATTCACCGTTATGTAAATCGTTGCTGGTAACAGTAGGTATTGCACAAACAGGTGTTTAACTATGCAAATGAAGCCCAGTAACTATGCCGGCCTTACATAACCTAACCACCATAACGCAGCCATACCAGCTCAGCATAACCACGCGAGGGAACACAAGCACACCAACACAACACAGGGCGCTGGTTTATGTCACACTAGAAGGGGGAAGGCTTCTCTATTGCTTGCCGTGAATTCCCCGGATCAGATCTGTTTAATGGATTCTGTGAGACATGGTGGTCGATTGTACTTATTTGAAATTCATTTGGCATTGTTTTTCTTTTTAAGTAAAGTCTCTCTCTCTCTCTCTCTCTCTCTCTCTCTCTCTCTCTCTCTCTCTCTCTCTCTCTCTCTCTCTCTCTCTCTCTCTCTCTCTCTCTCTCTCTCTGCATCCTCAATAACGACTTAGTCCACGAAAGTTTTATATATATACTATATATATATTATATATATATTATATATATATATAATATATATATATATATATATATATATATAATATATTATATATATATATATATATATAATATATATATATATAATATATATATATGTATATATATAATATATATATATATATATATATATATAGATAGTATATATATATATATATATATATATTATATATAATATATATATATATATATAAAAGAAATGACAGGAAAGAAGTTTCATATATGTAGCTCAGCTCTGCTATTTTTTTTCAGTTGGTAGCAAATTACCATAAAAGGTTTTGATTGCGCGCTGAGTGACGTAAGCAGCAGTTGTTTGGTCGTCTTCCTCATCGTGACCCTCCCTTGGTATTTCCATATCTGCAGCCTCATAACCGAGTTTTGTCTTATCTATCCTTGAAAATGAATCATATCTGATCTATGGCCATAATAATTTATCACAAGAGCACGGGTATTATTGGCTCTCTAGATGGGTGGTGTGGAGAGTCTTCTGAAAAGTTGTATGATAATTAACATTTCCGTCTCGTGTTCAGTGATACATCTCACACACTAGATTCTCATTATTTTGCCTATCAGCTCCTCATCATCTATTTCATTAATCGCTAGGGTAAAGATCCCTCGTGATTCACTTGCGTGTCTAGGAAATAAATAACCGACATGGCAGCCTACGCATTATTATGAAAGCCCTCGGCCATAGCTAGCTCAGTCAACACCGGACTCTGGGGTAGATGAGGTGTTGTGTATTAGTGCATTGTTACTTGAACCTGTCCAGGTTTCCCAAGGATTCCCTATAGCAGCATCAGGCCCACGAAGATCAGGACACCATATATAATGCAAGTGGGTGCGCGGAAAGATGACAAAGGCGTGCGGCAGGAAGGGCGGCGGGCGGTAGGACGTCCCTCACCTATACACCAGCCGAACGAGGTAATCCACTAAACTTGACCGAGTCATAGTTTACAGCGATAGTATTGGATGGCAGAGAGGCAGGCTGCTCGTAGGTAACAACGTCTCTTACGAAGGATTTAGAGGAGAAGGTGGTGGTGGTGGTAGTGCACAAAGGCTGACATCGGAGAGCGGACTCGGTCGGGAGTTGTGTGTGTAGGTGTGTGTAGAAGCAGGTAACTAGCTTGTTGGCTTGTCTGGTGTATGTGTGTGTGAGAGAGAGAGAGAGAGAGAGAGAGAGAGAGAGAGAGAGAGAGATTTGTCCATTGCACACTGGCCAACTACATTTTCACGTTTAGCGGACTAATTATGGTAGAGGAAAAGATCAGCTTTCTGGGATGAACTCAACTGTCCCTTTATGACGTCACCAGCGTTGGTTCATTTTTCCTGCTAGTCAAAATGGTTTGCACTACTGTTAAACATGTGAAGGTTACGTAGCTAGCATAAAATAACACTGGTAATTTCGCTCTACTTTTAGCGGCATACATTTCCTTTACGTCCTGACATTAGGTCTACCATGACGTCAGTACGGGAGATGATGACGTCACTGGAGTGTCATGCCAGCTCAGTTATGATTTACATACAGTCATTAAAGAAACTTGCGGGATGTAGAATAAACATGTGTAGATAATTGCAGTTTTAAGGTGAATGATGTAGTGAGGACTCATTTAATGGAGGAATGGGACACACACACACACACACACACACACTTGTGACATAGTGAGGACTCATTTAATGGAGGAATGGGACACGCGCGTGTGTGTGTGTGTGTGTGTGTGTGTGTGTGTATTTTTCCATTGCATTCATCCTCACTATCACATTTTAAAATTGTAATTACGGGCAAGTAAAAGTGTACATACCGCAGGTTTTCTTTATTGATTGAATATAAGTTACGATTGCAATTTTGAGATGAGTGACATAGTGAGGACGAATTTAAATGTCTGTGTGTGTGTGTGTGTGTGTGTGTGTTAGGAAAACAGGTTATGGGCGTGGAAAATGGATAAAACTCCCTCCCTCAACACACACACACACACACACACACACACACACACACACACACACACACACACTGCATTAACGGAGCAGTGTTGTGAACACATCTGTGAAATCTAATGGTAGGCTTTCCAAGGCGTAATGACAATGAAATGGCCAGACAAGGTCCACCCTCGCAAATGTGGGACACACGTGTCAGTATATCAGCAGTGTTATCATGCAGTGTGAATTTTTTTGTATGAAAATATTTATTTCATAAGAGAAAAGCACAGCATGTGGCAGTATAGTTGTAGCTACCTCCTGATTGGTACACGAGAAGACTCCCACTAGTGCCGTCATGAGAGGAAATTCATTAGTGCCGTCATGAGTGTGTGTTTATCCGTGGTGGCGTTATGAATGGGGATGCCACCTCTGGCCTGAATACCATGACTATACAAAGGCTGTTGGGAGAAGAGAATTTATTCCCATTTTTTCTCTATTTATTTATGTTTTTTCTTTCTGTGTAGTGCATTGTAGTGATAAGGAAATCTCTATGAGGTAAGGTGAAAAAATGTTGGAAGTAACGTGTAGGAAAGAAAGTGTGGACGTAATATTTCCCTGGTAAAGCTGTGGTGTTTTAAGTGTTGGTGGCTGGACTGTGCGATTTACACGTGAAACTTTTTAGATAATTAGAGGTTCTATAAATTGCATAAGATGTATGATATTGTTTACTAACTTTTAATTTCTAAAAAGATAATAATTTTAATTTATTTATTTTTGGCTTACATCTCATTATGGTAGAGAAAATTTATGGACTTAACCTACTTCCGGTTAATAAAAAGAAATAAAAAATGTGTAGTCTCAAAAATATTTTACCATTTTCCCATTACCTGCACTGTTAACTATGCGTTCTTTTTTCACTCTGCCTGAGCATACCGCATCTTGAAATTGTGATCACAAAACAAGAACAACTTTGAGCTATTTAAACACGCGCCCGAATGTGCGTGCGTGCGTTACAGCGTGCGTGCGTGTGTGCGTGCATGGGCGCACGCGAGCGTGTGTGTGTGAGCTATTTAAACGCTCACCCAAGTGTGTGTATGTTTGTGTGTGTGTTCATGATTCTCAACAAGTTTTAAAGCTACAGAGCCTAACAGACCTGAACTTGAGCGCGCTGAGGCGTATTTTGACCTCCGGATACTCAAAGGTTATTGCACCGTTTTAAGCTCGATTGTCCTTGCCGCTGTCGTCACCTGTTTTAAAACTGGATAACAACTTCATGCGGCTGGCAGTGGAACAAACTTCCACCCATTACGGAGAGAGAGAGAGAGAGAGAGAGAGAGAGAGAGAGAGAGAGAGAGAGAGAGAGAGAGAGAGAGAGAGAGAGAGAGAGAGACCCAAGCACCATTGTGGCTTGCCAGGGACTTAAACTCAACAAGAAGGGTATATAAAAGTTCATTAGTTCAGTAAGTAGCCTGCTGCATAGTACATACGTTTTTTTTTTTTCATTAAAACAACAAAATAGGATTACGTTTAGAAAATATAAGGCACTTTTATACGACAATGCTGTATTATAAGGTTTTGAAGGAAAATGAGAAACTGGTGCTTAATTTAATGAGGAGTGATCACAGAAAACGGGCTGTCCTTTTCCTTGCGAGGGAGACGCTGTATAGGAACTCATCCGCACACCACGCCCATCATCCTTCCCTCCGCTTCTCGCTTGTAATATTTTGTTGATGACGGGATTTGATAGAATTAGGATCCCAAAAATCTCGTTAACGTTCAGTTAGCGTTGTCGATCATTCTGTAATTATAAATAACAGTGTTGTTATCGTCTAGTTGCCATGCAAAATGCTACACATACAGCAATAGGCAAAGAGACACAGTGTTCTTCATAAGAATTTGAAAAAAAAAGTTGTGATTTTTTTTTCAGTTTTGTTTTAGAAATTTGTAAACATTTATGAATAAATTTTAAATGCAGGGAAGTTTCGTCTTCTACATTCTCGAAGATTAAATGTTGCCTTACGTCACGGTACTAGCCAAATTAATAATAGTGTAGAGTAACTACTAGAGTGATATATCTGGTGTATCAAATTCCTTCAACTTAAAGCCAGGCTCGAAAGCGCTAAGCCCTAAGTATGCCTTCTTTTTTTCACTCTCTGCCTGAGCAAACCGCGTCTTGAATTTGTGATCACGATACAAGAACAACTTTGAGCTATTTAAACGCGCACCCGAGTGTGTGTGTGTGTGTGTGTGTGTGTGTGTGTGTGTGTGTGTGTGTGTGTGTGTGTTCTAGATGTTAGATTGGCCACTGTATTTTCTATTCTAGAATTTTCTTGTCGTATACATTATTTTATGTACATTTTATTACTACCCTGATATTTTGTTAGCTTCTCCGAACTAATAAACTTGCGTAGTTTTTTTTAGATCGCGGAGGAACACCTGTACTTGGCCAGGTACAGGCGTAGGGTGTGAGCAGCGTAAACAGAGAGGGACACGCTTCCCTTTGACCAGATTAACCTGGTGGGGAAATGTAGCTATTGGGAATAGAATGTACGATCGTGAAATGTTTTCCTCTTAGAATATCAGAGAAGATTCTCTCTCTCTCTCTCTCTCTCTCTCTCTCTCTCTCTCTCTCTCTCTCTCTCTCTCTCTCTCTCTCTCTCTCTCTCTCTCTCTCTCTCTCTCTCTCTCTCTCTCTCTCTCTCTCTCTCTCTCTCTCTCTCTCTCTCTCTCTCTCTCTCTCTCTCTCTCTCTCTCTCTCTCGCTCACTGGTGCATAGAAAATGGATGGAGCACTTGTCGCTTCTCCCTGATAAGATGCAGCAGCTTTTCAGTCCAGTGCCTGCCCTGTCTCCTGGGCACATGAGGAAACAGAATAGACCGGGAAGGGCAGATCCATTACCAATGTAAAGCAAATGAAAATAATATAGGATATGTACTTGTATACGTATCATTATTATTTCTTTTTTATTGCCAAAAGAGTGACATTAGCAACAATATAGGATATGTACTACATATAATGTATATACTACATATAATGTATAACTACATATAATGTACTACATATAATGTATACATATAATTATTATCTTTTTTTTTTTTTATTGCCAAAAGAGTGACATTAGCAAACCAAAGTGTGACAGTTAACAGAGTGGAAGGATGTCAGAATTCGGTGCATGTTCCCATAAAGGCCTGATCACTGATGCGTAGTGCTATACATACATTATTTATTTATTTTATTCCGTTGAAGAGCGCGTTACAGAGAGAGAGAGAGAGAGAGAGAGAGAGAGAGAGAGAGAGAGAGAGAGAGAGAGAGAGGTGGGATGGGCTTTATAAACTGTAGTGTAGAGATAGGTATGTGAACCATAAAGGGGTAAGAATCAGTGTTATACTCCATTCCGTTCTTTTGTGATTTGGAGACCTAAGGGTGTGTCCATCCGTTGCTCAACCATGCTCTAGCACAGTGGTTCCTAAACTGGGGGTCATGGCCCATTGGGAGGGGCCATACAGCAAAATTTGTGGGGCCATAAGCTGAAGTTATGTACATATGAAAATCCCAAGGCCCACCACACTAGAACAATATGAGGTGGAATGAATAAAATTACAGGTATTGCCGGAGTTTCTTTCATAATGGACCTCAATAAATGTAGGACTACAGACAGTCACTGTAGTCATGAGATGTGAATTGGGGGGGAGGAGGGTGCCCATGGATGAGGATCATGTGTGAAAAGTGGGCAAAGATCAGAAAAGGTTTGGGAACCACTGCTCTAGCAGCATGTAAGTAACACAGTGCCGGTCAAGCTGTTAACATGTTGTGAACTGTTGTGTCCAGGCAATACTGGCAGTACTGGTGGCGAACATGTTTGCAGCACCGATGTGCCTGAGCCAGTGTGTGTGTTTGAGGCACAAGGATGGCGTCATCGTTGCTGTGAACATGTCTAAAACATTACAAAATCATGCTTCCGAACAAATGTTTAGTTACTGTTGCAAACATGCAATAAGCATGCTGAAAACACAACAAATGTTTAAGGACTTGTGTGAATTCACCCTGAAGAATAGTATACTATGACATGCAAAAGCAGCAGTAAAGCAAGTGTTCGTTCCGAGATAGGAAGGGAGGAATGCGTAGCTTTTTTGTTTTGGAGTTGATAATGATGTTCTATATCTTTTCTTTTCAGTTTGAATTAATTTACTTCCTCAGCAGTTTTTTGTTGAGTATCTCGTGCGTTTCGAAAATACAAAGGAAGGTAATGCTCTTTTTTTCATGTTTGCGACCTCGTCAAAGTTAAAAGTCCTTATGTAATGTTGGTGTATGTACTATATATTGTGTCTTCCATGTGAGTTTTCCCGTACTGTAGATGATGTAAATCGTTCACGGAGATCGCACGCCCTGCTCAGCCATCATTCACGATCGCCCCTTCACAATAAACATTGGTCGTATATGTGCGCAACGCTGTTATTTATTAGTTTGTCATGTTCCTTCCCACATTTTCAGGGTGACTACTTAATGCCTGTACCATCCTTCACTTCACGGCAAAGGTTCGAGCTTCACTTACTTCAAGGAAAAGTGTTCAGTAGCAATCGTTAATGCTGGATTAAACTCTCTAAAGGATTCCGCTCAAAGCCTGTTTTTGCCGGCTGCTTCGTTTTCATCTTTTTAGTTTCCTTTTTTAGTTTCAATTTTCCTTTAGGCTGGAAAACAACTGCCCTAATGGTAAGATCAGCTCCACTATTGGAAGATTCACCAAAAATGTGCATTCAGTAAGTTTTTAGTGTGTAAAATTGTTTCAAGATCTCATTTTTTTTTTTTTCAGCAACAAACCGCACATTATTGGGTTCGCTTTGCAACAAGGCCATAAAATGTAAAGTCGATTACCTGAGATCGACAACTTGTCATCAGAATAGTAGCTGGACATATTTTGGTTTCCATTCCTTTACCTCGGAATTTTGCCGGCAAACATTTTACGCACGCACTATACGTTACTAAAAATTGCATTTTAACGTCATTTCCAGTCGCGGTATTGACATTTCGATACAACCACTAATTTTTTGACTGCCGGTAAAAGGTTGTGAGAAATGCAAACAAGATAGCGAACTTAGGGCTGGCGGTGAGTGTTCTGGATGCCACGGGTGAGTTTTGATTGTGGTCTTGTAAACTCTCCTCTTAATTGCTATTGCTTTGTCTTCCTCTTGCAAGTCTACGAGTAAAGCTATATATACTCGTACTTGAAGAAATTAATAGTAACTCAACAATAAAGTAGATAATAAAAAGCGGAACACTCTGGTGATTACTTCCCTGAAAATTCATTTTTTTGTAACGTCTTATTTCTAAAATCTGCAATTAGATACATGTGGTGAACGCAGAAACTTAAAATCATACAATATTATACCTTATTGGTATCGTATAAAACACAGAGTAAAAACTATTATTTCCCAGAAAAGCCATGCCCTGTAAACCTGGATGCCATCAACTTTCAGTTCACTGTGATGAACAAAAAGCTGCACAGAGAGTAAGAAAATACAAGTGAGGTGTATTGATGATTTGGGCAAAAAAATTTAGTGTAAAAATTATTACTTCACAGAAAAGTCATCTCCTGTAAACCTGGATGTCTTGCAGCTTCAGTCTCCTGTAATAGATAAAAGTTGCACAGAAAGTAAGAATATACAGGTATGCTGTGCTGCTATCATAGTTAATATCTAAAGTGGGAGTGAAACTAATGTTATGGGAAATGTCATCTCACGCCTTCAAATTTGCTAGTGCTTTTCAATCTGCCACCGGCCACTAGCAAGTTTGATGACCCGTGTTGTGATGTGTTGCGGCGTGCTGCTCGTACCGGAGTTCTGATGCGGTCATTGGTTGTTGACAAAACTGCAGGTCGGCGATGTTTGTTACCGCTGAATATGTCCTTCGAAATGGCGGCATGAAAATTCGTGACGTCCCTGCATGACCTTTATGGATGGACGCTGCAATCCGGAACGCCACAGTGTTTTTCAAGGCGAACCGACCTTACACCACCTTCCCTGTGACCCATGATCAGCGGCACCTCTTTTCCATAATCGTTATTACCGTTGTCACTTGTATTATGTCACTGTAAAAATCATTGTTAACTATTAATGCGTCACCGTCACCGTTGCCATCATTGTTTTCCTCTCTCACATAGTATGGTCAGCATCAACATAGTTAACGGTCCCCATAACGTGAATATAATTATCTATTAACTGACGGGTCTTTACCTCATCATGAGTGTAAAGTAATCGTAGAGTAATTGAGAGAATAATCGAGTAAGTGGGAGAGTCCATAGACAAACAAATACTGATATACAAATGAATGTGTTTGTTTAGATTTATAAATCGGGGAAAAAAAAAGCAAAAAGAAGCAAAAGTAATAAGTTCAATTTTAAGTTTAGAAGCAAACAAAAAATGTGTACTGCCTTTCGTTTTTGTTTCAATGAAAGAAAACAAACAGATGGCTCCAGTGCTACGTTTCCAAACAAATGATAAATCGGGCTGTTGTTGAATTTTAGAAAGAATACAAATGAATTCAATTTTACGTTCACAGGCAAACAAACAACAGAACAAACAAATGTGCTCACTGACCTTTGACCTTTACACACACACATCAGCCAAATTGACCTCCTCCCCCAAACTTTAGCATTCCATGGGAGGTTCCCGCGCCAAATTTGGTAGTCGTACTTGCAGTGGCGCAAGTTAAGTCATTACCAGCAATCCGGAAACCTAGCCATGCATCAGATCACTCACCCGCCGTGCTGTTATTCAATACACCTGCTGCACACCTGTTTGCTTTTTTTCCAGGTGGGGTTCAGGCATTTATTTTTTGGTGCAAGGCAGTAATTTACTTAGAAAATAGAAATATTTAACGATTATAAGAATACTCCCTCATTTTTTTCCTTTACTCAATATATACCGTAACGTTTTGTATGTTGACTCGTTGATATGGACATTTTGATGGATAGTGTGTGTGTGTGTGTGTGTGTGTGTGTGTGTGTGTGTGTGTGTGTATGTGTGTGTGTGTGTGTGTGTCCGAGAGAGAGAGAGAGAGAGAGAGAGAGAGAGAGAGAGAGAGAGAGAGAGAGAGAGAGAGAGAGGAGGGGCCTGTGGGGAAGATGAACAACAGACTGCTTTGCCATCAGATCATGGTAGGCTCAGACCGGAAACATTTGCATTTGTGATCAGATTAGGCTTGGTCTCGACTGAAATCCCTGCTTACTGGAATCGGGCGTAGTCCTGAACTGGCGTCAAAGCGCCCGCACTAGTTGTCACTCCCCTCTCACGAAACGGTGCGCTTCAGTGTCATTAACAAGGGGAGATATAGGACAGTTTTATATCACACCAAGATATAACGCAGCTGGGGCCGAGCTGCGTGCTGCCGTCAGTGTGAGAGGAACCAGCAGTTAGTGTAACGGGAATTACTGGAGTTCGATGTGAACGAACAAAAATAATGTAAAATGTTATCGGATATACTTTCCCATTCCAAAAGAATGTTAACTATATGCGTTTGGTTAAAAATAAAAAAGCTAATGGAATGAAGGTTTATAAACGTTAGCAAAACTTACTGTAAGTGCAGCTGTACTCGTGCGTGTTTCAGTCTGTGATTATCTTGTTAGTGAAACAAAAGAACTTGGATGGAATGTATATATATTTTTTTTAATGGGATTGTTTACTGTATTCCGGTGGAAATTGAATTATGCAAGTGTCGGATCGGTACAAGAAGGCAAGTCGTGCTGCAAAAGTACGGGTTCGACTCCACAGACACACCATGACTAAAACAACAACCATGAAAACACTCACATCGTCCCTACGAATGTTTGTATAAGAACATTTTCTGTCCCGGCTTTATTTTCTGTTTTAGATATATGTTTGTTCTCACTGATCGGCGTCACTCAGGTAAGCAATGATTCACAAGGGAACATAAGCATCGCAGCGCTTAAGTATTTGCCGCAGTGGGTGAAAAGCACACCTTGCCTAAATTCCTAACACTGTACGCACCAACATTTTTGTAATTCACATAAATCTCACCCGAGTCTTTGATGTCGGCCATTCCATTTATGCATTATAAATTGTTGGTGTAAATGGCGCATTGATGTTCATGTTCATTGTAATAACTGCAATGGACAGCACTGTTTCACTTGCTAATGCCGCTCTTTCGGTACAGATTTTTGAGACCCAACATTATAACTAAACTACAACATTTAAAACTGTGACTGCTACTACATTCCTGCTGCACCACTAACAGCCGCATTTGTTACTGCTACCACCACTAGCATAACAACCATTGCAATGAAAACCACTACCATCATCACCACTGACATTACCACCACTATCTTTATTGTTATCATTACCTCCATTGCCATAACCACCACCCAATCACCTGCACACTACCATCTCAGTACCATCACATCCTCCAGAACCGTTACTCTCCCGCCACTATCATACCTACATCACCACTGGATCATCCCTCTTGTAATTGTCATCGGTGTCACTCACCACTACAACAACTGCACAACCTCAGCACCATCATTACACTAACGCAAACACCATATTAACACCACACAAACACCACATCATCGCAACTCTAATTATATGTTGCAAACACTGCAGAACTGAATTATCACAACACCACACCACCACCACATGGCTTTGGAAGTTATGCATCACCAGAATGCGACCCATAACACAAGCATCACTATCACCACCATGTCACAGCTCGTACCCGAACACCTCGCCAGACGTCAAGGAGTGGTAATGGGAGAAGAGAGGTTGGTTAGGAATGGGTGATGGTTTTGGGGTTAGGGAGGCGCAGCGCCATGAAACACCCGCTCCCCAGTTACCCACAGATCCCTTCTCGCCACCACGACCCAATATTCTTCCAAGAGACTTTAGCTTCTCCCAGCCCTCCTCCCAGCCTCTCGCGCCTCACCTCTTCCCTTCTCTCTTCCTTCTCCAATTCCCTTTCCTTGTCTCCGACCCTCCCTGACCCGCCTCAGTTCCTTCCTTCCACACCCTTCTCCCTTGCCTCCCTTCCTCCGCTCCATTACACCCCCCCCCCCTCCCTTTTGCCCCTCCGCCATGAATCGTCCTCCCGGCACTAACTCTCGATATTGATGGCCAATCCTCTCTGTCTGGAACTCTCCTCAGCCACTCCCGTTTTCCTTGTTAAATAGTGTATAAACACAGGTTTTCTCGTTGAGGAAAATGCTACATTTATCCCTTGTTCGTCCTGCACCAATCACGCCCACTGGTGTTTTTGTTTTTTTCCCTGTTTTTTTTTTTTCCCTTGCTTTTTTCTTTTCAAAGTTTGGGCCAAAATATTTCGATTTTGTGTTCCGCCCCAAGCATCCACCCTCCGCTAGTCCTCCCTCCGCTCCCCGACACATT
>NC_087155.1:10774191-10776691 GCF_035594125.1 Scylla paramamosain
GCTCGCTTGAATATGTAATCAGTTTGTACCTTGGAAATTCCGTTTATGGAATCGTTTCTTTCATTGCAGGGAATGAAATCTGATTCAGCAAATATTCTCTAGATATGAAAGGTCTTGTATGAAAGCGCTGGTGGGGAATGGGAGGGTCAGACAGAGTACGCTCATAACTCTCTCATACCTTTTTTCAAACCATGCCTTGTGTCTGAATATACCTGGCGTGTGTTTAACAAACAGCTGCGCAACATCAGGTGAATAGCTACGAGTACAAACAGCAACTAGGTTATAATGTATAAACAACAACTGGTTTATAATAAACACAGCTGTCTGCTTCCCCTGGAATGCCGGTTTTTAGGAATTTTCTTATCTCTGCAATGGCTTACTGGCACTAGACGCCTGAGAGGACTCACTCGAGATAGGATAGCTTACGTCACTCATTGTGAGCCTGGATATCTACGAACAGGAATCCCAGTTGTGGTGGTGGTGTTCTTGTTGTTGTTTTTTATCGTGGAGGTGTTGGTGATAATGGTAACAATGTTGTGTGTGTGTATGTGTGTGTGTGTGTGTGTGTGTGTGTGTGTGTGTTTAGGTGGGTGGTTGGGTTTTATAATAATGAAAAATAAGAAAAAGAAAATAATTTAAGGGACTTAAAAGATGCAGTCTTCACTTTGCTTCACCTGCACCACCATAGTCCGGATAACATAGTGACCTCAATTAGCGATCGTCCCACCAACAATGATTACTTGCACGGAAACGCACGGAAACACAACTAAATTGTTGTATCTCGTATAAGTATCTTCATAGCATTTGGCATAAGTGGATTGGATTGATTGTTCCAAGGAGGAGCAAAACGGTTTTGTTTTCGTAAATGTCAACCAGTATCACCGCAGCAACCTTTCCTGACTACAGAAATGGAGTACTCGAGACCCTTGTATATGAAGCTGTTGTACAAAGAACGAGCTGGTATTTTCTTTCCTCTCTTGAGCTATTTTCCCATAATCCTTTGTCATTTCCAGCAGCACTTAGTCTGTTCCTACTTGCTGTCCAATAGAAATATTTGTGTGTCCATGTATGTAAGTTAGTACATCTCTTACATATGAGCTGCTTCCTGCACCCTTAAATGAGGTGGACGTCAAATTCTGCTTTATGAATTTTCCCTGTTTTTCCTTTACATAATAATTTACTTTTTTTTTTTTTTGTCACGGTCTGTCTGAAAGAAAAATAATCTTGAAAATATGTGGGTGGTGAGATCGTCCCGGGGAAGAGAAAAGTGATTCACGTGGAATGAACTGCCGTTATGGTCCAATTTAAGGGTCTTGCAGCGCGCGAAGTACGTCCTATGTACACTTGAGGTGAAATTGCCGCCGAGTCGCTATCATGCAAGTTTTTCCGTATCATCAAAGTGCAGGAGAGAGAGCAACATCCTGAGACGAAGACTAACCCGCTTACGACAGAGGAGGGGCTTTAACTGGTAAGAAACTGGTGAATTTAAACATTTATGCTCTTATTTCTTATGTTCTTATTTCTGAGTTTGCACATATAGGCTTTTAATCCCAAACAAGCACGTGCTGAAAGGCCACGTTAATTGCAATTGTTGATTTTTCATTTTTATAGAGTACGATAACTATTGTACAAACTTCAGATCGTTCTAAGAATGGTAACTCGCTCACATAAAGCAATGCGGGAATTAGGGAAAGTAGGACACGAGTATACGCCCTTCTCGCGCCACGCAGCATTAGTTAGCAAGTCCCTTCCCGCCGCTCTCCCCAACCCGAGTAAGAGTTCTGAGGCTTTGGCCCGCCCAGCACCGCACCACCCACTCCGCTGGTAAAATATTTTGGAGAAATGTTTGGCTGCATGCAAATAAAGGTGTGGAAATCTGAAGAGAACGTGATATACAATCTTAATACGAATTTGCCTTACAGAACTCTCCTTGTGTCTGTATGTCTGCGTGTTTTTCTGTCGTTTTTCTTTGCGCTCGTATGTCTCTTGTATCTCTCTCTCTCTCTCTCTCTCTCTCTCTCTCTCTCTCTCTCTCTCTCTCTCTCTCTCTCTACTCTCTCTCTCTCTCTCTCTCTCTCTCTCTCTCTCTCTCTCTCTCTCTTTCTCTTTCTGTGCGCACGCACACACACACACACACACACACACACACACACACACACACACACACACACACACACACACACTGATCGAGGGTAAGGGGAAGCAGGGTAGGTAGGATACAGCGAGCGCCACATGTTGACATCACCCCAACTCGAATTTGCCAAGACTTGTAAACACATAAACAGAAAAATGTGTCTGTTGTGGAGATGGATTGCCACTAAATTCTTGCTTCGATGCAAATAGTCTTTCCCCAGTTCGTTTCAGTGTGCAGTGTAAATTATTTACTAACCTTCAGATTACAATTTACGGGAGACCTGCAGCATTAAGGAAGCTAAGAGAGGGCACTGACCTCAGCGAAATATATAATGTAGTTCTGTCTTTTGTTATGTAAAGTTATTTG
>NC_087155.1:10781691-10796691 GCF_035594125.1 Scylla paramamosain
TTTTTTTGTGTGATAGTGCAATTCAATTTCAGTGTTTATACCAGCATGAAGTAAATTTGTCATCATTTTTCATAGGTTTCAACATTTATATTCATTCACCAGCTGTAGGAAAGACTGCTTATATTTTAGATAGATATGTTATACGTAAGGTATAATGGAAGTTAATATAGTAGGCAGAAAACAAGCAGATATGCAGAAAGGAAATCATGTAGGCAGGCAGGCAATTAAATAAGCAGGCAGGGAAGCAAGTAGACAGGTAGACTAGCAGAGGCAGGTAATGAGGCAGACACGCGTACACTCCATGCAGTAAACACACATCAGTTATTTGACGTACTGAATTTGCCGGTGCTTAAAACGCTTGCCTTTGTTTCTTATACGTTGCTGACATTCATAGCTATTTGCAACAGACATCCACTAGCATTCATGCCTCTTTAGTTTTTTTTTTTTTTTTCTTTCTTTTTTTAACTTTTTTTTTTTTTTTTTGTTTCTGCGAATGTTACACGTTTTCTATTCGAGTTTTGTAAGTTAACCACCAAACATTTTATTCTCCAGGTGATCCCATTAGGGTCAAATGACGTTATTTCCCACAGCGTGAGGAGATTTTGAGAAAATAATTAACAATTTAGTTTAGTAAAGTTGCGTCAGATTACACCACTTAGTCTTGCTTGCTTAGTCTCTCGCTCGAGTCATTAGGTATAAACATAGCTCTTGCCAGCTGGTGCGATCGAGGACAACACTACTTTCTTCCTTCTTATAACTTAACTTCTTATTTATTATAATTAGTTGCAGTCGGTTGCTTTTTTTGTTTGCTAATTACGTATTTCTCTTCATAACTTGTTTCTAGTTGTGTATTTCCTACGTATTTCAGTAAGTGGCTGGAGGACTAGAACTGATAATAATCGACGTGGGAGTCATTTGTTCATTGGTAAATGATAGAAAGTCGATCAAAGGCCAGTTGGGGTCAGTCTTGATTTTTGACTCACGTCAGTCTGTAGTTATTCTTAGGGTGAAGTGACTGGTGGCCAGGCAGCATCATCAACTGGGATGGTCAGCCTGCATTAAGAGCATCCTTTGTTGTCTCCATCAGCTGTAGTATCGCGTATCAAAACTCGTGTTAGTTAAAGTTATATATATTAAGTATACTTCATTATACGAATTCCAGGGTCAATGAAAGATCTGAAGTTTCATGAAGGGGTTGATGAGCTGAGGAATTCGAAAACCTTTGGGCTTAGAGGTTGGTCGTTACCATTTCCTAATAAATATTTCAGGAAATGTATACTACTTCAGAACTCTTTTGAATATCTCCTTGATGGAAAAAGAGTTGTGCATATACCAGTTGCATAAAAATACCAGATGCTCTTGAGTTCGGAGGAAAAACGCAGTAGCTAAGAGATTAGATGTACTCGTAGAACAACTGCAACCATACCTCCTTCGGTAATGCTTGCCCAGTTCAGTCGTCAGGATACATAACTCGTGTCCATATTCTATCTTACATAATGAACTCGTTGAAAAACAAACACAGAAACACACCAATTACTTCTCGAACCCGAAATCCTCGCAGGCTTAGATTCCACATCCTGGCTGTTGGATATTGATTTGTTTGCCTCTCATTGGGAACTGACCGGCCGCTTTGTATTCCACGGGATCCATGCAGCGTGCGGTTTTATGTAAATCTCGAAATTCTCTCTCTCTCTCTCTCTCTCTCTCTCTCTCTCTCTCTCTCTCTCTCTCTCTCTCTCTCTCTCTCTCTCTCTCTCTCTCTCTCTCTCTCTCTCTCTCTGTGTGTGTGTGTGTGTGTGTGTGTGTGTGTGTGTGCGGGCGCGCGCGCGTGCGTGTGCGTGCGTGCGTGCGTGCGCGTGTGCGTGTGCGTGCGTGCATGCGCACGTGCGTGTGTGTGTGATCTACGGGAGATGTAGGTTATTATTGCATTGGATAATAAAAATTGCCTATCCTGGAGTGATATTTTACGAAGTTTCAATGGATTTCACACAAAAACCTGCTTAGTGGAATCTAGCATTCACTTGTTACCGCGTCATAGTTCAGTGTTCAATCAAGTGAAAAGATTGAGATACAGCTCGTATTTAACTGAAGCTGAATTGTTTCAGTCTGCTTCAGTAATAGTTTTTCGTTCCCCATAAATTGCTCACACAGTTTCAGCATTATCATATAACTGTCCCTGATGCATGCACTTGAATTATGACTCCTGATACCTAGATGCATTTATATTTATGAAACTAATTCAGGATACTGAATTATGGGTATTTACCAAACTATTCCAATGACTTGTGCATCAACTCCGGCAACTCATTATGATAAATCAAGCCTGGCGAAATGTATTACCCAGGAGTCACAAAAAGACAGAAGAGAGGCAGAGAGAAATTAAGACTGGAAAGCCGTTCAAGAGAGAAAAAAAAAAAAAGCTTTACATAATGGTAAATCGTGAAAGAAAAATAATAATGTATTAATAAAAATCATAAAATAGAACAAATGAAAAAAACTGACATTAGTAAAAAGAACAATAACGAAAAAAACTACTAGTATATGTAAGAATTGCTAAGAGAAAATTTGTCCTAATATATTTGGCATGCTCATACTTAACAGAGGCGCTTATATTATGAAACCCGGTGAAAATTTGAGGTACCGATAATATTATGCCTGTCTGGAGAAAACAAGGGGAAAACACCTCCGTAGAGAAATGTACGTGCAGCGAGATGGATAAGAAGAAAAATCACCCACTGGAATTACACGACTCAAGGCAACAGGTAAATGAAGATAAATTGTGCTGTGGTGAATATGGAGTGAAAGAGAAGGTGGTGGTGGTGGTAGCGGTGTGTGGCAGAGATAAGTGTGGATGAGTGTGTTGTGCTACTGTTCAAAGGCAGAAGAGGAGGAGGAGGAGGAGGAGGAGGAGGAGGAGGAGGAGGAGGAGTTAATGAACTGTATTATCTTTGTTTTTTGTCTTACTGATGGCGGACAATGACGATGGTAATGGGTATGGTGGTGGTGGAGGTGGTGTTGCTGCTTTTACTATTATTAATGCTGTTTTTCTGCTAATCCTCCTAGGTATTATTACTACCATCATACTACTACTACTAGTACTACTACTACTATTATTTTCACTGGTGCTGCTATTACTTCTACTGCTACTACTACTTTTACTACTTCTACAACTGTTTCCACCACCGCTTCTTCCATTGCTTTCCATTAGTGATGCTAGTTATGATAAAAATAAAACGAACAAATACGTCAAGATATGATGAAAGGCGCTTCAGGTTACGAGTATAGCTATTCCCTTTTATCTATTTTCAATCCTACTATTAAACCCTTCATCTTTACCTTTATTTCACTTGCGCCTTCCTTTCATCCACTTCCTTCCATGTTTGCTCTTTGTATGTTTGTCTTTTCTCAATCCATCCCCTCGCATTTGTCACATCCACTTTCTCCCTACCCCTTTCATCCATCCATTCATCCATGTTTTTTTGTTGTCTCATGTTTCCCTGAATCCTTCGCCTTTATTACCAACGCCAGCCTTTCATCCAAAACAAATCCACGTGACAAACTCGAGGTGTTGCTAGAGATAAATGATGCAATAAATCATTCTCACTTCATCCAATCGCTTCTTCCCACCGCCTTCGTCCACCCCTTGTCCCCCTCTTGTCTCCTCCTCCCCCTTCTTCCCTCCTCCTTCCCCTCTTCCCTCCTCCTCCTCCTCCTCCTCCTCCTCCTCCTCCTCCTCCTCCTCCTCCTCCTCCTCCTCCTCCTCCTCCTCCTCCACCCTGATTCTGACAGCTGGGAATCATTTTCTTTTCATAAGCATATTAGTTAAAGACTTTTCAGAGATGTCAAACGACGTGAATAAGTTTTGCACTTGAAACATGTTACTAGTCATTAAAAGCTGAATGTAACCTCTCAGTAATTAAACTTCATTGATTAGAGAAGAGTAGGTCAAGGCTAAATGAGTTGTGATGTTTTCTTTTTTTTTCATTCACTTTGTCATAATTATAGTCATTAAAAGAAGGAAAATCGTTATCACTTGATTATTCTGTCACTCGGAGATGGGTTTGTTTGTATCGATTTTTTTTTTTTTTTTAATTAGTCCGAAATTATTGTTGACGTGGCTACACTCCCTTCCTCCAACGTGCGCTTAGTTCTCTGGTCACACGTCCTACCATTGTCTCTCACTGTTTTGTCTACGTACGTACTCGTATATCAGCTCTCCCTTGCCATCCTTTGTTGCTCGTTCTACACACAAAAAACTTTGACACAAATTCCTGTTTTATTTCAACGTGTAAAAAAAGCTATAATATTCTCTCTCTCTCTCTCTCTCTCTCTCTCTCTCTCTCTCTCTCTCTCTCTCTCTCTCTCTCTCTCTCTCTCTCTCTCTCTCTCTCTCTCTCTCTCTCTCTCTCTCTCCTCTCTCTCTCTCTCTCTCTCTCTCTCTCTCTCTCTCTCTCTCTCTCTCTCCTCTCCTCTCTCTCTCTCTCTCTCTCTCTCTCTCTCTCTCTCTCTCTCTCTCTCTCTCTCTCTCTCTCTCTCTCTCTCTCTCTCTCTCTCTCTCTCTCTGCCATGTGTAGGAGTACCGGCTTGTAGCTTTCTTGATGTTCTCATGCTGTCTCTTAATGATCAAATATGTTTAATTGATTGAGGATTTTTTTTTTTTTTTTTTGTGTGTGTGTTTACTTTAAGTCTCCCGACGCGTAAAACTCAGAAGTGTATCAGTAAATTTTTAATCTGGGACCACAGGTCGATACAGGCTCCTCATGGTATTATAGGCTTATCCTTCCCCCTCTCTGCTTTGCTACTTGCACCAGTGGTTAATACCGTTATGTGAAGGATAGACGAACATTTCATCCTTTACCGCTGTGTGGTTTAAACCGGCTGTAGCGTAACTTACTCGTATTCTTTAATTTTATCTTGTTAAGGTCTGTGAATTTGGAATCATTCTGTATTTTTTTCGTTTTTTGTTTTTGTTTTTCATGTGATTAAGAATACTCTATTTATATGATTGGCAAACATTAATTTATCATTATCGAAAATATAACAAGTTGCAGTTTTGTGTTATCAGATTGTTTAATAGGAACTTCAAAATGTATTTATCTAGCATTGGTAAATTAATCATCATGAATATTAGGCAGAAATTCAGTAATTATATATATATATATTATATATATATATATATATATATATATATATATATATATATATATATATATATATATATATATATATATATATATATATATATTTTTTTTTTTTTTTTTTTTTTTTTTCCTAATTGTCTATTGCGAGTCCACATTCATACAGCATGCAGTGATTATTTGAAAAAAGAGAAGTGATGAATGAGCGTTGGTATTAAGTATCGTGTGTTTTATGAGCTCAAAAGTTGCATGATGATGGTGGTTTTCATTATTAACCTTGAAAATTAAACTGTGTCGGTATGCATATTTGAAGGGAGATAAGTGGATTAGCTGCGAGGTGAATTAATTGCCAGTATTTGATTAAATGAACTCCATCAGTTACATGATCAGTAGAATTATAGTGTGGAATAAGAGCATAGAAATTCCTGGTCCATCACGCAGGAAGGGGAGCTGGCTGGAGCTAGTTCGCATGACAAATACGTGAAGAATTGTAATAAGAAGGGTAAGGATGGTGACTCTAATGATGATAATGATGGCAATTTCAATGATAATAATGGTAGTAATAATAATTATAAGACAACAACAACAACAACAACAATGCAACAATAACAGTAATAATGCTAATATGTGACACGGCATGATGTGTATGGATCAATGAGAAAGAGAAACAAGGGGAAAGATTGAATTATTGTTTTCAAACAAGTAATTCAGCCTTTGCTCTGCTTTCCCTCGCTGTAGCATAAAAACATCAATAACAACAACAACAAACAACAGCCACAACAACAATAAACAATAAAAAGAAATAATAATAACGACAGCAACAGCAACATCAACAACAACAACAACTTAAGCAATAAGAACAACAGCAACAAGAACATAATAATGATAATGATAACAAAGGTGGAGATGATGACAATAATGATAGTAATAATAAACTAGTAATAGTAGTAGTAGTAGTAGTAGTAGTAGTAGTAGTAGTAGTAGTAGTAGTAGTAGTAGTAATAATAATAATAATAATAATAATAATAATAATAATAATAATAATAATAATAATAATAATAATAATAATAATAATATCCGCCATTTGTACCCTTTGTCCTTAAGTATAACTTTCCGGTCTTTGTTAATTACACATTCCCTGCAGCTCCGAATTATTAGATAAAGAATGTCAGACAAATTATTATTATTATTACTATTGACCTTTATGCAAGATGAAAAGTTAAGAGATAAAGGTAACACTAATACTACCTAAATAATATTGATGTTGGGTATAGAAATATTCCTTGGATACAAAAGTAATCCGAATTCAATAAATTTTACCTAATAATTAAATAGAAAAAAAAAAATATATATATATATATATATATATATATATATATATATATATTATATATATATATATATATATATATATATATATATATATATATTATATATATATATATATATATATATATATATATATATATATATATATATAAGTTGGTTGTCTAGAAAATACCCTTGAAATGAATCTCCGGTGCTCGCGTCAGAATATTTTGTGGTGCCTGGATCAGAACTCGTTATTATAGTGCTCCGGCCGGGACTACTGTGATGCTCGCATCAGAACTCTGTAAACTTTTCAAACTGTTTGGTAAGCATTTGAGTGAATAATTCAACACTTTGCAGTCCCCAATACTTGTCACAACTCTGGGGGTGTCAACTTCGATTACCTGAGGTGACTTTTATCCTGCACCCTTGCCAATTGATAAATGTAAATGAATTGGTGATCTCCTACCCTAAAGATTCTATCAAACTGAACACCAAATTTTCAAAAGGAAGCGCGTGATAAGCATAAGCCACAACAAAGGCTAGGAAGCACAGAGCCTTAAACATTATTTCCATGCAACACCTGAAGGTCACTCATTATAAACGCAATACATAGAAGCGCAATTTCATATTTGTCAGATTGGCTTACGTGACACTCAGCATTATACAAACATCTGCTATATAATTGCAGCGTGTCATTATTGGGGAAAATTAATGGTTCCAACAAATCTTGTTTTCTTGCCCGTAGCCTGTTAAAAGAGGGACATTACACACGCACGCACGCACGCACACTCTCTCTCTCTCTCTCTCTCTCTCTCTCTCTCTCTCTCTCTCTCTCTCTCTCTCTCTCTCTCTCTCTCTCTCTCTCTCTCTCTCTCTCTCTCTCTCTCTCTCTCTCTCTCTCTCTCTCTCTCTCTCTCTCTCTCTCTCTCTCTCTCTCTCTCTCTCTCTCTCTCTCTCTCTCTCTCTCTCTCTCTCTCTCTCTCTCTCTCTCTCTCTCTCTCTCTCTCTCTCTCTCTCTCTCTCTCTCTCTCTCTCTCTCTCTCTCTCTCTCTCTCTCTCTCTGATGTGCAAGGGGTGTGAGCAGTGTTCAAGAGCAGTAAACTCAAGACCCCTGATGTCCCACCGATGTCCCAAATTTTATTCCCGTCGAGAGGAGCAGTCAGCCACACGCAGCCCTGATACGATACCTTTGATTGCCACTTCGGTCAAGGAAAGCACCGACTGGCTACATGGGCTTTTGAGGGGTGCTATCATAAAAAGAATGAAAAAAAAAAAAAAAGAATGGCAAAAGACTAGCTTCTCCCCTCTCCCCGCCCACACGTGCTGGTCGAGGGAAGGTGGAGGGGGAAAAGATGGTGAACGTTCATGGGTGGATGTTTGAGTTTCAGTAATACACTTATGAAGAGATATCCTTTCCTGTACTGATGATCGACGACTTAGAACACCTGAGGACTCCATCCTACTGCAGCATTGCTTCATGTTTTGATACTACGAGTAAGATTACATATTACTCTTTACGTGAAGATTTTGTAGTTTCCTCAGAAGCTTGGACAGAACGTTACTTTTTTTCTTCTGTGCTACATAAAGCCATAAAGATTTGTAGGAATGGAATCGTCGTTAACTGTGTTTGCCTTTGTTGATACGTGACCTTCTTGTGACTTTAATTATATATGAATGTAACAAAATAAATCTTTATCGGTCACTCGCTCGTCTCCTCTGGAAGTGTTGTTGCACCAAAGATATCAGTTACGACGATTCAAAACCATCTTTTTTTTTTTTTCATTCCTAAACCTATTTTTTTTTTTTTTTCATTCTGAATATGGTATTGCCAGTATTTTTTGCGCGAATTTTTTTTTGCAAGCGTTGTCTTCCTGGCGCAAGTTAGCAAGTTAGTGTAATTCTCCAAAACGAAATACACATAACCGAAACCGTGGATATTTTTATTGTCTGGTAATGTTGAAATAAATAATTGATTCGTTAAACATAGACATATTTCAGGTTATCACGTTAATCATTCATTTCATCAGGGCTGGGAGGGTCTGTGCTTTAATCTCCCTGTTGGACACTCTGTTGTCGGTCATTTCAATCATTATTAAAATGAATAATTATGGAAATTACTGAGTTCTGTGAATATGTAAGAGAAGTCATCAGTTTCTACTATCATTAGAGAAAATAAAAAAGCGTGAAGTAGTAATTTAGCTATCCTTCATTTGAGAAGTTATTAGACTTCCAGGATTATTTGGAAATAATAAATTACTCCAATCATGGGCGGCAAATTCGTAAGCCTGACCTCTTAGTTCTTCCTGGTATAAATAATGTGCTTCATTGAATATTCATAAGCAGATTATAGTTCAAAATTGCAATCTCCTCTCTAAGTGTATATTTAGGATGCAGTGAAATGTTGAGGGGTTGTGTACCATTCATGTGTTAAACAAATGTGGAACCAGCAGTGATGCGTCAATGGCCATTTTTAACCGCCTCTCTCAAGGACAGCGGTAATCTTTGTGTGATGAACTGACCACGTAGTCACGTAGTGTGGCCGAAACACGAACGATTTGTTAGCCTGGTACTAAGAAAACATAGTTAACAAAATTACGTCTCATGTTATTAGTTATCCAATGTGTAAAGAGAAGACCGAACAAGAGATGAAATAGAAAATAAAAAAGTAGCCAATAATAAAACACTCAATAATGAGTGTCATGCAATACACTCAGTGCAGCGTGTACTTAAAACCATGATCCATTTTTTCTCTTTGAAGGCATCAAACTGCACGGAGAAGAAAAGAAATATTGGTGTAGAGCTCATCAGTCACGTGGATAAGATGACGAAAACACTGATTTCTTATAGTAATGAAGAGAACATCAAGATATAGGAAAGAAATGGAGCAGACAATTGTCCTCTGGTCTGTGAAAGTAAGAAAACATGAGCAATTAGCAAGTTCAGCAGAGTGGTGTTCATGGACAGAGCAATGGAAGACTACAAACACTGCGGCTATCTGTGACCTTTGCAATATAGTTAAAGGAGAAGAACAGCCACACCTTCGAACATACAATTTTAATTTTTTTTTTTTCCTTATAGCTTAACATTTGATAAAACTTTTTTTCCATACACGCTCGCATCTGTGTCTGTGTGTGTGTGTGTGTGTGTGTGTGTGTGTGTGTGTGTGTGTGTGTAATATATATATATATATATATATATATATATATATATATATATATATATATATATTATATAATATATATATATATATATATATATATATATATATATATATATATATATATATATATATATATATATATATAAAACAGAGACACTGGCCAAGGGGAACAAAAATCCAAAAAAAAAAAAAAGCCCACTGAGATGCCAGTCCCAGGAAAAGGTTCCAAAGCGGGTAGCCAAAAATAGAAGGATAAGTATCTTAAAACCTCTCTCTTGAAGGAATTCATTTCATAGGAAGGTGGAAATACAGAAGCAGGCAAAATTTACCAGAGAAAGAGATGAATTATTAAGATTACTGGTTAACTCTTGCATTAGAGAGGGTGGACAGAATAGGGGTGAGAGAAAGAATAAAGTCTTGTGCAGTGCGGCCCTGGCTGGAGGGGAGGCATGCAGTTAGCAAGATCAGAAGAGCAGTTTAACATGAAAATAGCGGTAGGAAGACAGCTAGAGATGCAACATTCCGGCGACGAGAGAGAGGCTGAAGACAGTCAGTTAGAGGAGAGAAAGTTGATGAACACGAAAAAGCTTTTGATTCCACCCTGTCTAGAAGAGCGGTATGAGTGGAACCCTCCCAAGACATGTGAAACATACTGCATACATGGACGGATAAGGTCTTTGTACAGAGGTTAGCAGCTGGGGGGGGGGTGAGGGAGGAGAAAACTGGCGGAGACGTCTCAGAACACCTAACTTCATAGAAGCTGTTTTAGCTAGAGATGAAATGTGAAGTTTCCAGTTCAGATTATAAGTAAAGGACAGACCAAGGATGTTCAGTGTAGAAGAGGGGGGACAGTTGAGTGTCACTGAAGAAGAGGGGATAGTTGTCTGGAGGATTTGTGTCGAGTTGATATACGGAGAAATTGAGTTTTATGAGGTATTGAACAATACCAAATTTGCTCTGCCCCAAACAGAAATTTTAGAAAGATCAGAAGTCAAGCGTTCTGTGGCTTCCCTGCGTGAAATGTTTACCTCCTGAAGGGTTGGACGTCTATGAAAAGACGTGGAAAAGTGCAGGGTAATATCATAAGCGTAGGAGTGGATAGGACAAGAAATTTGGTTTAGAAAATCATTAATGAATAATAAGAAGAGAGTGGTTGACAGGACAGAACCCTGAGGAACACCACTGTTAATAGATTTAGGAGAACAGTGACCGTCTACCACAGCAGCAATTGAACGGTCAGAAAGGAAACTTGAGATGAAGTTAGAGAGAGAAGGATAGAAGCCGTAGGAGGGTAGTTTGGAAATCAAAGCTTTGTGCCAGACTCTATTGAAAGCTTTTGATATATCCAAGGCAACAACAAATGTTTCATCAAAATCTGTAAATGATGATGACCAAGACTCAGTAAGGAAAGCCAGAAGATCACCAGTAGAGCGGCCATGACAGAACCCATACTGGCGATCAGATAGGTTGTGAAGTGGTAGATGTTTAAGAATCTCTCTGTTGAGGATAGATGAAAAACTTTAAATAGGCAGGAAATTAAAGCAATTGAACGGTAGTTTGAGGGATTAGAACGGTCACCCTTTATTGGAACAGGCTAAATGTAGGCAAACTTCCAGCAAGAAGGAAAGGTAGATGTTAACAGACAGAGCTAAAAGAGTTTGACTAGGCAAGATCCAACCACGGAGGAACTGTTTTGCAGAACAATAGTAGGGACCCCCACGAGGTCCATAAGTCTTCCGAGGGTTTAGGCCAGCGAGAGCTTGGAAAAATATCATTGCGAAGAATTTTAATAGGTAGCATGAGGTAGTCAGAGGGTGGAGAAGAGGGGAGGAACAAGCCCTGAATCGTCCAAGGTAGAGGTTTTTAGCAAAGGTTTGAGCGAAGAGTTCAGCTGTAGAAATGCATGTGATAGCAGTAGCGCCATCTGGTGTGAAATAAAGGAGGGAAAGAGAAGAAGAAGCAAAGTTATTGGAGATATTTTTGGCTAGATGCCAGAAGTCAAGAGGGGAGTTAGATCTTGAAAGATTTTGACACTTTCTGTTAACGAAAGAGTTTTTGGCTAGTTGGAGAACAGAATTGTCATGGTTCCGGATAGAAATATAAAGTGCATTAGATTCTGGTGATGGAAGGCCTAAGTAACCTTTGTGGGCCACCTCTCTATCATGTATAGCACGAGAACAAGCAGAGTATATATATATATATATATATATATATATATATATATATATATATATTATATATATATATATATATATATATATATATATATATATATATATATATATATATATATATATATATATATATATATATATATATATTGCACAAGTACAACAAGATGTTAATACATGGTTGATTAAAAGACTTCGTTGAAATATATATAAATGTAAGTTGTTCTCGAATACTTCTAAAGTCACACACACACACACACACACACACACACACACACACACACACACACACACACACACACACACACACACACACACACACACACACACACACACACACTGGAAGGTTTAGTCATCCAGCAGTCAACAGAGCAATTAGCGACAGTCACACAGGATGGTCTGGAAGGGAAGGTAGGCCCGGGTGGATAATTGGACTCGTGTTCCTGACTTCTCGCGGGGAAGTCTTGGGAAAGGTGACATGTATTCCACAGAGGCACGACTGGTGCTACCCTGTTTTTCCTCCAGTGACGAGGCAGTGACGCTTGTGAACTATCGTGAACCCAATGAACGTTCTCTGTTATTACGGAGAAAAAGAAAAAAAACTTGTGCAAAATATGGAAGCATTGATTTTGTCCGAGTCATATGATTTGTGACTAAAAATTTATTCTGTGATTTAGCCTTTTAATTACTTCATTTTTGATAGCGTGTTCAATTCCGTTTATGCATGTGAATTGCCCTCTCTCTCTCTCTCTCTCTCTCTCTCTCTCTCTCTCTCTCTCTCTCTCTCTCTCTCTCTCTCTCTCTCTCTCTCTCTCTCTCTCTCTCTCTCTCTCTCTCTCTCTCTCTCTCTCTCTCTCTCTCTCTCTCTCTCTCTCTCTCTCTCTCTCTCTCTCTCTCTCTCTCTCTCTCTCTCTCTCTCTCTCTCTCTCTCTCTCTCTCTCTCTCTCTCTCTCTCTCTCTCTCTCTCTCTCTCTCTCTCATGGCATAAATACTGTAACACGTTGTTGTTGTTGTTGTTGTTGTTGTTGTTGCTGTTGTTGTTGTTGTTGTAATAGTAGAAGTATTCATTTTTTTTATTATGTAAGAGGGTCACTTGCCAAAGAAAACAAAACAGGAAAAAAATCCCACTTAGGTGCCAGTTCCAAAGAAACGTCAAGGGAATCGTCGAAAATTGAAGGATTAGTGTCTTGAAATATCCCGCCTTGAAAGAGTTCAAGTCATCGGAAGTAGGAAATGCAGAAGCAGGCAGATAGTTCCAGAGTTTATCAGAGAAAGGGATGAGTGGTTAAGAATGCTGGTTAACTTTGCATTAGAGAGGTGGACAGGATAGGGATAAGAGAAAGAAAAAAGTCTTGTGCAGCTGGTGACCGGGAGGAGGGGAGGTATGCAGTTAGCAAGATCAGAAGAACAGTTAGCATTAAAATAGCGAGAGAAGATATCGAGAAATGCAATATTGTGGCGATGAGAAAGAGGCTGAAGACAGTCAGTTAGAGGAGAGGAGTTGATAAGAAGAAAAGTTTTTGATTCCACCCTGTCTAAAATAGCGATATGAGTAGAACCCTTCCCCCCATATGTGTGAATCATACTCCATAATTTGTCGGATAATGCTCCTGTACTGAGTTGGCAGAGGGCGGGAGGTGAGAAAAGCTGGCAGAGATAACTCAGAATACCTAACTTCATAGAAACTGCTTTAGCTAGAGTTGAGATGTGAAGTTTTCAGTTTAGATTATAAGTAAAGGACAGACTGAGGATGTTTAGTGTAGAAGAGGAGAACAGTTGAGTGTCATTGAAGAAGAGTTTATAGTTGTCTGGACGGTTGTATCGAGTTGATAGATGGAGGAACTGAGTTTTTGAGGCATTGAACAATACTAAGTTTTCTCTGTCCCAAAAAGAAATTTTGGAGAGATCAGAAGTCAGGCGTTCTGTGGCTTCTCTGCGTGAACTATTTACTTCTTGATGGCTTGGACGTGAAGGAAAAGGCGTGGAAAAGTGCAGGTTGGTATCATCAGCGTAGGAGTGAATAGGACGAGAAGTTTGCTTTAGATAATTGATGAATAGTAGGAAGAGGATGGATGACAGGACAAAACCATGAAGAACACCACTGTTAATATATTTAGGAGAAGAGCAGTGACCATCTACCACAGCAGCAATAGAACGGTCAGAAAGGAAACTTGTGATGAAGTTACAGAGAGAAGGATAGAAGCCGTAGGAGAGTAGTTTGGAAATCAAAGCTTTGTGCCAGACTCTATCTAAAGCTTTTGATATGTCCAAGGCAACAGCAAAAGTTTCACCAAAATCTCTAAAAGAGGATGACCAAGACTCAGTAAGGAAATCCATAAGATCACCAGTAGAGCGGCCTTGACGGAACCCATACTGGCGATCAGATAGAAGGTTGTGAAGTGATAGATGTTTAAGAATCTTTCTGTTGAGGATAGATTTAAAACTTTAGATAGGCAGGAAGTGAAAGCAATAGAACGGTAGTTTGAGTTGTTGTTGTTGTTGCTGTTGTTGTTGTTGTTGTTGTTGTACTTGTTGTGGTTGATGTAGTTGTGGTTGATGTGGTTGTGGTTGATGTTGCTGTGGTTGTGGTTGTGGTTGATGTCGTGCTTGATGATGCTGATGTTGTTGTGGTTCTTGATGTTGATGTTTCAATCGTAGTAGTAATTTTCGCAATGATTTTTCATGTAAATAGTTGATTTCAGAGTCCACTATTACCGTAAAATTCCGTCAGGAGCGAGAAGTTAAATACATAACGCTATTTGCTGTTGTTGCTGCTGTTGCTGCTGGTGTTGTTGTTATAATAGCCATAGTCGAAATAATGATTCTGATCCTGATTCCATGCTGGTATTGGAATACAGTTCCCAGTATTACAATAAAATCCCATTAGGAACGAGACGTTAAATAGGTAACATTCTGTCGCTCTTCGGCAGCCTTACTTAAATGCACCAGTTAGTCAGTCGCTTCCGGTCCTTCCGTTACCATAATGTTGCAGTAAAGAATGAAGGTAATCACTCTGGTGCGATAGTTTACAGTCAAATTACGCTGCGGTTATTTTTCAGACGCTGAGTATTTATTTATTTAGGAACATTTTACGCGGTCGTATTTTTCTTATTGTATTACCAGCCAAGAGGAGAAGGGAAGGAGGGAACGAACGCAAAGTGTGTCCCGGAGGTGTTGTTTCCTGAGGCAGGCGAGATGTCTTGTGAGGTCCTCGCTACAC
>NC_087155.1:10801691-10819191 GCF_035594125.1 Scylla paramamosain
AGAAACAACCGTGAAAGTGATAGAGGAAGAGATATTGCCTTTTTCTTCTTCCAAGTGAATTCTCGGTCAGGCAGTCCCACGAGCGAGACTTCAACCTTCTATCGAGAGGAGAAAGCTCAGCAGTCCTCTTGGAAAGCAAGGAACTGGAATGTGATACGGAGACTGAAAAATACTAGTTCACGGAAATATTTATCTTGTTAGAGGAGGAATCCCTTGCTTCTCTGAGTATGATCATTAGTGATAGCAAAATATGAAAGAAAATGTAGAACGAACACACACACACACACAGAGAGAGAGAGAGAGAGAGAGAGAGAGAGAGAGAGAGAGAGAGAGAGAGCTCTGTGTGTGTGTGTGTGTGTGTGTGTGTGTGTGTGTGTGTTTAACGTCTAAATATTTAATTGACAAATTCAGCATTCGGAGAGCCATCGTCTGCCAAGCGCCGAACAGGTTCCCATTGACTCGCTCACCGAAAGGCCGCTGCAATTCCTGAATAAATCCAAATACGGAGTTTCCGGGAAGAACTGAAGCTGAAACTTGCCATTCAAGATAGATTTTGCAGGAACACACCTGGAATGAAATGGGATTATTGATCAAGCTCCAGAACATTAGCTGTCTTTGTTCATAGCTTGCATCGGTTTTTTTTTTTTTTGTGGAATATGAAGAAAACGATGTTATTTTTTTATCTTTTATCGTTTCTATTGAAGTGTTTGTGAAAAGGGCAGAACTTTACTTAAAAAAAGAATACAAGTACTACAATTGGACGAGAGGACATCATCACATGTCGACCATATCTGGGAAGACTAGTTGCTCTTTCATGCCGTCACTAATGAACAGGAAGGAAGGCTTTGACTGGCGTGCATCCGCCAACTGCAACAAAAGCAAACCGACTAACTCAATCTTCAAAAACAAACCGAGCACTGGCCACCACGACAGAGCCCGACGTTTGCCGTGGATATCAAAGAGAGTGCCCGGCCCTTCAGGGGTGCGGGGCCGCGTGTCCCTTGGGACCACCGGCACACTGCAAGCCTTCACACAAAGCCCCGGGACGTCTCCGGAATGCGCTTCGACGAGTCTGGCGGCGAGCGTCCATTAAAATCTTCCAACCAATATTAAGTGAATTGTAAAGACTGAAAGGAGACGAACTTCATTATTCCTTCAGTATTCTACACTCTCCTGCATGAGTATTAAGATATTTTCTCCTACTAAGGAATTCACGGAATTTATGTGTCTGATTCTGTTGGCACTCTCGTTCTGTCTCTAATTGGCAACAGCTCCCCCCTTCCTTCACCACCACCACCACCACCACCACCACCACCACCACCACCTCCTCCTCCTCCTCCTCCTCCTCCTCCTCCTCCTCCTCCTCCACCGCCTGCAGTGAAATGTCAACCGAATCTAGTTAAGAGATGGGTAAATAGACCTACTGCAGCTCGGTCGATGGCACACCAGACACTCGCTTCCCTTCAGTTGCTTCCATGTTCCACGGTTTAAGTAATATCCGCGCGTCATTCTCTTTAATACTTCCTTCATGTATATTTGTGTTCTATATTATAGGACACTTCCGTAGTGGGTGTCAGAGCGCTGGGAATGCTTTCGCCCCAAAGTGCTGCTTGTTTACTAGTTTACTTCCTTGCTTGCAGTGTGTGTGTGTGTGTGTGTGTGTGTGTGTGTGTGTGTGTGTGTGGTTGTGTGTTTAGCTCCGCCCGTCTATTTTTGCGACTTTATTTCGGAATTATTTTTCCACTATTTTTTTTAATTCCTCTCTCTCTCTCTCTCCTCTCTCTCTCTCTCTCTCTCTCTCTCTCTCTCTCTTGTTCCATTTGACATGTCAAACTAAGTCAACAAGTGTTCGTGTTATGAAGAACGGGAAAAACATAGAGGGTACGTATAGCTCTGTTTATTAAATTTTCGGAAATTGGATGTATTTTTTTAACGATTAGCGTAGTGGGTCGACTACTACATGTAAGACACACACACACACACACACACACACACACACACACACACACACACACACACACACACACACACACACACCAGTGCACATCAAAAATCAGGAACGAAAGCTTCAGAGAGCCCAGAGAATGACGGAGAGATTGACGTTTGGTGCAACCTAAAAAAAAATAAAAAAAAATAAAAAGTCGTGGATTAAAGAGCAGGCTAAAATTGAAGAAAGTCTTCCTAAAATTAAAAGAGAAAAATGGACCTGGATGGGACACGTCATGCACAGGACATGTGATAAATGGATAACAAGAACACTGAAATAGCAACGTAGGCATGACAAAAGAAAAAAAATAGAGAAAAGAAAAAAAAAACATGATTGACAGAACTAGATGAAAGGATGAAGACAGGTAGATAGATAAATCAAAGCAATAGGTGTGTGTGTGTGTGTGTGTGTGTGTGCGCGTGTGTGTGCGAGTCACACATACGTGCATACATACCTAGATTTACAACAAAGTTACGTGCAGAATAAGGGTATTTTTGTGGCCATCAACATTTATCTTCATCTTACATAACTGGTCCACCTGTCCGTCCACACTGGCAGGCCGGACGTGGTTGCGCAGAGAGAGAGAGAGAGAGAGAGAGAGAGAGAGAGAGAGAGAGAGAGAGAGAGAGAGAGAGAGAGAGAGAGAGAGAGAGAGAGAGAGAGACTCGGTAAAGCCACCTTTATTTGTTTACTCCCGATGATGGTAGTGTTTGAGAACGCTTTGTCTTTTATTTTCTTTTTTTTCCATTCTTATGAATTTTACGTCTTTGTGTGTGTGTGTGTGTGTGTGTGTGTGTGTGTGTGTGTGTGTGTGTGTGTGTGTGTGTGTGATTATGTGGCTTTTGTTATGGTAATGATGAAGAGCAACACAATAGTTCTTAGGTCTTGGTGGTAATAACAATAAATTATTAACTTTTACGTTTTATGAATTAAGTCACACACTACAACAATGCTTTCCGTTACGAAGACATTAATGTTCCTTTAATTCCATCAATACTCGTACGTAATACATTGCAGAAACTTTAGATATATTTCTTTCTTACTCGGTGTAGTTGCGCCGTCTTCCATCAACAATAGCTCATCTCCGCATCCTGCTCCAACCAGTATTGCGTTATTCTCCTCCTCTCTCCCTCCTCTTCCTCCCTCGGTCTTTTCTGGCGGACCACAAGACAGGTGGAAGCAGAGTGAAGGACGAGCAGACAGGGAAAACTTCCATTTCTCAGACTGTTCCTCTTCATGCTTCACTTGCGTCCTCGAAATCCCTGACCCATTGTCCTGCCTGCCTGCCTGCCTGCCTGCCTACCTGCTCCCTGCCTGCCCGTCTGCCTGCCTGCCCGCCCGCCTGCCCGCCCGCCTGCCTGTTTGCATCTGTACCTGTTTGATTCCTTTCTGTCTCGCTTCCCGACTAGTCTGTGTCTGGATTTCTGCTTGTGAGCGTTTGTGTGTGTGTGTGTGTGTGTGTGTGTGTGTGTGTGTGTGTGTGTGTGTGTGTGTGTTTCTCCTATTTCCGTTTGTCGCCCTTCTTCCTCCTCATCCCGCCCCCCCCCCTCTCTCTCTCTCTCTCTCTCTCTCTCTCTCTCTCTCTCTCTCTCTCTCTCTCTCTCTCTCTCTCTCTCTCTCTCTCTCTCTCTCTCTCTCTCTCTCTCTCTCTCTCTCTCTCTCCACAAGCCATTAGGGGACGTACTTTCAGCCACACATTTTCCCCCGCCCTTCCCTCGAGGCTCTCGGTGATAAGAACTGGAAGTCGAGTACATTACTTAGGCCTCACGACAGCTGTGAATGTGCTTATTTCATTTTGAATATTTGTGGAAGGAACTGTACCTGCTCATCAGGAGTTTCTTGTCACGTATGTTGTCAAAATTTTCTTATTTCAGTTTTACGTGTCCTTCAAATATCTGCTAACGAGTGTAATCGTGGATTTTCCTTTTGCACTAGAAAGTAGTAAAGTGAAAATGTATTTTGTTTCTAAAAGGCACATTTTACTTCTATTTTGTTCGGCTTAAGAGAATTTTTATATTTTTAAAATCGTGTTTGTGCCTTGTGTGTGTGTGTGTGTGTGTGTGTGTGTATGTATATATATATATATATATATATATATATATATATATATATATATATATATATATATATATATATATATATATATATATATATATATATATATATATATATATATACACACACACACACATACATACATACATACATACATATTGCCTACACATTCTCCGGTGCGCGGTGTTTCTCGGTAAAACTTTTATGCTAATACAGAGCTTCCCTGATAGGCTCGTCGCTCACCCGCGTGGAAGAAGAGGAAACCATTTTTTTCTCTCTTCTTTACAGAAATCGTGAAAGGCATATCCTTTCCTTACCCTCCATATGTTACTTTTTTTCCGTAGATTTTCTTATTCAATTTGCGCGTTCAATTTCCATATATGATGATTTTGATATGTATGACAATAACTGCTGTCGTAAAAGATATGAGAGAAAACTTTGCCGGATGCAGAAGAGAAGAGAATTGCTTCAACAAATACGAGGAATGCGCTGCGTAAAGGAGAAGAAAGGGAACTGTTTGAATACTGTAAGTTGAGTGAGAGGTATGATGAAAGGATGTTGAGGGAATGATTGTAATTTTCTTCTGCGTCCAGTATGTGGATGGAAATGTGGGAACAGGCGGTGACGAGGGAAAACTTTTGTGGGGCGATTAACGGTGAAAGAGGAGCTAAATGGAGACAGAGAGGCGGAGAGAGAGAGAGAGAGAGAGAGAGAGAGAGAGAGAGAGAGAGAGAGAGAGAGAGAGAGAGAGAGAATCTAAAGAGGAAGGGGGGAAATGGACGCCGTGGAGAGTGAGATATAAGGAGGGAATTAGAATAAAGGAATTTGAATAGGGAATAAGGAGGGGAAAAGTGAGGGAATGTAGGAGAGTGGAGGGGTGGGCCTGGCTTTGTGATGGGCTGGTATTCACCCTTGTTTCAGGCATCAGGCGTCCATTTACTGCTCGCTGGGGGGGAAACGGGCGGTAAATGAATAGCAATTGTAGGCATTAACAGCACAACACAGTCCTTGATGGCGCAGCATTTATTGTGAAGTGGAAAAATAAATTGTCGGCTGAAATCAAAGTATCAAATTAATGCAATTAGAATGATAGCAAAAATGCATTAACTTGGTAAATATGAGGCTTATAAAAAAAATATTCAGTTACGAGGAAAGCGATTGGAAAATAATAACTGGGTTAAAAGAAAAGGAAAAAAAAGTAAATTGGAACTCTCGCCAGCCATTTTTTTTCCGCTTTGCGTGATGAAGAACACGTGCAGAAAGTTATCTATTCCACGGCTCTTCCACTGCACCATACGACATATGTAAATGAAAGAAACATGACTAGTTATTATTTTTCCCCTTCGCACAATCTAATTTCTGGTTGTAGTGGTGTTAACATGGCATATTTCTCTTGAGATTTCAAACTGCCTCCGTCACCTAAGCGTTGGTTAACACGGCAGAATGTAAAGTAACATCCTGAGGCTTGTTATTTTTATTATTATTAATATTATTATTATTATTATTATTATTATTATTATTATTATTATTATCATTACCATTATTATTATTATTATTATCATTATTATCATTATAAGTAGTCGTAGTAGTAATAGTAGCAGTAGTAGTAGTAGTAGTAGTAATAGTAGTTGTAGTAGTAGCAACAGCAGTTCTTGTAGTAATAGCAGTAATAGTAGTAATTTTAGTAGTAGTAGTAGTAGTAATCGTAGTAGTAGTAGTAGTAGTAGTAGTAGTAGTAGTAGTAGTAGTAGTAGTAGTAGTAGCAGTTGTTGTTGTAATAGCAGCAGTCGTAGTTATATTCTTGTCACGCTCCACACTGGTCCCCTCGTGCAGTGCTTCATCACGGAAAGAACTGTTGCATGACACTGGGCTTAACTGAACCTCACAAGCTGATGAGCTTTGGATTCCACTCCATCATGTTCGTGCCAGCCGTACATATCAGCTCGCTCTCCCATGCTACCTTGATTACTGGAGATGATGCACTGGAAACATTCAAATTCCCGTGAGAATCGTGTGTGTGTGTGTGTGTGTGTGTGTGTGTGTGTGTGTGTGTGTGTGTGTGTGTGTGTGTGTGTAATGTACCTTATCCAAGTGTGTAATGTACCTTATCCAAAATAATAATATATTTGAAATTCAAATATATTACTTCCTTTGTTACGAAAGAATAAAAAGTTCTAATTGGAGGGTTTCCATTCGCCTGTTTACGTCTTTTGTATTTCCGTGTAAAATTAATATATAAAGTAAATTCCCTTGGCGTTATGTCCGTGTGTACTAAATATTTGCACTTGGGACGTTATTAAAAAAAAAAAAAAAAGGTTCTCTAAAATTCCTTCCTATTTGTTTCTTTGTCCTTGCTGTTTGGAGGTAATAGAGTTCGAGAAGGGTTTCGTGGCCCTGCGCCCATGTCCCTTTATACTCCCTTCCATGATACATACGGGCGTGCTCAGACATTTATTCATGTCTCGCTGTCTGAAAACATATATTTCATCCTTTGCTTCCGTGCGTCAGGCCACTTGTCGTTTCCACCCAGCGCAATCTAGACTCCATTTTGGAACGTTGCTAACTGCCTCGAACGTTTTCAGCGCCAAATATTCAGGCCTCAGACTACATTGGTGGGCGGGGAAGGGGTATGGATATCTTTTTTTTTTTTTTTTTACAAGATCACGGAGCTTCTTGGTAGTAGTCATGATTTCAGAATCAGGAACGTAGAATACTTCGCTGTTTTCATTCTCTTCATCATATTCGTATTTCCCCATGCACCAGTTACTGCTGCATGATGTCAAAGGTGAGAAGCAGCTTCGCGTACTCATTCTTCACTGTTTTCACGCTCCTTTCTTACTCACAAAGGATGTTCGGTGATTGTGAGTGACGACATATTACCTTGATGAAGAGGACCGGAAAACCAAACAAGACTGTCAACACGGCAAATGAGTGACGAGTGTAATGAAGAAAATGCCATTGAATCATGATTCTTGCCAACAACATCACCGGCCTTCCTATCTCGGCTCTCCATTGAATCTTTACTCATGGAAAGTCATTTTGTCGGTGCAGGAAGTGAGGATGCTACTCTAGCTAACAACCAATTCATAGGAAGCAAACACTGAAGAGATTGGTGCATACGTAATTGCTTTGAGAATCAGAAAAGGTTGATGCTATATGCACCGTCAAGCCCATTTCATTTCCATGTTGATGGAAGACACGGAGGCAGAGAACACAGAAACCGTGCTGTGGATGTGGAAGTCTCCGTACCCACGATATGGCACGGCATCGTATCCTCCATATTTCACCAAGGATATAATACCGTATATAGCGCCTGGCAGAGTTTGTGTGTTGGTTAAACGTATTCAGGTGGTGGCAGGTCGTGTCTGGTGCCATTCACAACGACATCCACTCTGACTTTAAGCAAGGCTGCCAGTCCACGAGTAAGTATTTTTACATTTGCACATAAATTTAAGCTTCATGAATAATCTAACATGGTAGAAATGTCCGTTTTATTTACACAGAAAAAGTGGATTACCATCGATAAAATAACATCATTAGTCAAATATCGAATGATCTACAAAATAAGAATCATTACATAATGAAAATAAATATCCAAACTAGTTAAACATATAATTAAGTCAACATTTTCACTGGCTTTGCTTCCGCAAAAATAACCGTATTAGTATCTGGTGCGGCAACAGACACAGTTCATATTACAGAGCTGGAAAACCTGACATGGTAGTGTTGATATATGCTGAAGAGTCTTTGTGGTGTGAAATTACCAACGCAAAATAAATGCATGTCAAGATAATTACACTCCAGTCGTACATATTAATGCTAATACAATGTGCAATATAACGTGAAGGCAATTTTTGTTTTTTTTGTTTTTATGATTTATTGCAGTGGAGAAACATCAACGCAGCAATACTGATAGAGTGCCTTATCTTCAGTCACCTTTGCCATATTTCATTTAATTTTTATTTATTTATTTTATTTTATTTTATTTTATTCTTGAGAGAGACAAAAATACTGAATAAAAGTGATGATTAAGAAAATATATTTAAATCGAGTGTTATAAAAAATGCTGATACGTTAAAGAAGCATGTCCATAAATGTAAAAAACATAATAGCAGTCCCTTAGACTACTTCATTTTATCAGAGAAATACCAATGAATTATGATATGAAATAAATATTCCCATAACGAAATTGTATACTACAATATATATATATATATATATATATATATATATATATATATATATATATATATATATATATATATATATATATATATATATATATATATATATATATATATATATATATATATATATATATATATATATATATATATACATCATTTAATCTCGTAGTTTGCAAACTTCAGGTACTATTTTGTTTGATATAATTAGACAATCCAATGCTCCGTGGTGAAAAAAAAAAGTTATGTACACTCAGCTGATTAATTCAGCACACAGTGTGAGACACACATTTGCGTAAGTGATTAAAGCAATGTATTCAGAAAAGTATGTAAAATATGTATTAAAAAAGAAGACATTATTCTTGATGTTCGTAAATACTGTATTCAGGTACACAACAAACCGTATCTACAAATACACTATTTAGATGCAAATTTTATTTAGATACGTATTTATGTATTTTCGAAATGCACTGTTAGTAATCTCTGTCACTTGTTTAAAAAGCGATGCCTGAGAAGGTTCGTGGGAAGTACAAGAATATCAGCTTCTTCATGTTTTTACGTTAAGTGAAATGAACCCAGAATTCATTACTTTCGCAAACCATTAGCACGGACATGCAAGAGGTCTGGACTGTATCAGATAACAAATCCACGGCCAGGAAAGCCTTGCTGGTCATCACAGTGAAGGACAGCTGCATATCCTATTCACCTGACTGGATTACTAGCATTGGTTTTGTTGGGTACTCGCTCATAGTGTTAGGGAAGAAAATTAAGCAGACATTTCAGTGTATTAGCGCCCCGTTGCTTTCATCCACAATGTAATGAGTTTAGGCCACTTAAGGCATGTAATTAGATTGTGTGCGTTTACGAATTTCCGCCAAACAAATATCTTATCTTTAGTATAATTTGGTGCCTGGCTGTAAGGGTATCCAGTAAAGCTGGACCAGTGAATGACGTCGAGTTGAGGCAGCGGCAACACGGCAGTTAACATACCAGTACGCCATCACCACTGCCGCAACATTTTTTCATGTGATTTTTTTCTTCAGCATACTGTGAAATTAATGGCTTTTACGGAACAACTAGAATTATTAAACACAATTGAGGTACACTATAGAAAAAAAAATTATAATACCAACATAACAGACAATACAAGACGAGCCTCAAGTACGCTCTGGATTGGCAGGTGTAGGTGTTCTTAGGTGCTGTTATTATAATATATCGGTTTGCTTTTCCCTCCTGCATTTTGTCCAGCACCATAAACTGCATTTCCGCCATTAGTTTGTCTCCTGTCAGGCATCGGCATCTTTCGTATTAAAATTTTCTGTCGTATTAACTTGCTAGACTGAACACTGGGAACGTCTATATTTATTTTGATCATTCCTTGTACTTCGCTTTTTTGAGAGCTGCTGTTAAGCGTATCCCTTCCCCTCCCTTCCCTCCAATACCTCCCTCAATTTTCTCGAATACCTTTATCCGCCTCCTTCATGCGAAAAAATAACGAAACTTTGATCTCGATGCTCTGTTCTTTTTCCTATATGGTTTCCTTCTGTTCACTCTTCAGGCACATTATTATAAGTCTTCTTGCTCACCACTTTTTTTTTTATTTATTTATTTATTTATTTATTTTTATTTATTTATTTATTTTATTTTTTTTTTTTTTTTGTACCTGTAGCCGCCTCCTTTACACGGAATAAAATAACGTAACTTTTATCTCGATACTTAGATTCGTTTGTTCTTTTTCATATACTGTTTTCTTCACTTCAGTTTTCAAGCACATCCATTTTTGAAGTCTGTGTACCCACTCCCATTTCTTTTCTTTTTTTTTTTTTCATCCGCCTCCTTCATGCAAAAAAAAAAATCTTGATACTTAGATTCCTCTGGTCCTTTTCACGCATTGCCTCCTTCAGTTGAGCCTTCTCCACATCATTTTCTGTCTACATAACTTCCTACACCCGTCTTTTCATCATTTTCATGTTTCCTTCATACAATAAAATACCGGGACTTTCATCTCGCATCTCTTCCTTTTCTCACATTGCTTCCTAGAATTCAGACTCCCGGTAAATAATTTCTTAGACTGTCTACCAAACCCCATTTTTGCATGCCTCCTCCATGCGGAAAAAATAACGTGACTTCCATCTCGATACTTAGGTTCCTCTGTTCCTTTTCACATATTGCATCTTGGAATTCAGACTTCAGACTCATCATTTCTCTAAAACGTCTACCTACTTTTCCTTGCTCCATTGCAGTGCCGCCTTGGTTTTACTTACATAACAAATCTTTCCTCCCTCTGATGGCGTGAAGTAGAGAAGCAGCAGTTTATTGAAGCTGAGCTGCACGTGCACGGCTTCATATTCTCAGGATGAAACTAGACAATAAGCATATATACAGCCCACGCTCGGCTCAGGCACGCGGGGCGGGTCTCTCGTCCGGTAAACAAAGTGGTGCGAGGAAAATGGTGGGCTTTACTCACTATATTTTTCCTCTTATAACCTCGAGTTTTGGAAAGAAATTGGGGTGTTCTTTTCTAGATAAGAGGGATAGCGTATCGGCTCACGGCACGGGTAGTTCCTTACGAGCATCTTTTTCACTCCACGTGCAAGGTGAAATATTCAATACAGGGAAATGGTGATGGTGATGATGGTGGTGGTGGTGGTGATGATGATAGTGATGATGATGGTGGTGATGGTGATAATAATAATAATAATAATGATGATGATAATGATGATGATGATGATGATGATAATAATAATAATAATAATAATAATAATAATAATAATAATAATAATAATAATAATAATAATAATAAATAAATAACACAAACAATATTAGTAACAACAGCGGCAGCAGCACCAACAATAGTAACAGCAACAACACCAACACCAACAAGAACAACAACAACAACAACAACAACAACAACAACAACAACAACAACAACAACCATAATGTCCAGTTAATAACCGCTAAAAGTTAAAAAATAATTTGCATCATTACTAGCATATGCCTTATAACTCTGAAGACAATTTAGACTCGTGCTAAGACAATGCACATACTAATACACTTCCTTAATCCGAGTTTTCTAGGGTCATATACTCGTACGTACTCTCACTAGTATTAGCAGACCTGACTTGCATTACGTGAGATACTATGTCGAATGATGTACTTGCAATGTAATACTATTGATTTTGGTCGTTAATCAGTCTTATATTAGTATGTTTGATTTTTTTTTCTTTATTTATTTACTCGTGAATTGCAAGTTCTTGGCAAAGATTTTCTTACGTTACCTTTTATTTCATTATCTTTCGTCAAGGACTCTAAAGGTGATCTTGTCATGCTATTGATTTTTTGGCTTGCATTACTATATGTTCCTTTTAAGTTATCCGTCACCTTTGTCTTATCTAAACTTAGTTACCTTTTATCCACTTCAGCAATAATGTTAGTCAGTTACTGTAAAGTTTATTCTTTTATACTATTGATTTTAATCTTGTATTACTAGTGTATTCCCCCTTCATGTTATCCATCAACTATTTCTTCTGTCGTCAGTCTTATTCTTATGTTGAGTTTCTTCTGCAAACTATATGCATTGCACTCAGAGGGAGAATCACCTAAATCTTCCGTGTATTTTCATGGTAGCGATAGAATAGCGATAGAAAGTTTTGTCCCCCCGTACAACAAGCATCTTGCCCATTTTCTCTGGTGTGCAGTGCTCGTTTTCTTTTACTCGGATGGGAGGGGAACTTGCATATTCACCGATGACTCTTGAAACTGAAGACTGTGATGTGATTTTACTATTCTGTATAGAAGTTATTTCTAGATAGTCCGAGATGGTCTGGTCAGGAGAGAGAGAGAGAGAGAGAGAGAGAGAGAGAGAGAGAGAGAGAGAGAGAGAGAGAGAGAGAGAGAGAGAGAGAGAGAGAGAGAGATGCACATAAAAGGAAATAAAAACGTAATCGCCGAGAAACTGATTGGAAGAGCGTGAAACTGCATGTAGAATATCGTTAAGACATCAGTGGGCGTGTGCACGTGTGAGATAAGAGTAAATGCGCTCTTCTTGCCAAGGAGCGCTCTTGGCAGGACATCAGTGGCTGAAGTGTCTCAGTTTGGTCCTTTGTTCCCTTATTTTAGTTACTTATTTTAGTTACTTGTTTGCTTGCTTGGTTAATTACTTACTGATTTTGCTTACTCGTTTACTTACTTACATATTTATTTATTATTAGTTTCTTACTTATTTACTTACTGACTGACTGACTGACTGACTGACTGACTGACTGACTGACTAAACGACTTTTCCATTCCTACATTTTGCTGAGTTTTTTTTTTTTTTTTTTTTTTGTCCATCATATCGATTTATTTATTTTTTTTAGCATTATTTCAGTTTAATATTTTCTAATTACCTTGATATACTATAAGCGCTATTCTTACTTTTTTTTTCATATTCCGTCTTTTTCCAATATATTTTCGCCGATGAACTCTTTGATATTAGAATTTCTTTGCTCTATTTGCGTATGAGTTGAATAATAAGAGAATAAATATCTGCAAAAAAAAAAATAATAATAATAATAATAAATAAATAAATAAATAAGTGATAAAACTAAAACTGATAAAAGGCCGAGTTTCTTCTCCTGCCGTACTTGGTGTCTGCCTTGCTTTGGATATTCCACAAAGTAAATCCCTGAGCACCAAATAGCGCATGACTTCGCCCGTGCTATTAACTATGAAATGCTGCAATGCTAAGCTGTTTGTTGCGAGGAATTAATCTGATGAGCATCAAAGAGGATTCACCTTAATGGCTGTAATAGCTTAAGCAACCTTGTTTTTCAGTGCTTTATATAGTTTTGTTCTTATGAAAATGGACGAAAATATATAGTGACTCCTAAAATAAATAAATTAATTAATAAATAAATAAAACAGATACATAAATAAATAAATGAATAAATACGTTCAGCGACTATTTTTATGTAAATAATAACAAAAATATATACCATGTACTTGTATTTACATATTACACGCTGCGCAAATGTACACACATAACTATACGTGTGTATGAGAGAGAGAGAGAGAGAGAGAGAGAGAGAGAGAGAGGTGGCGGGAAGGAAGGAAGGGGGGATGCGGTTGATGAGGGTATACGAGTACTGTGGAGCACTGGTGTGGTTTCCCAGTTCTCACTCCCGCGTGTTTAATGAGGCGTGTCTTTCTCATTTTCCTTCCGTGTGTGTGTGTGTGTGTGTGTGTGTGTGTGTGTGTGTGTGTGTGGGGTGAAAACTCGTTTTCATCACCAGAAGAAAGGGGAAAGACCCACGCAGTAAATGAAAATCATTTTGTTGAATGAAGAGGTGAGTTAAAGCACACAGGCACTCATAAACACACACACACACACACACACACACACACACACACACACACACACACACACACACACACACACACACACACACACACACACACACACACACACACACACACACACACACACACACATTTATATTTATGTGATTAACTTGTTGATAATGAACAAAAAATAGATATTATCAAAAGATTTATGGTAACCTGGCGTTATGAAAATATTCACGTATTAGGTAAAGAGCCCCACGTATTTCTTTCATATGAATAATCTTAAATTCGCAGGACCTGTAGTCTCACATTTCTGTCACTGGACAAAGCACTTAACGTATTAGTGTTGCCTCTGCCTCCCAGTGGACGCGTCCCACAAGTTTGTGCAGCTTAAATTGTATACTCTGTGTCGGGGTCCGTATGCTGGGCAGTGAGCTACTATCGTAATAAGGGCCAGCCTGACCTGTTCTCGAAATATGCGAAAAGAAAATTTTGCATGGAAGTCAGTTTGAATTCATTTTGAGTACTCGCATTTACATACATACCCTCTCTCTCTCTCTCTCTCTCTCTCTCTCTCTCTCTCTCTCTCTCTCTCTCTCTCTCTCTCTCTCTCTCTCTCTCTCTCTCTCTCTCTCTCTCTCTCTCTCTCTCTCTCTCTCTCTCTCTCAGAATTCATCCGCGTTAATATCACAGTGTTATTGTTTGTCACTGTCGTGCGTCTGCAGTACTCTTATGACTGTACTTGTTGCGCACCTGTTTTTAATCGCCGATGTAAAGCTTGCTGTGTGTTGCACTAACATCTGGAAATAAAAATTATGTATATGAATTTTTTATATGAATTACTTTTTTCTTTATAGTTCGGTGAGATTATTAGCATGCACAGAATTATTGCATAGCATAAAAAAATTTGCCAAACTTACTTTAATTTTACTTTCACAACAACAACCATTATATAAATGTGATTCTCCTTCCACGCTTGACAAACTAGAGTTACTGCGGCTTTTCTTGAATTATGACTATTACATTTGTCAGTTTTTTTTTTATTTATTTATTTGTTTTAATTAGAACAAATACTTGAGTATGAAATAAGCCCTCCAGTGTAAGGGAATTAGCGCCGCCCCTCGCCCCCCTCCCTCACAGTGACGGCAACGACCTTAATCTGGCGAGGGATTCTGTTGTAGACGTCTCATTATGGGAAGAGAAATCTTATCTTGCCTAACTTCCGTGTAGTGGGTAATGCCCTTGACTACGAATTCGTGGGCCTCGGTTGGAATCCCGGCTGGGGCAGTCGGCGCACAGCTCAGTTTTTTTTTTTTTTTTTTTTTTTTCTTTGTAAGGCCAAGGGAAATTAAAAAGAGGAAAAAAAAAATCCCACTGAGGTGCCAGTCCCAAATGAGATATGAAGAGAATCATCGAAAATTGAAGGATACGTGTCTTGAAATCTCCCTCTTGAAAGAGTTCATGTCATATAAGAAAGGAAATACAGAAGCAGGCAGGGAGTTCCAGAGTTTACCAAAGAATGGGATGAATGACTGAGATCACTGGCAATAGAGAGGTGGACAGAATAGGAATGAGAGAAAGAAGAAAGTCTTGTGCAGCGAGGCCGCGGGAAAACGGGAGGCATGCAGTTAGCAAGATCATAAGAGCAGTTAGCATGAAAATAGCGGTAGAACATAGCAAGAGATGCAACATTGCGGCGATGAGAAAGGCTGTAGACAGTCAGTTAAAGGAGAGAAGTTGATAAGACGAAAAGCTTTTGATTCCATCCTATCTAAAATAGCGATATGAGTGGAACCTCCCCCTTTTACATATGAAGCAAAACTGGCAGAGACGACTCAGAACGCCTAACTTCATAGAAGCTGTTTTAGGTAGAGATGAGATGTGAACTTTTTAGTTTAGATTATAAGTAAAGGACAGATGACAGTTGAGTGTCATTGAAGAACAGGGATAGTTGTCTGGAAGGCTGTGTCGAGTTGATAGATGGAGGAATTAAACAATACTAAGTTTGCTCTGCCCCAATCAGAAATTATAGAGATCAGAAGTCAGGCGTTCTATGGCTTCCCTTCGTGAACTATGTACTTCCTGAAGGGTTGGACGTCTAGGAAAAAGACACGGAAAAATGCAGGGCGGTATCATTAGCGTAGGAGTGGATAGGACAAGAAGTTTGGTTTAGAAGCTCATTGATGAATAATAGGAAGAAAGTGGGTGACAGGAGAGAACCATAAGGAACACCACTGCTAATAGATTTAGAAGAACAGTGACCGTCTACCCCAGCAGCAATAGGGCTGTCAGAAAGGAAACTTGAAATGAAGTTAGAGAGAAGGATAGAAGCCATAGAAGGGTAGTTTGGAAATCATAGCTTCGTGTCAGACTCTATCAAAAGCTTTAGATATGTCTTAAGGCAACAGCAAAAGTTTCACTAAAATCTCTAATAGAGGATGACCAAGACTCAGTAAGGAAAGCCAGAAGACCACCAGTAGAGTGGCTTCGACGGAACCCATACTGGCAATCAGATAGAAGGTTGTGAAGTGATAGATGTCTAAGAATCTTCCTACTGAGGATAGATTCAAAGACTTAAGAGAGGCAGGAAATTAAAGCAATAGGACGGTAGTTTGAGGGATTAGAACGGTCACTCTTTTTAGGAACAGGCTGAATGTAGACAAACTTCAGCAAAGAGGGAATAGTAGATGTTGATAGAGTTGGAAGAGTTTGATTAGGCAAGGTGCAAGCACAGAGACATTTTCGGAGAACTATAGGAGGGACCCCATCAGGTCCATAAGCCTTCCGAAGGTTAAGGCCAGCGAGGGCATGGAAAACATCACTGCGAAGGATCTTAATGGGTAGCACCGTAGCATGAAGTAGTCGAAGGGTTAAGGAGAGGAAGGAAGAAGCCCTGAATCATTCAAGGTATAGTTTTTTAGCTAAGGTTTGAGCAAAGAGTTCAGCTTTAGAAATAGATGAGATGGCAGTGGTGCCATCAGGTTGAAATAGAGGAGGAAAAGACAAAGAAGCAAAGTTATTCGAGGAGTTTTGGGGCTAGGTGCCAGAAATCACGAGGGGAGCTAGATCTTGAAAGATTGTGACACTTTCTATTAATGAAGGAGACTAGTTGGAGAAAAGACTTCGCATGATGCCGGGCAAAAATATAAATCGCATGAGATTCAGGTGATGGAAAGCTCAAACAGCTTTTGGGGCCACCTCTTTATCATGTATAGCACGAGAACTGGTTGTGTTAAGCCATGGTTTGGAAGGTTTAGGGAAAGAAAAAGAGGTAGGAATGTACGCCTCCATGCCAGACACTATCACCTCTGTTATGTGCTCAGCATACAAAGACGGGTCTCTGTGCTGAGCATATAACAAAGGTGCTGTAGTCATTCCAAGGAAACACTAGTCATTCCAAGTAAAATCAGAATAATACTACCTCAGTTCTCCCGAATTAGCAGAAGCAAAACGCCAGAGGCACCTCCGTTTTAGGGGATCCTGAAGAAGGCTTGGAGCGATAGGACAAGATACTGATATGAGATTGTGATTGTAGGAATCCAAAGGAGGAAAGAGGGTGATAGCATAAACAGAAGGATTAGATGTTAAGAAAAGATGAAAATGTTGTTTTATATCCAAGACGGTCAGGAATACGAGTAGGGTGTTACACCAGTTGTTTTAAGTCGTGGATGATAGCAAAATTAAAGGCTAGTTCACCAGGATGGTTAGTGAAGAGAGAGGAAAGCCAATGCTGGTGATGAACATTGAAGTCTCCAAGAATGGAAATCTCTCTAAGAGGCCCTAAAAGTGTGCTCCACTTTGAAAGGTAAGTAATCAAAGAATTTCTTATATTCAGAGGAGTTAGGTGAGAGGTATACAACACAAATAAATTTAGCTACTTTGTAGTCTTAGCTAGATGGTGGAAAATTCGGAAGATTCAAGAGCGTGGGCACGAGAGCAAGTTAAGTCG
>NC_087155.1:10824191-10836691 GCF_035594125.1 Scylla paramamosain
GTTGTCACGAATCCTGCCATCCTGAATCAGCTCCGTACCACAGTCGTCACCTCCAACAGCCTCATCTATAAGGATTTTGTGTTCAAGTAAGCTTATGATGACAGTTTCCCTTCTAGACCCACATCAGTTAATTAAGCAACATATAATCCTCTTTTGGCACTCTTCTACCACTTTGCTGGAGGAAGCAGTAGACATCTGCTGAAACGGTAATTACTCCCAATGAGGTCTGAAACACTGGATCAAAGGGTGCGGCGAACTTATCAATGAGCTCGTTGTGAATTCACTCAGCGTTTCCCTTTGTGTCTCATAACTCAACATGCACTTCATACACGCCCAACCTTCCCTCAAAATTCAAAATTCAATATGGCGACTCCTACACTAGTATTCTAAATCATTCATTCCTTCCTCTTGTAAACTTTTTAACTCCCTCCCTGCTTCTGTATTTCTTCCTTCTTATGACTTGAACTCTTTCAAGAGGGAGGTTTCAAGACACATCCTCCAATATTTGATTATCCAATTTTACTTAACTTTGGAAACTGACACTCATGTGGGGCCTTTTTTCGTATTTATGTTGCCCTTGGCCAATGGTCCTCTTACAAGGAAAAAAATCTGCAGAAAGTATTCAAACTAGGCATGCAGCCCTAATTTATCATGGTTGTCCACTAAATTGTGTGCTATCGCTCAGCTTCATCTCTCCACTAACTTAACGTGTAGCATGTCTCAAGACTCCAAAATGGAACTTCTCTGCTCACTTATCTCAGTTAATAATGCCCACAGATATATATATATATATATATATATATATATATATATATATATATATATATATATATATATATATATATATATATATATATATATATATATATATATATATATATATATATATATATATATATATATATATATATATATATATATAATATATATCACAAGTGGAAGTATGTGGATGAGTCCACCATTGAATCCAGTTTGAATTCTGCTAATCTGGATGGTCGACGCATTTGAACTTGTGAGAGTCACCCTTGACAACCCACCTTCCTGGGGCACGTCATTGCGGTCATTACCTCAACTACATGCCCCATGTTTCTGCTGACGCACCTCGAATTCCCAGGTTTCTCTCTTGCTGTACTGCATCTACACGGTTTTCATCTCACCAGAATTCAGCTACGCTTCCCTAACCGGTCCCCATCATTAATCAAACACAGAGAGACTCCCTTCAGTCTTGAAAAGGGAAATTAAAAATAATCTTCAGTCTGGTCTACACAACTTACCATCAAGAACTTCAAACGTTATCCCTCCCTCAAAACCCTACAAAAATTTATTCCAATCTTATAAATCTGTTGAGATACACCAATCTTCTTCCACACTCTCCACGCCTCCAGCCCCTCACACCCCACCAACTATAGGAACCATTTTACCCACTCAGAGACAGGGCAGATACAAATGCAGTACCATTCCCGCCTTAGTAAATAGCATTAACAACCTTCCGAGATTGTAACCCAAGTCACCCCTCTGCCGCCATAAACCTGCCACCCCTCACTCATGCAGTTTTCCAGAGCAGCTCACCCCACTAACACGCCACTCATAAACATATAACCTTTTACTACGTCTTGCAATGTACACTGTTATATAAGATATAAGACGCCTAGCTTTTTTTTCGCATGCTTTTACCACAAATATCCGAAATCTTTAACCCACTAGGCTACAGTTTTCTTAATAAGTCATATTATTGTTATTATTATTATTATTATTATTTATTTATTTATTTTTATTATTATTATATCATTATTATTGTTATTGTTATTATTATTATTATTATTATTATTATTATTATTATTATTATTATTATTGTTATTATTATTACTATTATTATTATTATCACAAGTATCATCACGATTATTATTATTGTTATTATTATTATTATTATTATTATTATTATTATTATTATTATTATTATTATTATTATTATTATTATCATTTTACATTATTATTATTTTACACTAACACACACACACACACACACACACACACACACACACACACACCCAGTGCATTTGTGAGCTAGTACAGTTACTTACAAGTTAATTCCTTCCTGGCAAGATTTAAGCTATTATCATTTTTATCTATTACAAGGAAAGAGGAGTTAAAAATTTCCTGCAAAATAAGAATGAAGCGCAAGCCAGAAAAATGAAGGGAAAGCGAAGCGAAAAAGCATGTACAAAATAATAGAATGAAACGTCTATAAAAAGAAGAGGGAAGGAAGGGCGAGGCGCACGCGAGGTGGTTGAGAAGACCTTTACATCTCCTCTTAAAAATATTTCACGATAGAGGCTCCCAAAAGGCCCCCAGATTCACCACTGGCATAGAACAAAGGAGTCTCGTTACCATTCGCGTGAGAGCTGCTGCATGCGCTCTTCACGCCGCCGCTTCCTGCCCCCTCACCCCCAGCCCAGCGAGTACCTTAAACACAAATTAATGCTTAAATGTAGATGAAGAAAACAAAATATTCTGCCGTCCACACCCCATCCTCACCGAGTACCTAAATTGCAAATTAGCGCTTAAATGTCGAGGAAAACAAAAACATTCTTTTACGAGTAAGACTTGCAACGTGTCTTTATATAAAAGAAGATTTCGTGAAACACTTAAATGGCAATGGATTTTCATGCACTGAATATTTCTTTTCCCTCATTGTGCTGCTCCGCCTCGATAACGTCTCGCGTAACCTGGGAGTATGAAACAGCAAACCTGAAAATGTGTGTTGCTCAGTATTTTTCTTCCCATGCGTGAATCCTTGTGTTATATTTGGTTTCAATATTGATTATGGGAGAGAAATCGGAATGCAAATATATTCCTATGCTTTCCGTATCCTTAATATAACCACAGTGTAAATTGTAATTAATATTACTTTTTATATGTATATAGTTTCTTCTATTGAGTAAGGGACATTCACGTATCTTGTTGTGTGTGTCTGCCTGCTAGTCTGCTGGTTCTCAAGACACTGATGCAGTCGTGGTGTGTGCAGCCCACCGTCGCCTGAGGCTGCGTGGGGGGACTCGTTAGTGGCTGAGACACTAAACACAAGCAACATAAGTTATTTTTTATGCAACCTTTGAAAAGATTATTTTCTTTCCCGTTACATGAGTGACGGGTCATAAAGATGGCTTTGTTATAGTTTGAGCTTGTTAGCCTGAAGTGTAATTTAATGCCAGTAAACCAAAAAATTAAGTGTTTCGCGAATTTTGATATTTAAGAGAATACTGGAGTGGGTTTTGCTTGAACTAAATCCGACAAATCACTGTTTATAATATTTTCCATAATTACTTGCAAGTTTAAGCGTATTCGTTTCAACGACGCTGTCTATTCCCAACAATTCATGACTGTCCTCTTATCATTCCAAACAACTTTGAAGATATCGAGAATATATATATATATATATATATATATATATATATATATATATATATATATATATATATATATATATATATATATATATATATATATATATATATATATATATATATATATATATATAGATATATAGATATAGATATAGATAGATAGATAGATAGACAGATAGATAGATAGATAGATAGATAGATATGTGCACGCGCAATCACAATCAATCCGTGCACCCTGAACACAAACAGTGATAAAAGATGGATTAGAAACATAACTGCACATGCCAACTCGAGGGCAACGTAATCAAACCTTTACAGCACATGGGAGTAGCGGTGAGTGATGCCGCTGGCTCGTGGGTACATGGAGTGAAAGTGATGAGGCGCAGGGAAAGAGGCAGAGAAAGGTAAGGGACGTGGCTTGAAGGAAGGGGACATAAGTCTGGTGGCGTGGTGGTGAAAGAGGTGGTGTAGATGAGAGGCGGTCGTAAAGTCTGGGCTGCGTTATCACCCATCCCTGGGGTTATGGAGTGTGCGTGGCGGGAAAGTAGGCAGGTTGCTGCGTGATGCTGATTGATTGGAGTAACGGCCCTCGTAATGCTGCAATCAAAACCGCTATTCACGTATACTTATAATCATTAGCTACATGCCCTTAATTAAAGATATGGACTTCTAGTTTACGCTGGACGTCTCGCAATATTCTGTAAAACTCATGTACAAATATCTTCTGTATCCAAGGCACGCTCGTATTATATTTATGGAACTGCTAGAAGTTTTATTAGAATCAATCACTTAATATTTCAAACCTTGTTGAATATTCAGGGCAGACCTTCCCGGGACCCAGAGAAGGAATCGTAAACAAGCCCCCCTTCGTCCACACTCTGAATGCTCGCCAGCTGCTCTGCCGCTGGCGGGTTTTCATGTTGCTCTTTACTACCGTTTTACAGTTGGCACGGGAAGCAGTAAGATGTGGCAGCAAAAATGAATGGGCTGTGTCCTTTGTCCTTGACTAATTTGCATAGAATACGATTTTTAATGAAACTAGCGCTGTGCAGTCGTCTCCTTGCATTATGTTTTACGAACTATGTTGATGAAGATCGCGAGTTTTATTCTCTTCGTGCCTGACATACTTGTGGATGAGCCACGCTATATCATTCTTAACATCGTCATGGTAATAGTCAGGTTGCCGATTGATGTGTTATTGAGGGTTGACTAAATGAAGATATGAGATGGAAGTTTTGCTGTAATGGACACATGGGCAAGAGTGGGGAAGGCTGAGGGAGTGGGGTCTTTCTCCTGAACTGAATTAATTATAGGCTGATGATGATGATGATGATGGTGGTGGTGGTGATGGTGGTGGTGATGGTGGTGGTACCTTTATCCGTAAACGTTTGCAGATACACAGAATTTGTGTTACCAGTTCGTTATGTAGAAGGTACAGTTATAACAACTTCACGTGACATTCCACTTCACCAGCCATTCTTTACCTGAAACTGCACAAGAGATAAAACTCTTTTCGAATATTAGCAAAAACGCACAATGCAAGAGGTTCAAGAGAAGAAAAATGAGAAATAGTGAAAGGGTAGCCATTGTCCAATCATCTGCAATTTTCTCTTTATGCTTAGTCAGTTCAGGTAAATTGTTCATTCATGAGAGGAACAGAGAGCATATTACGTAATCAGGTGCGCTTGTTCAATTTCTTTCCGATGAAATATTCTACTAATGTTGATGAATTATGGTAATATTATGAGAAACGTTCACTCTTTTCAACAGGTTTGTCGGTGCTCGCAAAATTTCAAGTCTTCATTTTACCTTAACTTCTGAAATCACAAACAAGTAGCTTTCGTGTTTCTCTTTGCATGCATTATTGAAACACTTTTGTGAGTAAAGCTCCTCGTGTATACAATTCCTCCTCCTTATAGAATGAGGTCAGGATGTAGCTTTGTGCCTGTTCGGTCGCTGACATTTCCAGGCTATTCACGGCCCATTTCTTTCCAGCTTCTTTCTCTCTGTCCTTGCCTTTTTATTTCCGTTTCTGTACCCTTCCAGATATTTTTCCCCTTTGCTATTTGTAAATTTTTGTATCATCACCGTTGCTTTCCAACTAATGACCTTTCTTTAGTTTTGTTTACCTTTAGTTTTTCCTCCCATATCTTGCTCTTTTTCATGATGCCTCCATTATTGATTTTTCGTCTCCATCGACACTATCTGTTCTTCGCGCACTGACACTTACTTCCCTTTTAACGCAATCGCACTCTAAAGAAACAAATGTCTTGTGACTTATCTGAACAGCGCTTCCTTTCGATACTGTTCCCAACATGTCAACTTGAATTCCAACCCGGAGTCTGGCAGCAAGAAAACTCCTACCGAGAACTATACATTAAACTGGCAAGCACTTGCTGTCGTAACTAAGTTTCGGCCATTATCTAACGAGCTGGTACAAGGTTGCTACAAAAACTGTTTTACCCCCAAGGTCCTGAAAAGGCTGGATGGAAGTCCGGCAGTAGTTTTCTTACTGCAATGTGAATTTAGTGTTTACACATACGCGCGCGCGCACGCACACACACACACACACACACACACACACACACACACACACACACACACACACACACACACACACACACACACACACACACACACACACACACACACACACACACACACACACACACACACACACACACACACACACACACACCTTCCGCGGCCTCGCTGCACAAGACTTTTTCTTTCTCTCACCCCTATTCTGTCCATCTTTCTAACGCAAGAGTTAACCAGTATTCTCAATCATTCATCCCTTTCTCTGGTAAACTCTGGAACTCCCTGCCTGCTTCTGTATTTCCACCTTCCTATGACTTGAATTCCTTCAAGAGGGAGGTTTCAAGACGCTTATTCATCAATTTTTGACCACTGCTTTGACCCTTTTATGGGACTGGCATTTCAGTGGGCATATTTTTTTTATTGGATTTTTGGTACCTTTGGCCAGTGTCCTTCCTACATAAAACACACACACACACACACACACACACACACGAGGATATATATATATATATATATATATATATATATATATATATATATATATATATATATATATATATATATATATATATATATATATATATATATATATATATATATATATATATATATATATATATATATATACCAAAACTCCAAGCAAATTGTAATGAAGTTGAGGATTGATCAGTCCACCAGCCTCAAACAGGTGGAATTTGAAGCGTTCCTTGCCCTTAGTAACATCCACAATGGAATCGTCCTTGGAATTTACCTGTAGAGGTCTGCCGTGGCTAGACAGCCTGGCTCCACTTATGTTATTCATGCACAGGCTGAGTGACGTGCGGCACTGACAGTCTTGACAGTGCCTTGTTAACCACTGTAGGGGACGTGGAGAAGCCAAAGAGAGAACAAGCGTATAATCTAATGAAAAACACATTAATATGTTTGCATTCATTGAAAGAAATCTCGTGCTTTATTGAACAGTGTTGCAGACACACACACACACACACACACACACACACACACACACACACACACACACACACACACACACACACACACACACACACACACACACACACACACACACACACACAATGTTATTTTGCACATTCCTTTATTTTTTTTTTTTTTTTTTTCGCTTGAATTGCAATCTGTAAAACCGCGCAGAATTTGTTGATGTAGGGGGAATAATAAAATATTTCCATGATTCGCAGACGATTTCTTTACTTAATGGGACAGTTTTTCTTGGGAATATACATTTTTAGTACCTTACACATTTGCATGGATGACCCGGAAGAGCGAGGGCAACATGGATCGATAGGACTTACGTTTGCAGATATAGAGTTTCCTTCATTTCATAAGCATCAGGATCTTTTCCACTTGATATCAGCAGTACTATTAATCTGAAATGTTCGTTATAAATCAAATCTCTTAATCGTGAAATGTCTGAGACATTTCTTAAAAGATGTCCATGAAAAAAAAAATGAAGGAAAGTGTCCTGTGGAAAAGGGAAAGATGGAAGAGAGCAAACTGAGAAGGTTTGTTTTTGTTCACTTTTGCCCTTCCCTTTCATCTCCTAGTTCTTGTCCCACCGTCTCCTCCTTTGCAATTTTCTCCCCAGCTCTCCCATCCCTTTCTTCTCACCTTTAACAGAGCTTTCTTCCTCCTCTCCTCCTTCCTTCCATTATCATCTCTTCCTTTCTCTCTCCCAACATTATTCCCCTCAATTTAACTCTTTTACTTGCTGACGAAGGTAACAGAGGCCTTAGTTCAATCTCGCTTACTATTCCTTCCTTTGTTTTCCTTGCTTTCTTTATATGCATTCTTATCACGGCAAGTGTATTTTTTTTACTAATATCCAATGCACTTCCTCTTCTCGATAATCATATATCACGCAATCTTTGCTATTTCTTCCAATTTTCTACTTATCTATCGTGTTTCCCTTGCGTCCACCGTTTCTTACAGGCCTCCTGTCTTCATCAGGACCTCCTTAGTCCCTCGTCGAGGGTGGTCGAGGCAACCAAGGATGAAGAAAGGCTACATAAAAGAATTATTATTTCCGCTGAAATGAAATCTTTTCAGTTTTCATTCTTTTCCTCGGGACACCTTCATCTTCTTATATAAAAATACAAGAATGATTTATAGTAATGTTTTTCGTCTTCATGTTTTCGTACATTTATTTCAATTTACTGTTTCATATATAAATCTTTTATCTATAGATGCTAGATATATTATGGAAAGAAAAATAGATTTTCGAGGAATGGCAACGGCGGCGCCTGAGGTGAGGCACGTCGCCTCTCGACCTGGCCTGGTGGCCGTCCACCCACGTCCTCTACGGATGATAATTTTCATCACTTCATAAACTAATATATATATATATATATATATATATATATATATATATATATATATATATATATATATATATATATATATATATATATATATATATATATATATATATATATATATATATATATAATTTATTTATTTATTTATTTATTTATTTATTTAGTGTGTGTGTGTGTGTGTGTGTGTCCCTTGGGTGGTACAGGTTAATACTGTGAACGGCACTCTGCCACTTTTCTCCGGTAAATACAAGTAGTGTCCTCTACAACCTCCCTAAAACGTAAGCGTGACGCTCAAGATGTTGAAAGTTTTCCTTTTAAGCACAAAAGTCAGCAGTCAGTGAAACAGGAAATGAAGTGATTTGTATATATCTTGGTACGGATGGTGTGCGCATACATGGTTTCCTTAACAAGTTGCTCCTACGCATGGAAGGAATGGTTATGATTTGCTACGTACAGTGTTCGTTTATGTTAAGTTCATATCAAGACGTCAGTACTGTGCTGCTATCAGTGGCCGTTCTGGAGGCAGGAACGGATGCATTCTTTCCAATAATGTGAAATATGACTCCTGAAATATTTACGTATTAATTAAACACTTGTGCGAAATGGAAGACGTTTTCTGCGTAGTAACACACGAGCAAGACCTCGATAGCACTTGACTTAGAGTGTTCCACGGGTGTACCTAGTCTCCCTGGCCACGAGGCACTACAAGGCTCTAACCTGATATTAGGGTGCACGTGTGATGAATGGTGCAGTCCGTGATGGATGGTGAGCCTCGCCTCCCCTCCACGCCCTCCTCGCCCCGTCTTCTTGAGAGCCTCAGGAGACGCTGGGAGGTGAAGGGACCCATTGCTTAGCAGGGCAAGGGCGGACTTTCGGTGGTGACATTATGAATTATAAGCTTTAAGTCTAAAATTAAAAGCAAAAGTTATATATTTCTGGCCAACTACGATCCAGAGGTCCGTGTTCTCTGATGCCTTACCTTAATGTCGGTTTAGAAACAGAAAACGCGAGTAGTCACTAAAGAGTTTGATATACTGTACCCACTCCCCTGAATACAACTTTGAAGGTATTTTTCAGGCAATATATCATGTATCGTGCGTTCCTCTCAACATTTTGTGCCGGCATTTTACATAACGCGATATGTGTTCGGGTTTTTTTTCTTTTTTTTTTTCTGGGTGGGGATGTGATTCTTTTTTGAAGAGATGAAAATTGTAAATACACTATTAACATACTCAGTGATGAGTGACGGTAATCAGAGAGAGAGAGAGAGAGAGAGAGAGAGAGAGAGAGAGTAAACAGCAAATTTATGTTGGATCATGCTCCATTTGTAACCATTCAGTGAAACCACAACAAGTGGACAAGAACACGAAAATTTGTTCTTAGTTAATTGTCAAGTTCCCCGAAGAGGGAGATGGGAATACCTGTTTTTTGCATTATTTTTTACAGATAAAGCTTGATTTCTCTCAGTTACCTCACTTTATGGGGAACATCATCTTATTATACCTAGGGAGATAATTTTTCCACGTTATATCATAAATGTTCTCCTGATAATTTGTTGCTAAGATAATAAAACATGGAAAAATAAAGAAGACATTGGAAATTGTTTTATCCGACAGTACTCAGCAGTTTGCTAAGGTGAAATGGATAGAGTCATATTTTGTAGAAAGAGGGAATTGACGTTCATAATTAGCTCTGGCCGACGGCAGTGCTTTCATTAAGTCTTGTTTGCCATTCACTCTGCCTATACAACCTCCGTGTGGAATTATTTGGAAACAACATTCATTTAGTGGTTTCGACCGTTTAGAGCATCATCGGTAGGTAGAAGAATATATTACTACTATTGGATTCAATCTGTTTATTTATTTTATCTTTTGCTTGTTATCTAATCGTTCAAATACACGGCTACACGGGAATTTTACCCATGTTCTTTGGGCCGCATGTATGAAACGTGGATGTCAACAGAAATATTTAATCCAGAAAAATGTAATAGTTATGTTGAGTTTCGAATTCGTGTAGCGGTGATGACAGTAAAACGAGTTGTGAGTATGAAACAAATGTACATAGAGAGGTAAAGCGGACCTAAATTCGGTTGGCTGTGTGTTGTTGGCACGCGAATTTAAACCAGAATTCTGTTTATGAACGAAGTTGATGAATAAAGTGTTATGCTACATGCTTTGCCTTGTAAATGACAGCACTGGATTACGTTTTGTGTTCTGCTCTTTTTTCCAATGACAAAAACAACCTACTCATCCTTGCTCTTGTCCCCGTCCTCATCTTCGTCCTATTTATTTTTTATTTGCCCTCCTCCCCATGTACATGCACTCGTCACTCATCTTCCCGTCTTTCTCGCTTACCTTGCTTTCCCCCCTGGTGACACAAGCAGGCTACAACGTTGCTTGAAGGTTCCCGCGAGCTCGTAGTAAAAAATAAGGTTGATAAAAATAGTTTTGGTAATTTTGGTTACTTGGCGATGACTTGAAATATCGCCAGCTACGGACAGAATTTGGTCACGAAGCCCACCACATCTGTGCACTGACGGCTTAGCCACTGCCTTCACGTAACGTAGTGACGAGATAGAAGAATCAGCAAGTAATCATCTTAAGCAATCTACTTGTAGATTGTCAAATTTTAAATTAATGGATTCCAGTAATATAATGATTTTTCTTATACTGAAAGAGATAAATACGAGTATGGAGTTATTTTTTATTTATTCGTATATGGTTTTAAATACTTCTTATGAATTTCTAAATCCAATAGTACCGGGGGACATTAGTTGCGTGAAGGAAATGTTAAATTATAGCAGATTGCTTCTGTAGTCATCCAATCATTGATTAATACCATAGAAAATATCCTCTGATAGTGTCATATCTTCTGTTTATTTAATTAATTGAAATGAAAACTTGCCATAATAGTCATTACTGATCTCACTTGAAGGTCTTTTGCCTTGTTAATGGAATGTGAAAGAGACAAGAATGAAGGACAACAAAACAACTTTGCATGATATTCACGGAAAGAGTCGTGTTTTTCACCAAAATTACCAAGAGTTCTTTACACTTATCCGATATGTACATACGAGGGTGCAGCAGAGAATGTTTACAATCTTTAGTGAGAAATCTTGAGCCGAATGACTACTTTTGCTGCTTTCACTAATCTTTTTAGAGTGGCCGTTTTCAGTTATCCTGGTGTAAGAAAACAATGAAGTGCCCTCAAAGTTTTCTTTTATCGTGACTTGTCTTAGATGTATCTGACGCAAGACTTAACTTTATAGTGTTTCCTTGAATTTAATAGCCTGGGGGAAGATCCACTGCACTCCAAGAATTGCACAGCTTACTGTCATCATCATTTGCGCTGTGAGACTTTCCGTGGATTGTTACTAAATTCACTCACATTACAAATCATTATATGTTTTCATAGACTTTTTTTACGATTATTAGGTGTATATTCACTCATGCAAAGACATCTACTTTATAAGAACCTCCCACTTTCCTTCTCATGAATAAGTACTGGCAATGCTTTATTGTTATTATGAATTCCTGCCGATGCATTGCCGAGGTACTTACAGTTTCATCTTTTAGGTTTTCATCTCTCGCAAGGTGTGGATGTCCAGCAGTCTGAGGCACCAGGATGTTGAGACTCAGATATGTTCCCACAACCGCCGTGCTCGTTGTTGTTGTTGTATTCATGACCAGGATGAGTTTAAGACGTGCTGGTCAGGGAACAGACACCAATACATAGTGGCACCGCCAGGCCACCAGCATGAAAGCGTAAGGCTCGTGGTGGGGAGTGTTTCTATCAATGTTTTTTTTTTTTTTTTCAGCTGTTCATTTCTGTTCTATGAGTCTTCATCTTGAGGTATTTTTCGTTGCAATATCAGGTGATTTTTCTTTCAATTCACAGCTCTAATATATTTCTGGAGACAGACAGAAGGAGAGAAAGAAAAGACAGACAGGCAGTCAGACAGGCAAACAGAAGAGAGAGAGAGAGAGAGAGAGAGAGAGAGAGAGAGAGAGAGAGAGAGAGAGAGAGAGAGAGAGAGAGAGAGAGAGGTGGGACGGGGAAAGAGGAGGAATTCCTTTCTCTCTCTAATCGGAAGACACATTGTCAAGTTGCAGAATAAATAGTTATACGATATATTACCATACATATCCTGTCAGCACAAAAGGCCGTGACTGTCTCTCACGACGAGTTGACCTTCTGATGATCTTTAAGCTAAATAAGAAAA
>NC_087155.1:10841691-10844191 GCF_035594125.1 Scylla paramamosain
ATATCATTTTTTTCTTATAATACGCCTTGTTAGTCAATATTGTGATGTAGGGCACTTGTGGGACGCATCACGTGATGTTCATATGTTCTACAACAACATGAATATTTAATTATTCATTGATAATTAAGCTGAGAGGATGAGTGTATATACGCTGGATTATATAATAAGATGAAAACAATCTGCAAACCATGTATTGAAGTCCTCAATGAAATATAGACCTCCACACAAAATATTTTCATAGAGAATGGATGAATAAGTAAAAATATAGTCATTTGAAGAATAGGTTACTTATTTGGGTAGGAAATACATTAGGAAGAATGAGAGAGAGAGAGAGAGAGAGAGAGAGAGAGAGAGAGAGAGAGAGAGAGAGAGAGAGAGAGAGAGAGAGAGAGAGAGAGAGAATGTTGGAGCAAGAAGGTTAACTCCATATAAAAACATTGAATTTTATCGTTATCCTCCAGTGAAAAACAATATCATTATCACCAGAAAGAAAATTTCACGACCCTGCAACTGAATGGATAAAACGTTGCTGATAGAACAGAGCAGCATTACAAAGGACAGTGGAGGAGAGTGCCAGCCTGTTTTGTTTTACGGGGAGCCTGGAGGGCAGAAAAAGGCGCTGGAAACTTTGGCTACTAAAAAAAAAAATAAATAAAAAAATAAACTATAATGAATGTGAATTATTTTTTGCGACATCACAAGGCGGCGATGCTCTAACTTAATATTTAAGTCATGAAGCAAAAATGTAATCTGATTAAATGCTCGGCCCAAAGGCTTTAAATGTGAATTGTGAATCTGCAGCAGAAATAAAGACTAGAGAGCGCAATATTAAAAAAAAAAAAACTGCAACAAAGAGAGTGGAAGGAACTCAGGACAACAGCATCGTCAGAGAAACTCTCTCTCTACTCCGTAAAAAATATAGGAGAGAATAGGAGAGAGAGAGAGAGAGAGAGAGAGAGAGAGAGAGAGAGAGAGAGAGAGAGAGAGAGAGAGAGAGAGAGAGAGAGAGAATATATAAAAATATAACAGAGAATTTTAAAATATAGGAGAGAGAGAGAGAGAGAGAGAGAGAGAGAGAGAGAGAGAGAGAGAGAGAGAGAGAGAGAGAGAGAGAGAATATAAAAATATAACAGAGAGAATTTAAAAATATAGGAGAGAGAGAGAGAGAGAGAGAGAGAGAGAGAGAGAGAGAGAGAGAGAGAGAGAGAGAGAGAGAGAGAATATAAAAATATAACAGAGAATTTAAAAATATAGGAGAGAGAGAGAGAGAGAGAGAGAGAGAGAGAGAGAGAGAGAGAGAGAGAGAGAGAGAGAGAGAGAGAGAGAGAGAGAGAATATAAAAATATAACAGAGAGAATTTAAAAATATAAGAGAGAGAGAGAGAGAGAGAGAGAGAGAGAGAGAGAGAGAGAGAGAGAGAGAGAGAGAGAGAAATATAAAAATATAACAGAGAATTTAAAAATATAGGAGAGAGAGAGAGAGAGAGAGAGAGAGAGAGAGAGAGAGAGAGAGAGAGAGAGAGAGAGAGAGAGAGAGAGAGAGAGAGAGAGAGAATATAAAAATACAGGGGAGGGAGAGAGAGAGAGAGAGAGAGAGAGAAAATCCATCCTCTCCTCTCCTCTCTCTCTCTCTCTCTCTCTCTCTCTCTCTCTCTCTCTCTCTCTCTCTCTCTCTCTCTCTCTCTCTCATCCTTAAGAATGCTTCATAATTCCCCTCCTTGTATAAATAACTTGTTGCTGGAAATCATTAGCTCCTTACATACCATAATTCACTGCTTATATCTTCATTACAAACTAGTATTTTTTGTGGTTGGAAGTATTTTCTAATAGTGACGAAAGTACCACTAATTTGATGCCTTTCCTCCACAGGGATATTATAATGTAATAAGAGGAGAGTGACATTCGTTGTGTAGTGTTTAGGTTGCGAGTTGGCATTGGAACACCGGAACACACAACGTTTCCTCTACGTGCGGTACTCTTCGCTGACCCGGTGCTGGTGGTGGTGGTGGTTGCTGGTGCGAATATGTGTAGGGGGAAGAGGAGGGCTGTGGGGCTGTGGGTGTCAAGCGGGAATATTTAGTCGTGTGTTTTGTATAGAAGAGAGAGAAAGAGAATAGAAGAGAGAGAGAGAGAGAGAGAGAGAGAGAGAGAGAGAGAGAGAGAGAGAGAGGAGAGAGAGAGAGAGGAGAGAGAGAGACGCAAATATTCAATATGTGCTCAGAATATCCGAGGGCTTTCATCAGGTAAAGCATTAGAGAAAAAAAAAGACTCCACGCTTCCATAATACTTCCCACACTTAGCAAACACTCAGACACATTTAGCTGCGCACAAAGCACATTCTTGAAAATGTACACACATATAAAAAAAAGAAAAGAGAAAACGCACTGCATACACGCTCAGCATGTTTGTGTGCCGGGGGACTGCGCTGGGAGCCTGGAGCCCAAACGAGAACACCACACACAGGGGCTGGTGGAGGCGGGGCGGGCGGGCGGGTCGTGGCT
>NC_087155.1:10849191-10869191 GCF_035594125.1 Scylla paramamosain
TGTGTGTGTGTGTGTGTGTGTGTGTGTGTGTGTGTGTGTGTGTGTGTGTGTGTGTGTGTGTGTGTGTGTTAATTATTATCAATGACGCTAATAACGCAGCCACTTCTGCCTTGACAAGTGATAATCATTCAGATGACGCTCGCCGAATTGCTGCTGTCGTTGAATTGCGGCACTTAGGCGACTTCAATTTGTAACATGGCGGCGAAATGCAAAATGGCACCGGACTGCTGGCTGTCCTCGTTTCTTTAATTATGTAAGTAACACTATTTCGTTCTCGATATCCGATCATGGCACTGGGAGAAACACGAGCTGACGCCAGATGGCATAAGTAATAGTATTTTGTGTTACATTTTCGTGGAACCTAATATATTGTACGTATTTATTTATTTTTTTTATTTTCTTTTTTGTTTATTTATTTATTTATTTATTTATTTTATTTTTTTCGCTGCTGACCCGGTCATTAAGATGATTTGGGGCTGGCGGCAGTGGTGGCGGTGGTGGCAGTAAAGGTGGTGATAGCGGTGGTGGTGGTGTTGGTGTGATAAAGTTTCAGGTGGTGGTGATAGATGTGGTGGTAACGGGGCTAGTGGTGGAGGTGTGAGTGCTGTGGCAATGGTTCTGGTAATAGTGGTATGGTGACAGCAGTGATGGACGTGGAAGTGGTGATTGTAGTGGTGGTGATGGTGGTGGTGGTGGTGGTGGTGGTGGCAGCAGTGGCAGCAGCAGCAGCGTAAGACGATAGTAAGCGCTGTGGTAAAGAAGGTGAAGGTGGTGGTGATAATGCTTGTGATAATGGTGATAACAGTTGTAGAACGAAGGTTCTTTTGTTATGCTGGTGATAAGTAAGTTGTTCTTCGTTTCCCTTTTTATATGAATTTTATGTAGAATGTACATAATTTACAAGGAGGAGCTTGCGACGCCGTGCATGAGGTGAGTCTCTCTTCTCTACCCTCCCGCATGGATTTTACGTAGATTACATTTGACTCATCCCACTTCGTGACGCTATATGTAACCACTCCCAGTAATTAGCACAGCTGTGTACGGGGCGTTACAATTCAAGTAATCTGTCTACCTGGATTTTTTTTGTTAATATTTCCCGCTTTACTGACGTTTCTTAGAAATCCATATATCCAGGTAATTTGGCTGACTATCCAACTATGCAGATGTAACGTGTGTTGCATGATAGTAATTACAGTACTTGCTATTGGTAAAGTAGAAACAAAAGAGTGTCTAACTTAGTAGTGATTCTTAAGTCTGTAGTGATGGGAATAAGGTTCCTTACGTACATAGGTTGTGGTGGTACTAGTGGTGATATCTGAAGTGCTACAATAGACAGTTTTGACAATCATGGTTGTGATGATAAACGCTGTGATGGTGTTTATGGCAAAGCTTGCACTAACAACAGGTGTGGCCATTGTGGTGGTGGTGGTGGTGGTGGTGGTACGTGCAGTCACCTACATCAGTTACATTTATTTCATTATCCCTTCATACCACTTTCAGTAAACAGGCTACTTTTTTTTTTTTTAAGGAACACAGCATTGAGGACGCTTCCTGATAAATTATGTAACACTAGTCAAGTTTGCGATATTTCTTCTTATTCTTGATTTTTTTTCCCTCCACACCCATTAGTCGCTTCAAAAATCATTAACACAAAAGCTAATTTAGCATGCGTGCTGAATTATGCTAAACACTGGCCACTGTATTCCACTGCGGAGTGCATGTGTATTGCAGTAAAAACCTGGAAATGGAAAAGTTATAAAATATGATAATTTAGTTCTTATGCATATGAAGGTGCTGGGAGTGGAGGATGGGAGGGGGTGGTGAAGCAGCAATGGAAATGAACAATACAAAACTGTGTTGAGCGAATTTTGTCCATAGTACTAATAGAACATTCGGCATGAAAGAGTCAGGCAAACTAATGTAAGGCAGAAACATCTAGTATGCACTGAATAGTAAGCAGTATGGCCAAATAGAGACGGTGGGAGGAAAGCCGTCTGGTGCAAAAGGACCCTTCCAAAGAAATTAGAGGGGAAATGGCGTGAAGAAGTAAGATGAGCCACGGTGGGATGAAGATGTTGAGAGAGCGCTAGACAAACAAGGTCACAGGGAAGGGTCAAAGTGGCGAAACATGGAAACAGAACTTGTAATTGATTGACAGAAGGACGTTGGATGGTGGGTGACTGGGTGACTGTGTGTGTGTGTGGGTGACTGGGTGACTGGGTGAGGTAGAATCATACAAGACACAGCAAAGGGTCAGAGACGGAGGCACCGGGACGACAGTCTAAGAGGAGGACGACGAGAATCTCCCAATCAGTGAGCATTCAAGGTGTGGACGAGGGTGACGAAGTAGCAGACCCTTCGGTGCTGTGTTCCTCTTCCGCTTCGCTGCTCCAGTTGAGGAAGAAATTCACACGTAATAAAGCTACATTTCATCATGCCGAGCAAAGATAAATAATTTATTTACACTCATATGACCTTAATTGTAATGACATTAAATGCTCTTTGCAACTTTCCACTGTCAATTACTGAGCACTCTTTACCACACTTGAGGACTTCCACTAAACCTGCTAACAAAACGCCGAACACAAATAAGATATTCTCGCTTTTCGGTCTGTGTCCCGAATGGCGGCTCATTATTCAAAGGAATTGGAAACTCGCAAAACATGTAACAGCATAACTATTACGTCATTCTTTGCTTCTCTCTGTCTTCCTTGAGAGAGAGAGAGAGAGAGAGAGAGAGAGAGAGAGAGAGAGAGAGAGAGAGAGAGAGAGAGAGAGAGAGAGAGAGGCTTCAAGCAGTGGGACTCAATAAGGTAAGAAAAATAATGAGGATATACGTATGGGTGTCTTTTAAAACTACTTACCAGTGAGTTACTACTAATATAATGTACTTAATTATAAACCCAGCCCTTGAATTGCTCTGTTGCTGTTGGTGCAGCTAATCTTGACTCGCAACACCTGCGTGAGATACTTTTCGAAAGCTGATCCTCGTTTTTGTTGAGGTGCTGAGGCTTGGCGTGCTCAGGATCAGGAAATTCCTTGAACAATGCCACGTGACTTTTCACTAAGAGTTCTCCTTTAAGATTCAGAAAAAAAAAAGTCCCTCATTTATGATCATGAATGATGTGACTGTTTTTTTACTATGGTTTCCTTATACGCGTGTGTTTAGTTGACACGCAATACATGTTTTACACCTGCAGTGATTACAAAGACCGTAAAGGTAATGCTGGTTTTCTGTTGTAAAATATTTCTTGTGTGTGTGTGTGTGGATGATGTCAGTACACTCTCTCTCTCTCCTCTCTCCTCCTCTCTCTCCTCTCTCTCTCTCTCTCTCTCTCTCTCTCTCTCTTCTCTCCTCTCTCTCTCTCTCTCTCTCTCTCTCCTCTCTCTCTCTCTCTCTCTCTCTCTCTCCTCTCTCTCTCTCTCTCTCTCTCTCTCTCCTCTCTCTCTCTCTCTCTCTCTCTCTCTCAACTGTTTACATATAAAGACAGAGAAATACACACACACACACACACACACACACACACACACACACACACACACACACACACAGTCCTTTGTCCTTTTAGTCGAGTTTAATATGAAATTGAGTTGCAAACAGAAATTTGAATCTTCAGTTAGGTTAGATGTACGAATCACCTTATTTCTAGCGATGTTCTTAAGATATTATCTTGGTTCTTGTGACTTTTTTGTCTCGTTATTAGAATACAGAATATATCGCCATCGTAGTCACCTTTTGTCCCTTTCCTCACTAAATCTCCCTCCTCTGATATTCTGATGAATGCATCAACGGTTTCGTCCATTATTGAATTATTAGTTTCTCATCAATGATCACTTTTGCGTATGTGTACGCAGTGATCTCACTCGCATTCGTGTGCAAAAACTTTAATCCTCTTAAATCCACATCCTTTTATAGAAACTTGATGAGCCTATTTCCTCATGAGTTGTACTTTAATAGGTAACGTGAACGGGATTTCCTGAGCATTAATGACTTAATCATATTCCTTAGAAATAATTTATTAAATCTATGAAAAAGTTCCACAGTTCACATTTAAGACATGACGACGTGCTAGTATCTTATTTATTTGTTTATTGATTTATTTTACGGTGAATAGCTAAAGGTTATGGCTGCATTAGGTGAACCCAACCTTTCGTATTTACTATTACATTACCAAAAGTAAGAAAACTTTTTTTCTTTCTTTAATTTCAATTAATAACTAGGAATCATTGGGTGTTCAGACGTTCCATGGACTTCAACCTTTCTGCCTTTTTTTTTTTTCAAAGGGGAGTGCCAGGTCTTATCGGGAAATTAATTGGTCTCTGTAGCTATGCGATCTCTTCTAATATCTTGATTTCATTAATTTGTGTCTACTGGTTTTCTAAATGTGTGTGTGTGTGTGTGTGTGTGTGTGTGTGTGTGGGTGGGTGGGTGTATTTGTCTGACGCAGACTAACACAATTCTGCTAAGCTTCTAGCGATGACAGGGTTAAGTAATGACGTAAGTTACAATTACTGGCAGACAACTTGTAATGACGGACATAGGTCTCTGAGGTGGATGCTCCCAATCATTAAGAGAAGCCAGCGCTCGTACCACTTCCCGCAACAGTCACATCACCTCATCTGATAGGCGAACTGGTACACTTTGAAGCGTGCATGCGCGCGCTCACACGCACGCACACACACACACACACACACACACACACACACACACACACACACACACACACACACACACACACACACACACACGCATACACAAATTTAGATAAACAAACACACAGCAACAAAACAACAGTAATGACTGCAATAGCGACACGCACAACGACAACAACCGTCAAAATGCTAGATCATAACTACCAGCCGGAAGCGTGGCACAGAATGCTCCATGATGCTGATTGTGAACAGCCATCGCCCGCTGACGGTTGGGACTCAATCAAGGGCGGAAGCAGCGATATAACCATGGGTTTTGTGGGCGAGACTTGCCATAAATTCACTGTAATGAACAATGATTCTTACCAAACCCCAAAACATGTTGAATATACATGCATATATATATATATATATATATATATATATATATATATATATATATATATATATATATATATATATATATATATATATATATATATATATATATATTACTTGACCGAATATATCTGTTCTTTAAAATATAATGTAAAAAAACAAAAATACAGATTTCTACATAAAGTTCAAATAATTTCTGACATTCTCCGCACTCTCCTGCTGTAAGACAAACTGAATGTCGTGATATATATATATATATATATATATATATATATATATATATATATATATATATATATATATATATATATATATATATATATATATATATATATATATATATATATATATAAAATGCCTAGTGCCGAGAGTCACTCATTCTGGACTCGGAATAAAATTCCGAAATGATTAGCATAAGATGGAAGTTATGTAACAGTGGCAGAACACAAAGAGAGGGAGCATCGGATCGTAGCGTGACCTTAACAAGAGTGGCATCTCTTCCTGACAGTAGTCCGGCACCTGTGTTGGTGACATTTGGGTCGCTACCTTTGCGTCAGCTGCCTTGCTTCTTTTTGTTTATTCTTCTCTTCCCCGTGTGTTTACCTTGTTTCTGTGTTTGTTTTTCCTTCGTACTTTTCTTTTCCGTCACCAGTTTCTTTTCTGGGCGCTTTGATGTGTGCAGGCAACGCCTCTGCCGTGCCTCGCTGACAGACTATGTTTACAAGTGATGCCAAGCACAGCAGGAACACCCACCTGGCAGCGACGTTCACGCTTCCACACCAGAAATACGCCTCATTAGTATGAATGGTTATGACATGTTGAAGCTGGGCCCATAATCCCCTCCACCCCAAAAAAGATGCAAAAGATTTTCATACAATATTATGTAGGCGTTTAATTATCTCATCTCAAAGTAGTTGATTTTTCGCAAGCTTATATCTTTTGCACATAGATACGAATGTGTGTGTTTTACTGATGGGAATGAATGATGAAATGGTATATTACTGATTGTGTGTGTGTGACAAATATAAAGCAGACTATATTTCTAGATTGGGAACAATATTTTATGGGTTAATAGAAGAACGTTAATAATTGCTATTATTATTATCATCAAGAATATTTCATGAAAACGAGGGAACTTTTAACAAGGTGATCCCGTAAGCTTAGCAGTATGAAACGGAATTATATTAGTTTGGTCATTAATGTCAACTCAAGTACTTCTTTTGCGAATTTGTACGGATATTAAGCGACTTCATCATATTAGTTGTACTTACCTTCCTTAGAGTCATCCCGTGTGGTACCTACCTAGCCAACATATCCGCGCTCTACCTTCACGTTGGATTAAAATGTGAAAATTTCTGATATTCAGTTATTTCTCTAATAACTTTCTCTCTGAAAAAAAAATCTTATTCAGCAACTCTCAAATACACTCACATACAGAATACGAGTAAATCTTGAGTCAACATTCAGTGAGAGATCTTGCCTGTCTGTGACCTGCCAGACACCGTGCTCAGGCCGCTTGCCTGTGATAACAGAACGTGTCTCCTCCAACATACATCTTCCTCCATATTCAGTCCTGACAGCAACAAACGCATAAAATTCAACCTCACAAAGATGAGCCGGATCCAAACATTGCCAGAATCTGAGCAGGTTGTCTGAGACCAAAGGGTAAACAGGAAGGTGTTTGACCCGAAGCATCCTCAGATCTAAAGTTTCCAAGTCGTCTTCAACAGAGGACTCGAGTTTCACCTCAGGAAATTCCTGTACTTATTCTGAAACGTATTTCAACGTCGAACTGGAAATTGTTACTGATTAGTTTCCAAGGAATGTTGTTATTTTTGCCTACATGAAATAGTCATGGATGAATTCCACATTAGGGTGGGCCAGGTGGGCGTTTATATTAAGAACATTTGTGTATTGAAGTTTATCTATTTATCTATTTATTTATCTACTAGTACATTCGTTCATTTACTTATCTGTTTATTCATATTTTGTCAAACTCCGACTCAAAGTAACCAAGGGGAGCAATGTAATTGAGGTTTGTTTAGTAGGTTGTGTACGTACATCATCTCTTTAGATTGTGTGTCCGCCCCGTGTTGCCTTTATGAAAGGTCTAGTTTGGCCGGGAGTGATGAAGTGGTGTATTGCTGTTTAATGGTGATTTCTTCTTTTTGCCTCCTTGTTGACTACTAAATATGTGGAAAGTTCAAGCAGAGAAAGGTAAAGAATCATTCACAGATGTTCTCTTCGAAGGCTGTCGTGCGTTTACAAGAGAGAAAAGTGTGCAACTATTGTTGCCGTCAACTTGGTAATAATAGCACTCTAACGAACAGCTATTGCATCGTCATTCAGATCTTTATAACGACGATCTATGACGTTTATTTTTATTTTTATTTTTTTTAAGTGCAACAGTTGAAATATAACAATGATTTCTCTTTGACACAATGAAATAATGTCATTGTATATAATTGTCATATAGACATTTATTCGAGTAAATTAGGTTTGTTTAGGTCTGTTATTGACGAATGGCTGCGTGATGTTCACTTGTAAAGGATTTGTGAGTGAAATTAATCCCTTTATGCAATGGCATGCATCGTTATACCTAAAGAGAAAAATCTTTTAAACTTTTCAGGAAGGGGAAAAGTTTTCGCTATTATAAGCAAAGTTTTTTATTTTATTTTTATTTATTTATTTTTTTTATTAAACCACTCACTTTGCAGTACTGTGGAATGTTCAGTGTGAAATGTTGTGTATCATTTTTCCCCCAATAAATATTTACTGTCATGTCATCAGGTGTTCTTGAAGGTTTAGGTTTGCTTCTTATGTTTGCCAATTACATATTAATCTCGTAGAAGCATCAGTCTTATGCCGATTGATGTAACAATAGTTTACTTTTTTGTGTGCCTTTCTTTTTAACATAACATTTTTCTTGTGCTGCTTGTGCATTCGAAGCCATAGCTTTTGTCATACATCCAGCACCTGCTTGTTTTTAAATACTCGCTCCCCAAGCGATAAATCTCTACATGAACAGGAATAAGGATCAAGTTGAAAAAAAAGCAAACAAACATCGAACAGCTTAACCATTTCCTGGTTTTCTTTAACCCAGTGTTCTAAAATGTTTAACCCAAGTTCTAAAATGAGAAGAATTTTCTTCATTCACAGGTATTTCAGCAAAGAATGTAGCCATATTTAAGTATTAAATAAAGATCATATAACAAACGATGTAACAAACATTTAACATGAACATTGTACATAAGCACACCCAGCCGTACATACATATCAGGTATTTTTGAGTTTCTCAGAATAAAGACACTAAGCCATGAAAAAGAAGAGAAGCGCCCCAGCTGTACTGTAAAGTGAACCTCACCTTGTAGAACACATAAAGGTTGAATTACTGCCACCTGTAACTCTGGCTTACGTTATCCGGGAATGTGCTGTGCTTATTCCTAAAGAGAAGTTAAGTCCTCATACACGGCCTCAGTTCTCTGTTCCCTTGATATTGATAGCCTCGCTGGACAGGACTGTTTGTGTGTGTGTGTGTGTGTGTGTGTGTGTGTGTGTGTGTGTGTGTGTGGAGTGAAGTAGTGGTGTGATTCGTTGTGGGGGAACCGGGTACTTTAGGGGCTGTGTTTGAGGATGCGAGCGAAAAATACATCTTCCTCCTTCCTCTCCACCCCATCTCTTTTGCTCCGCTCGCCCCTTCCTTTCTCCCTCTCTCGTTCGCATCCACTCAACACTTCTTTACACTCTCCTTCGCAACTTTCCTCTCTTATTTATCAAGACGCCTTGTCGGCACGCACGCATGCGCGCGCGCGCGCGCACACACACACACACACACACACACACACACACACACACACACACACACACACACACACACACACACACACACACACACACACACACCATTTTCTTTTCCTCTTTATTCATAGTGTTTTAATCTTTCATTCTCCTTTCCGTCCTGAATGTTTTATTGGAGTACTGAGTCTCTATGTTTTCTGCTTCTCTCGTTCGTTTCTCCCCTCTCGCCTTTCTTTTGTTGTTATGCTTCCAGCCCTCCTCGTTGCCTCCCATCTACTTTGTTCTCTCTCCCCAAAGATGAAAGGCAGAATGTTTCCCTCTGATACAATGTTCCCTTTCATAAAATAGCAAGGATATTATTTCCAGTAAAGTAAAAAAAAGGAACGTGGGTTTGAAGTTTTTCTCTTGGAATTTTCACTTTTATTGTTTTCTCTCTCCGGAATATTGCCAAGGTAAATAATGGAAGGGACACTGCTGTTTGTTTAGGCATTTTCTGCACACTTGGATTGTGGATAATACCTGTGCGTCCTCCCTGTCCTCCAGTACCGAAATATATATTACTATGCAACACTGCCTCTAATGTGCTGCACACCTGCACCGCGCTACCACACACACGCGACTTTGCACGGATGAGTCACTTTAAATGTTTATTGCGTCGTTATAAATCAGCGTTGAATAAACGTGTGGCTCACATAGTTGTAACCAAGGTGGAAATATTACCTTGACTCTAATGCATAATATTAAAGGTTAAATCTACTTGTGTATTTATCTTATTACGAATATCTATATTTTTATGTGCGCGTGTGTGTGTGTGTGTGTGTGTGTGTGTGTGTGTGTGTGTGTGTGGTGGGATGGGGTAGAGTGGAGTGTCTGCGTGGCTATCTGTTTTCACTTAATTATTTATTTTCTTCTTTTCTTTGCTCAAACACAAAGTTCTTTGTTTCCATCATATCACCGTGACGGCCATACTTAAATATGGAAAAGTTACCCAATTCCCAATAAAAGGGTTTGTAATATTGCTCGTACTTGTCACATGAAAAACATCGACGAAAATATAGACTGTATATGAAATACGGTGATGAAAAAGAGGAAGCAAAGGAGCTGTCTGCGCAGAACCATATATCTGAGAGTCCTTCCATCAGTATTGTGCATATTGTTTGTGGCTGAAACTGAACGGTAAGCCAGATGGAAGCATTCAATCCATTCAATCCATTCAAATACCCACTCAGCCGCCGCCCCACTATAAGGTTTCGCGATCTGCTACCAAGAATAGAGTACTTGCGAATTCATCCTGAGAGTGCCATGGCCACAGCAAGCCACAGGTGTGTGTTGGCAATGGGATTAATAACACGAGGAAACACAGCATCCCCTCGAGCCTCGCCTCACTGCTGCCTTTAAGCTCACCTGTGTGCAGGGGACGCAAAATGTGAAGCTGCCTGCAAATATTCTTACTCTTCGCTGATTGTCTCTCACCTTGTCGCCTTCGTAATGGTTCTCTTAAAAGTCAGTCATGCTGTAAATGTCGCATAGAAACTGTGTTATTATTTTTAGTAGACTTCTATGGCATGCACACCCGCGCGATCGCTCCCACACACACACACACACACACACACACACACACACACACACACACACACACACACACACACACACACACACAGTGATATTTGAGAGAGAGAGAGAGAGAGAGAGAGAGAGAGAGAGAGAGAGAGAGAGAGAGAGAGAGAGAGAGAGAGAGAGAGAGAGAGAGAGAGAGAGAGAGAGAAAATAATATTATCGTACAACTGAAAGGTAGGTGACTGTGAATTTAAATTCAATTCTAACTATATAACTACATATTGGAGGGTATAGAAATATATTACAGTGGCAGCATACAATCTGCAAAATCATATGGTTGCACACACACACACACATACACACACACACACACACACACACACACACACACTGATACGAGATAAATGAATTCATTCGTGTAATTGTTTTCATTAATGTGATTTTGTTAACCACGGATCTGGTGGCGGTGGTTGTGTCCGTACAGTGTCCGCCAAACATCGTGTATTGTTCGATAGCCGCAGCAATCCTGGCGGTGTTTGCATGTTGTCATGGCCACCACACTCCACTCATCAATGAACTCAGAGCCTTTAGTCATATCCCATGAGATGATGAACCGAGCAAACGAGATACACAAAAAAATCAAAGTGAGTAATTTGAAAACGTATGCCTATCTATAAAATAGGTGAAATGAGAAGATATAGAAAAAAAAAGTCTCATATTTAAAACTTGTTGTGATGTTGTTCTTGTTTTTCGTGTGGTTTGAAAAGAAAAGAAAGTAAAGGACGACGTGAGTATTTTTAAACTTTCACCTCTACCATCGTTTTTTTTTTCCGGTTTTCTCAACCCAAAATTTTTAAAAAGAACATGAAAAAAGTATTCTCATAGTAGCAAAAATGTACACAGCATATAAATAGTGTCGTCGGCTCCTGGCTCACTCCATATTCATGTATTTTGGTATTCATCGTATTCATCACAGGAAACTCTTTGCAAACACTGTGGCGGTAAACATATTTTGGAAACCAAGGGACTTCATTCATGACGAACTTATTAACCAACACTTGTCCTTGTCTCACTCAATGCAAGCAGTTCCCCTTGCCGTCCTCCTCCTCCTCCTCCTCCTCCTCCTCTTCCTCCTCCTCCTTCTCCTCCTCCTCCTCCTCCTCCTCCTCCTCCTCCTCCTCCTCCTCCTCCTCCTCCTCTTCCTCTTCTTCTTCTTCCTCTTCCTCTTCCTCTTCCTCCTCCTCCTCCAATATATTTTGATACTCATTTTTCATTCTTTCTACATTATACATTCTCCTGTTTACCGCATATGGTGTCGTTTAGCAAGTAGAAACGCAGTTCCCCCCCCCCCCCCCACACACACACACACACACACTGGCACTATACTGGACACCCGCTCACACTTGATTCTTAGGTCACAACTCGTCGGCTTCTCCCAGTATGTATTTTCTGCCGTGCTGAAAAACCGAATCCAGGAGGTCTAGGTGCGATTCGAACGTGCTAACAACGACACCGCTACAAGAATGAGGAGTGAGGATAGGGAAAAGCTATAAGGAAAAAATATCAGCTGCGCAAGTCCTGTCTCGCTTCCGTTCTCTTCCCCTCCTCCGGTGTCTAGTGATGCTCCCACGAGTTTCTAGATGCAAGTGAAAGTCGATTGGATGTAGCTGTACCTTCAATGCGACCCTTATTTTGTATTTATTCGTTTAAGCTAACTTTTCTCTCCTCGCGGGTTTTCTGTGCAATGGTGTATTCATGCGTTACACAGATCACAAGGTTTTGATAGCAACCGCATGTTATGTAACGCTTCTGTTAGCGTAGACCAAAGATACATTTATAACGTGCTTTGTTTCTGGCAGTATGCAAACTGCTGGCGAAATAACGTTGTCGCACGCGTGCGTGCAGCACACAAACACACACACACACACACACACACACACACACACACACACACACACACACACACACACACACACACACATACATCTCAAGTTTCCTTTCTGACCGTTCTATTGCTGCTGTGGTAGATGGTCAGTTCTTCTCCTAAATCTATTAACAGTGGTGTTCCTCAAGGTTCTGTCCTGTCACCCACTCTCTTCTTATTATTCATTAATGATCTTCTAAACCAAACTTCTTGTCCTATCCACTCCTACGCTGATGATACCACCCTGCACTTTTCCACGTCTTTTCATAGACGTCCAACCCTTCAGGAGGTAAACATATCACGCAGGGAAGCCACAGAACGCTTGACTTCTGATCTTTCTAAAATTTCTGATTGGGGCAGAGCAAACTTGGTATTGTTCAATGCCTTAAAAACTCAATTCCTCCATCTATCAACTCGACACAACCTTCCAGACAACTATCCGTTCTTCCTCAATGACACTCAACTGTCCCCCTCTTCTACACTGAATATCCTCGGTCTGTCCTTTACTTATAATCTGAACTGGAAACTTCACATCTCATCTCTAGCTAAAACAACTTCTATGAAGTTAGGTGTTCTGAGACGTCTCCGCCAGTTTTTCTCACCCCCCCAGCTGCTAACTCTGTACAAGGGCCTTATCCGTCCATGTATGGAGTATGCTTCACATATGTCAGGGGAGGTTCCACTCATACTGCTCTTCTAGACAGGGTGGAATCAAAAGCTTTTCGTCACATCAACTCCTCTCCTCTAACTGACTGTCTTCAGCCTCTCTCTCACAGCCGCAATGTTGCATATCTAGCTGTCTTCTACCGCTATTTTCATACTAACTGCTCTTCTGATCTTGCTAACTGCATGCCTCCCCTCCTTCCGCGGCCTCGCTGCACAAGACTTTCTTCTTTCTCTCACCCCTATTCTGTCCACCTCTCTAACGCAAGAGTTAACCAGTATTCTCAATCATTCATCCCTTTCTCTGGTAAACTCTGGAACTCCCTGCCTGCTTCTGTATTTCCATCTTCCTATGACTTGAATTCCTTCAAGAGGGAGGTTTCAAGATACTTATTCATCAATTTTTGACCACTGCTTTGACCCTTTTATGGGACTGGCATTTCAGTGGGCATTTTTTTATTAGATTTTTGTTGCCCTTGGCCAGTGTCCTTTCTACATAAAACACACACACACACACACACACACACACAAAGCTTGAACCATGGAATAGCACAAAACAACAGTAAGGCAGTTTGCAGAAAATCATTACTATTACTGAAACATCCTTAACTGAAACGATACTTTGTAACAGAATATGCAGAGATGATGACACTGTTGTTTGTGATTGCATGGTGCACGACTGTTTCCAACCCGATTCTCCATGAATACCAGATAAATGAATTAATCTTAGCTTTGTTTTCTTGCAACTGAATCAGAGATGGCCAATATTCTATAAGACGTTCCTAAAAAACTACCTTACTAAAAATGCTCGTATACTGTTATTCTCTGAAAACCTTTATAAAGAAAGTTGAATCATTTTTCAGTTGTAGAATTACCGGAAAATGGCTGCCCGAAGATTTGAAAACTGGAAGATAAAAATGAAAAGCTGGAATTTCTTTGAAACTACACATCTTTGAAGAGCCCCGTCAAGAGCACGTCGTCATGTCTGAGGCAAGTTGAGGAAACCATCCATCACACTGACAGACACGTTCAGTCACAGATCATGTCAAGAAACATAAAAGCGAACAATAATGTTCAAATGCTAAGAATACTTTAAGGAAATAGTATACAACAGTAGATTTACAAGTATTGGTCTTAATGATGATAATGATAAAAAAAAAAATGAAACAAAGAATAACCACTTCGATTACATTGGAACTCGAATAGAGTTCACTGTGCGCACATATAACTTGGGAAGACAAATGTCAGATATACGAGAAAAAAGACTAGGATCCATCGAAAGGAAAATGTGACACCCCAAACAAAATGCCAGATGTAAAGAGCCACTTAGGAAAGCCGGGGAAGGTACAAATAGTTATAGATGAGCAGAATACAAACGAGTAAGTGTTTGCATGATATAATGAAGAAAAGTGAGGAAATGGTTGCGGGGTAATGATTAGCATAACACCAGCACCTCCCTTTGATAGCTTTGAAATCCCATCGGATGACTCCTGCACGGAATATTTAAATGACCTCAGGGAAAGTAACGCGCACTGCAGCCCAGCAGAGGGGCGAGGGTTGCTGCCGAAGGGAAGATGTGTTCAAGTGTGGAATTACTACATGGATGATAATGAGGCGCTTTATTAACAAGACTGGAAATAATTAAGAGCAAGGAATTGACTTTTTTTTTTTTTTTACGTTTTTAAACAAATGTAAAATTTCCTTGTTTTGGAGAACTGTTATTATAATTATCATTAGTTTTTATTCATATTATTATCACTCTTTATGTATATTGTTTATTTATTTATGTATTTATTTAATAATTTAATTATTCATTTATTTTTGTTAATTATTTATTCATACATTTATTCATTCAGTTACAGTTTACAGGACGTGAAAGGTCAATAGAAAGTAAAAAAGAATACTATTGCATAGTAAAACTCTTATAAATTAATGGAGATTAATATTTTCATCGTGATGAGCCCAAAGTTTTCACTGTGCTATAGGAAAGGAAGTTCTGATTCACTGACTTTCAATTTAATGAAACGTTGAATATGTTACCCGTTCTTACTTGTGAGTCTTGATGAATATTCACCTGGTAACTCTTGGTCGTATGGAGCCATGGAAAGAATGAATGGCGTCTTAAGGTAAGTTTTTAAAATGAGAGAGATTTTAAAAAGAGAGAGAGAGAGAGAGAGAGAGAGAGAGAGAGAGAGAGAGGAAATATTCAGGTGACGAAGAGGGAAGCTATATTTAGTGAGATTCTTGGGAGTCAGCAGCAAGAGGAAGAAAAGCTCTCGACGATTTCTGTATTTCATGGAAAGCAGCCACGTTGAAATGAGGATCGGTGGTGTGCGAGGATAGTCTTGTCGGATTTTATTATTACGGAGTGACTTGTCCTGGCATTGCGTTTTTGAGATTAGGAGTGTGGAAGAAGAAAAGAAAAAAAAATAGGTCGCTCTAAAAAGTAAGGTATTTTGGTGAGTAGAAAATTAGCCGTCCAGTAAGATAAATACGAAATAGTCAACATGATAAAGTGTGCGTTAATAAAGTTTTGACAAACGTCACTTCCAAGAGATAGACAAAACAAAACTTTAGGTATAACTTTAAAACAATTTGTCATTCCACCCGCACAGTGACGTTATAATTAAATACAATCTAAGAAAAATCAAGGCACTTGAGATTCACCAAACATAATATAAATAAAGATGGACAGTAAAAACGTTAAAAGGTAAAATGATTAATATCTGAAAAAAGCTTAAAAAAGAGAGATCGAAAGAGACAACTAAGAGAAAATGGTAAGTCGTATCAGTGAGAAAAGACGGCAGCCAAGCAAGACGTGGGACAGTAACATTAATATACATTAGTAATAAAATGATGATGATGGTGACGACGATAATAGTAATAATAATGATGATGAAAATAATAATAATAATGATAATAATGATAATATTAATAATAATAGTAATAATCTATTATTATTATTATTATTATTATTATTATTATTATTATTATTATTATTATTATTATTATTATTATTATTATTATTATTGTTATTATTATTATTATTATTTTACTATTATTGTTATTATTTTAGTAGTATTCGCTCCTAACAGACAGGTAGATAGTAAAGTAAAAAAAAAAAAAAATATATATATATATATATATATATATATATATATATATATATATATATATATATATATATATATATATATATATATATATATATATATATATATATATATATATATATATATATATATATATATATATATTCGTGTGCACTTTATCAACATCATATAGGTTTATATGCACGTGTGTGTGTGTGTGTGTGTGTGTGTGTGTGTGTGTGTGTGTGTGTGTGTGTGTGTGTTCTTCCCTATTCACATCTAGATATATGACTGGATGGATAGGAAAATAACATTTATGGATATAGATAGAAGTTCAGTACTGTATTTGTGTGTCCCCTGCCAAGATTTGTGGCCTCCAAGGAAAGTGGTGAGGGTGCTGTTCCTTCTGAGGTGCTGTGAGGTACGGGACCCTTCCCAACTCATCTTGTTCACCCAAAAAAATCAAATGAAACTCGAACAGAGTTTCATATCTCCCCTTTGCACGGCAGGATCCGGGGAGTGTGGAGTGTGCGAGGGACCAATGGAAGACACGAGCTGCAACCTGGAGGAGGGAAAACATTGGGTATTTTCTTGGACATTCAAAGGCGCCATCATTACTCAGCAGCTCTGTATACCTATGGATCAGTGTGTGTGTGTGTGTGTGTGTGTGTGTGTGTGTGTGTGTGTGTGTGTGTGTGTGCTGTCTCTTCGTTTCTTTGGGTGTAGATAGACAGATAGCTCTCTCTCTCTCTCTCTCTCTCTCTCTCTCTCTCTCTCTCTCTCTCTCTCTCTCTCTCTCTCTCTCTCTCTCTCTCTCTCTCTCTCTCTCTCTCTCTCCTCTCTCTCTCTCTCTCTCTCTCTCTCTCTCTCTCACGCACACACACACACACACACACACACACACACACACACACACACACACACACACACACACACACACACACACACACACACACACACACACACACACACACACACACACACACACACACACACACACACACACACACATTCTTTACAAGTAACCCTTTTCAGCACATGCGCTGCGACATTTCATCGAAGCCAGCAGAACAAAGGAGTCTCGTTCTCAGAGAAACAAAAAGTAAAGAGAAGTCATAACCCATGATAAATAAATGAGATAAAAGATTCATATCATATCAAATGTTATTAAGTTTAGCTGACATTCAGATATTTTGCTTTTATACGCACGAACTTTCAAGTTATTTATTAAAATTCTGTTGCCTTTAAAAATTTGGTCACCACCGTGCATTTTTGTGTTTTCATTACGTATTAATGTATGCGTACATTTACATTACGACATTACGTGAGTCTATATACCCGTACTAACACATACTACTATACTGTATGTAGAGAGAGAGAGAGAGAGAGTGAGAGAGAGAGAGAGAGAGAGAGAGAGAGAGAGAGAGAGAGAGAGAGAGAGAGAGAGAGAGAGAGAGAGAGAGAGGAATATCTAATAATTTATTAGGTATTTACCTGGAAAGTTTTCAGATCTAGTGTAATGGAGCGGCCTATACCAGCAGCAGCAACAACAACAACAACAACAACAACAACATAGGCCGGGATCTTGTGTAAAGGAACTCAGTCTGAGCCTTGTTGTCTTGTTGTAATATTTTGGTTTATTGTTTCATCTTCGTCACAGATGGGCTGATAAATAGATTGATAAAGCTTTGACGTAATAATCCTTTTCCTTTGTTAACCAGAATACCGGTGAAAAAATGTAGCAGCACGGTCATTGTGTTACATATCAGGCATGCATTGGCTGAATAAATTACGCAGGGAAATGTCACTGTGATCTTTGTTGGACGGGAGATGGAAGGTCAGGATGGGAGCGTGAAGGCAGCGCACTCACCTCCAGTAATGAGGTGTTCTCCCCTCGGCGGTAGAGTTTGCTTTAGGCTCACCATAAGGTATTACTACTACTACTACTGCTGCTGCTGCTGCTGCTGCTGCTGCTGCTGCTGCTGCTGCTGCTGCTGCTGCTACTACTTCTACTGTTGCTACTGCTGTTGTTGCTGCTGCTGCTGCTGCTATTATTATTATTATTATTATTATTATTATTATTATTATTATTATTATTATTATTATTATTATTATTATTATTATTATTATTATCATTATTAAATTATTATTCCTTGTCCTTAATATGTATTTTTACATGGTGATCATTCTTCTACTTTCTCTCTATATTTTTTTAATAACTTGGGAAATGTACATATACATCTGCCTTTTTTTTTTATTTAGAGATGAGTAATTTTGTCATAATCTTTACTGGACAGAATTTTCAGACAGTTTATATTTCTGAGATTTTTGAGTCATGAAAAAAAAAAAAAACGGTTTAGTTATCCTTAAGATGTTCAAACGAACATATTCAATGCAAGTAAGGCTTGTGCCAATATTATCAAGTGTTGGGCCTCATCACATCATGAAAACTAACTTCAAAGTAAAAAAAAAAAAAGACAGAATGACGCATCTAGATATAGTATACAAAAATGCACCAGGAAAATAAAAATAAAACACGTTTCTTTCTAGAGGAGAAACTATTGAGACCCGTGCACCTTCCGGCAGTCGGTTCACGAGACAGTTCGATACTATTTTGATTAACTTGTAAGGAGACTTTTCTCCTGAAAGATACACATCTCTGACGCAGTCTTCCGCAACAATATTGGAGTAGACACAAGAAATGGAGCGCAATTAATCTCACGTGTCAATATTTTTCATCTGAGCACTTTCTTTTTTTCTTGACCGCCTTTCCCTAAACCTTTCTTCCTCCTCCTCTGACTTGATGGCCTTCCCAGGCCTTCTCTCTCCAGAGTTTACACTCGCTGTCATTGACGTCCCAGCGAAGTAACGCAGTACGTGGGCCTGAAGTTAGCTTGAGGTTTTACGTGACGCCTCGTGATGAGTTTGTCAAGGCGTCTTGATCAAACCCCGTAATAACGCTAGGGAAGCGACTCCTTGCCGCCACTAAACCGCCGGAAACCAGACTACAGCCAGGGGGAGGGAGCCGCGGGGTGGCGCACGGATCGGCAGCACAAGTGCCAGTGACATCATTAGTAATACTTATATTGTGATCCTCACTCGACTTTGAGAAGAAAAATAGTTTACATAGTTCTGTGTGTGTTTTTTGGCTTAAGCCTCGGAAGAAAAAGAACTTAGTGTCAGTGAGGCTTAGCTGCTCCTGCCGGGAGGTGGGAAGTGTGCAGCATGGATCCCGGGAAAATATTCCAGATCATCACCAACAGCACGCTGCTGGGTAAGTATTTACTAATTATGTTTTACTGTTGCTCCATTTAGCTGATGAATCTCTTCCTGTGTTTTCTTGCTCCCTTCCCTCCTGCACATAACAGTGTCTCTTGGCTACACAAACGCCTTCCTTCTCACAGCCTCGTATCTCATGGGTTGGTGATTTATATTTAATGTTCTTGTCTCCCCTCGCGTGTGTAGCAGGGGGATGTTTTGCCCAAGGCAGGAAGGAGGCTGCATGTCATTTTGGAGCAGGTTGATGTGCGTTGCTCTGAAGCAATACTAACTTCTTATCTGACATTTAAATTGCAAAATACACTGCAGAGTTGCGTCACGTGAAGCGGCTAGACAGTAATACATTTTTAAGTACGTACGGATCTTAATGTTTACTGTACCAATGCGATAAAACCTCATATTAAGCATTGCATTATTGGACAACATTCCCAAGAACTTCATAGACCACTCCTACAATTCCTTATGTATAAAAAGAACTTGTACATCTTGTTCACTTTTCATTATTTGTGAAATTTCTGACTAAAAACTTCCTTTCAAGCAAGCTCGTCCTGTCGCTGGGAGCACCGCCTGGAGATAATTTATGTGCACACCAGGGAATGGGAACCGCTGCCTATCAGTATCCCTCTGTTCAAAAATACCAAATAGCAAGGTACTTTTAC
>NC_087155.1:10874191-10924191 GCF_035594125.1 Scylla paramamosain
TCCATCACTGTGAGACTTTCCTGTACTCGTGGATTAACTCAAAGTACGTAAATCTTTTTTGTTATTATTATTGCCTATATGTGGAAAGACACGAAAAAGTAACATTAATTTGCCAGTATACGTTGTTATTACATTTACTTTTCTTGACGCTCTCAAATAAGACGGTAATATGATCAGAATTTCTTTTATTATATGTCTAAAATATTTCAAAGCCTAGCTAACATTATCTCAAAGCTTGTATGGACTCGGCAGACGTTTAATTCTGTCACTGAGATTATGTTTTAAAGTGTTAATAAAGTAGGTATTGATCTTTTGAAGTCTTGAGTTCCTGCAAAATCAGGGCAGGAGCGCTCTACCACGCCTGCACTTATTAGGTATTCAGAAGTGTTGGGGATTATTCTCAAAATTCTGAAATATCGTCGGCAAGAGAGAGAGAGAGAGAGAGAGAGAGAGAGAGAGAGAGAGAGAGAGAGAGAGAGAGAGAGAGAGAGAGTTTTATATCTGTATGAAGTAAAAATTGTCAGCTACTACGTACATAAAGACATTGTATACAATTTTATCGTTCTTTTGATCTTGGTCGAAACATTCTTTACAGGTGGCTATAAAAATCAGGGCAGGATTTAGGTGAGAATTGGCCTTTACAGCAACCCTTTCACGTTCCCAGTCTTTTACAAAAATCTTCCAGCAATACACACTCCCTCAGTATCCAGTTTCTCTCTCTCTCTCTCTCTCTCTCTCTCTCTCTCTCTCTCTCTCTCTCTCTCTCTCTCTCTCTCTCTCTCTCTCTCTCTCTCTCTCTCTCTCTCTCTCTCTCTCTCTCTCTCTCTCTCTCTCTCTCTCTCTCTCTCTCTCTCTCTCTCTCTCTGTTTACATACACACACACACACACACACACACACACACACACACACACACACACACACACACACACATTGCTGAAAGAAGTGTGCCTTCAGCAGGTCCCATCACAGAGGTAAATTAGGGACCAAAGAAAGTATTAGAGATAAAATCAAACAAAAAATTACTCCTAATTGCACGAAAAAGATTTTTTTTTTTCCACATTTAAGTGAGAGACACAAAATTCTTGTGCCTGAAAATTTCTGTATCTTAAAAACGTAACAAATTCCAAGCTGTCTTTTCTCTGCGTACTGCCCCTTCCCATAACTTTCGTAAATACAATGTAAAGGGACACTGCTGTGAGAGGAAGACGAAATAACATTGGATAGTAAAGTATAAACACACATACATACATACACATAACTGTTGGCATTTGAATTATGCAGCACAATAAAAGTAATTACTGAGTTCCATAAGAGAAACAATGCTAATGAGGAACGCGTCTTTGCTGCCACTCTGGACATTGTGACACTCGCGCCCCCGCCAGCGTGGACTCTTAGGAGAGGCGCGAGGAAGGAATCCCGGCGCTGGTCTAATTGAATTGCAGCAATAATGCAAATTACGTGCGTACTTGTTTCTGAAAATCTTAAAAGGTTTCATGGAATGCCTGTGGGATGATCAAGACCGTCTTTCTCCTAAATTCGCTCTAATTACTCACATTCATTCAGCTTAGTTCGCCAAAACAGATTTTCAATAAATATCAAACACTCTCACGATGCCATTACAGCCAAAGGATGTGCCGTGAATTACGTAACTTTTCGTGAAGGAGTCCCCGGAACATCAGCCTTCCCGGCCTGCCCGGCCTGCAGGCGCCACGCTCACTGGGGAGACTTGTGAAAGGAGTCGGAGTCTCTCTCTCTCTCTCTCTCTCTCTCTCTCTCTCTCTCTCTCTCTCTCTCTCTCTCTCTCTCTCTCTCTCTCTCTCTCTCTCTCTCTCCAAGAGGCGTCCGAGCCTACACGCAGTAGTCCCTGCATAAAACATACCTACTTATTTCCACTACCATTCCTAAATAAATTCATTCATAAATTTGGCTAATTTTCTAAAAATTCCTAATGACTCAGCATTAACAATGTGATTTATGAGTCTGTTCCATTCATCTACTACTGTATTTGAGAAAAAAAAATTTCATATCCATTTTTACATCTAATTTTATCAAGCTTGAGCACGTCATTTCGAGTCCGATCCTGATTACTGAACCTAAGGATTTTATTCGTCAACTTTGTTATATCCTTATATCACTGAAAGACCTCTGTCAGATCCCAGTATTCTACGTCTCTCTAAGGAATGTAAATTCAAAAATTTCAATCTCTTGTCGTAATGAATGCCTCTCATCCCTTGTATTTTTTAGTTAGTCCTAAAAAGATACAATGAATGCAAAAGTATTCTGTAGAAGAGAGAGAGAGAGAGAGAGAGAGAGAGAGAGAGAGAGAGAGAGAGAGAGAGAGAGAGAGAGAGAGAGAGAGAGAGAGAGAGAGAGAGAGAGTTACAATTTATCAACAATTGAAAACAACTATAATTTATCATAATAGTTTTTAGTTTTGCAGTTTCATACTCTACTGAATATTCATCTGGTAATGCCATAGTATACGGTTGTCATGTACTCGCAAATCGCACGGCTCTATACCCTCACTGCTGCGGCGCTTTGAATGTAACCAGTGTCTGCAACGTTTGTTATAATGATGTTTTCTTGAAAGAGTATAAGATTTCAACATAAGAATATAAGAACATAAGAAATAAGGGAAGCTGCAAGAAGCCATCAAGCCTACACGTGGCATTCCCTGTATGAAGCATACCTACCTATTTCAAGAGAATGATGGTTTTCTTAAAGTTACAACATTATTGATGGGTTTCTTAAAGGTACAACATTATTGAAAGACACAGACATAAGAGCATAAAAAGAAAAAAAAATAGGGGAAGCTGCAAGAAGACGTCAGGCCTACACGTAGCAATCCCTGTAAGAAACATGCCTACCTATTTCCACGATCATCCTCATCCATAAATCATCCATATTACTTCTATAGAGAAAAGTAGTTTTTTTTTCTTAATACAACAAAAACGAGAGAGAGAGAGAGAGAGAGAGAGAGAGAGAGAGAGAGAGAGAGAGAGAGAGAGAGAGAGAGAGAGAGAGAGAGCAGAATAATATATATGGACAGCGGACAAAAAGAAGCGGGTGGACTGAGAGAGAGACGGAGGGTCGGACACAGACAAACAGTCGCAGACGGGCGCCTCGACAGGTGGACAAATGAAGGCCGCGACAGGTGCAGGAGCGAAAATTGTAGGACTCTAAGGTTTTAAGTGACTTCCAGGTTATTGTTTCATCTTATTCTCTCTCTCTCTCTCTCTCTCTCTCTCTCTCTCTCTCTCTCTCTCTCTCTCTCTCTCTCTCTCTCTCTCTCTCTCTCTCTCTCTCTCTCTCTCTCTCTCTCTCTCTCTCTCTCTCTCTCTCTCTCTCAAGGGAGAGAGGCTGCATGCATGTGAGAAAGCAAGTTCACGAGCTTAAGTATTCATCTCTTTATATGCGAAACTGGCAAGGAGAGGGTTCGTTTGCGTTTGTGCGTGTTACTTATACTTCCACTGGAGATAGCCGTCATGTTCATTACTGCCATTCTGTGCATTCAGGCGATCATACTTTAAACGCCCACAGCCAGCCTTTGAGAGAGAGAGAGAGAGAGAGAGAGAGAGAGAGTGGGGAACGTGTATGTGTCTCCCCAGCCTTTCTACTTCATCCCTGTCCTCTTTTTCCTCTGTTCCTCTCCTTCCTTTCCTTCCTCCCCTCAACCCAGTTCCTCCCTCGATCGTCCCTTCGCTCATTTGTTTCCTCGTTCCTCCCACTCCTGTCCCTCTGAAATCATTGCAGTACTCGGTAACTTTCAATTAAGCACTTGATTATTGTCTGTATTCTCACACCCCTTACTCCTGCGGTTCCTTAAATGCACAAATCATATAATGGGAACACAAACCAAAACTATGGACTTTGCGATTCTCTCTCTCTCTCTCTCTCTCTCTCTCTCTCTCTCTCTCTCTCTCTCTCTCTCGCTCTCGCTCTCGCTCTCGCTCTCCAATCTCAGTAAAAGAATAGAGGAAGGCTATAGAGGCTCACAAAAAAAAAAGTCGAAATAGTCGTCGAATGCAAAAGGGTAAGAATGAACAATGGAATGCCGTTGAGAGCTACAAAACTTACTTTAATAAAAACTTGAGTGATACGGTCCTAAATCTATGATGGAACGTTATTTTTTTTTTTCGGGCTGGAAAGACTGCAGGGATTTATGGGGGAAACTGAATACATTAAACGCCATGGGAGCAAAAATACACCCTCGCTAAATCAGATGTAAGAAAATACCCGGTAATTGCTTAAGGGTTGACTCGAGGAGACAGGGTCGCTGACGTCCTTAATTTAACTGCAAAGTATAAGCTGAGTGAACAATTTTGGGTTAAATTCTCGCCTCCTCTGCAGGTAATAAGATGATGGAAGGAGGTGAGCGTTATAGGGATAAGGCAATCATTCATGGGATCTGTCAAGGTTCTCATCTCCAACCAAGAAGGCAAATGAGCTTATTTTGAGAAATTATGAAAAATTATTGCCGTGACGATAAACTGCAGCATAAATTCATGAAGGAAGTGAATTGCAGGTGCGGCTGTCGGATATATTGAGATACCTCCTCTCCACTCTCTCGAGTGATAAATGTGTATTTGGCGCGCAATGTTGCTGTAAATAGAAATATATGGAATGAAAATGAGAGAAACAGGTTTTCTTGCTCTTAGTTGTCGATTTTACATGCCGTGTTCGTTATTATTTGTTGTGGCACTGAAACGGACATGAATATTCAAGGACATGGGAAACACGTGAATCAATGAGAACATTTGAGTGTGGATTTTGAGTATGTAATTACTCATGTACAGTGTCTGATGAGAGTAAATTTAGTGACTATTTGTATAATAAATATAAATATAAGTGATAAGTAAACAATGGAAAGATAACGGGTGCCATAATTCAAGAATGCATTATCGCTTGAGGAACTATGCATCAAAACTGTGGTTGAGAGTGCATGAGAAGAAATCGGTGTCTATCACTCCTTTAGTCGTCTATCCCCAGGTATAGATACATATGGCAGAATTTGCAGACGTCAATCACACTCACCGAATCGGAAGAAAAGAATGGACGAGATTAAGGGGACATCCAGAGAGGTCATTGCTAGAACAAGTTAATGGATTATGCAGATATATGTTCAAAATGCAGAGAGGGAATAGAGCTTGTTTAAAGGGGAAGCAAGCCTCTTGGTGATGCATTTTGCTATTTATGATGATGTATGTTAGGTTATAATAATGTATTGATTCTTTTTTTTATGTTCCATCTTCAGTTAACTGTGGTATGCGTTTACGTAGTTGCTTGGATTAAGGTTCACTACATTTATTAAAAGGATTTTAATGTGCAGAACGTGCGATGAAAACGACTCAACACGCAAAGGTCGTGACCAGGACAAGTTAACAAAGACGATTATATACTCATAGTGCACGATGGGCCTCCTGCAGATGTGGTGCTTTGCTGAGGGACGCCTTCACGGTGTGGGTGTCACGCAACCTCTTCTAGGATTATGTTGGCATCATCATCATCATCATCACCATCATCATCATCATCATCATCATCATCATCATCATCATCATCATCATCGTTATTATCATCATTTTTATCTTCATCTTCATCATCATCATCATCATCATCATCATCATCATCATCATCATCATGAAACTGATGCCGCATAACACTTTCTCTTTCACATACGTTTTTCTTTTTTTCATCTGAAATTAGTTTGTGATGCAAAATTAGGCTGCATGTCAACGAAAATGAGAGTTCTTAAATAACATGATAGAAATATCTGAAATGTTCATTATTCATTATATGCATTAATCGTAAGTGCATACTCCTATTTATCAGCAGGAAGTGCATAAATTGAAGAAGATTTTTCACCAAAATAACTTTTTTAATACATTAATGCAGTCTCAGACACGTATTTATCACCAGCAGGGCGAGCATGATTTGTTTTTCTTCCGAGTTACATGAAGAAATCTTGACTGTAAAGAAAACAAACAGCCAGCGGCTGGCGGTCTCTCGCATCAATGAACTACTGAGGGGACGTCGAACTCACCGTTTCTTTTTTTTTTCTCTCTCTCTCTTTTTTTCTATGTAAGAGGGCGACTGGCCTAGGGCAACAAAAATTTTGAATAAAAAAAATGGGTCACTTAATGCCAGTTCCCATAGAGACGTCAAAAAAAAAAAAAAAAAAAAAAAAAAAAAAAAAAAAAAAAAAAAAAATATATATATATATATATATATATATATATATATATATATATATATATATATATATATATATATATATATATATATATATATATATATATATATATATATATATATATATATATATATATATATATATATATATATATATATATATATATATATATATATATATATATATATATATATATATATATATATATATATATATATATATATACAGGATAAGTGTCTGGGCAAGTCTATTGTTTCGCTAAGTTAATGACGTTCTCTAAACACACGTACTTGACTCCATCAGTGACTCTTAAGAGAATTTTATGATAATTTGAAACTGTATGAAAAGCGGTGAGTTTAGTGGAGGAGTGAGGGTGGAGGTGATGTGGAAATTACACGTCTAATCTCGAGGGAAATTAGGTATATGACAGGTAACCTTTTGAATGATAAGGCACTCACAGCCTCACGGGATGGTTTCCCCCAGCAGGAAGAAAAAAATAAATAAATAAAAAAAGGAAAAAAGTTACACTTACATTTGAAATATAAAGTTGCAACTAAAAAGGGAAATTACTGTTCTAACTTTCAAAATATTCTCGAGGCTTGCCTTCATGATGGACCTGTAAAAGTGCGTCTTTCTCACCACGAAGCGCTGCGCCCGTCCAGAGCTCTCCACGATCATTCCGCGGCAGTTTGGTTGATAACGAATAATGGAGGAAACGTGCTTTTTACTATACCGAGAAAAGATGTTGAGAGGCTTTCCTGGTTTGCCTTTGCAATGCTATCGTCATATATATATATATATATATATATATATATATATATATATATATATATATATATATATATATATATATATATATATATATATATATATATATATATATATATATATATATATATATATATATATATATATATATATATATATATATACTCGTATATTACTAAGTACTGTAAGTGAAGACTGCCTCAGTAGAATAATCAGCGTAATTCATAATACTCGTATATTCTGTTAAGAAAAAAAAACGAGTTTGGACTTCATTTCTTGTTATATTAATGTAAACATTTATTGGTTCTATGTTTCCTGAGCTGATAGTTCTTTACAATGCAAGCGAAGTATCAAAAGTTACATAAAGAAGTAATGCGTGAATATGGAATAAAGATGCCTATCAACTGATTTTTTTAACGGACATGAAAAGTTTATTTAAAAACAGTGTATTAAAGTTAAATAGAACAAGTGTTATTGAGCATTATATAGGCACAAAATAGAGGAATGATGATTTTTTTAGGAATAAGAAGGTATTAAGATAATTATATGGAAATAACTTCCGAATAATTGCAATAATGCTGCTAAATCTTCAGGTTGTGTGTGTGTGTGTGTGTGTGTGTGTGTGTGTGTGTGTGTGTGTGTGTGTGTGTGTGTGTGTGTGTGTGTGTGTAAAAATGTGTTTACGGACGTTGTTTTCTCACCTCCCCACCAGTGGAATGCTTTTTGCATGTTTAAATTGTTCTTCGAGTGTTTGCTGAAGCATTCCGGGAGTCCCAACTCAATTTTATGAAGTTTGAAAAAAAAACAAATAAACTTAATGATGTACGTGGTTGCTCCTCCACGTCCACCATCTCGCTGCTACTAAAAACAGTTTAAACCACTTATGCTGAGGAAAAAAAAAAACTACGCGTACCAACATGTCACTTAACATCTTAGTGCCCGACAAAGCTGCTTAGCCTCATCCAGCGCGCCAGCGGGCCTTTATCACGGCCTTTAAGTAGACTAGTGGAGAGAGAGAGAGAGAGAGAGAGAGAGAGAGAGAGAGAGAGAGAGAGAGAGAGAGAGAGGACGGATATTCAGCACCGGATTTTTTCGTTCAAGCGTTAAATTATCACCATCATCTATGTAATGGAAGTGCTTTGTGATACCTAAACATTTTTATGGGTATTAGTATCGCGCTAAAATATGAATCTTAAATAATTTTATTAACGTAAGTGCAATTTCTGGCCAGGCGTAGCTCTTCTTGGCACGAAGCCTGGAAGCGTGGAGTGTGCAGTGCGCCGCCACCGCCGCCGCCGCCGCCGCCGCCACAGCCTCCGTGATTTAAAAATGCCGTTATGTTGTCCATTGTGCGAGAGATTTGCGTCAAAACAGCGGACGGTCTGGGCCTCGAGGGACGAAAATCTAGGCGTGCCATCCACCAGCATAAAAAATGTCAGCAAGCATGAAACTGGAAGATAGTGCTATTCTTTCTTACACATGCTCTTTTCTTTTTCCTTTCCTTTTTTCTTTATGGCATCCTGTCTCATTTTTCCCTGATGCTTTGTGCCGATTTTAGGATGTAATGGAGTGGTAACAACAGCAGTGTTCTTGAGCACAGTGTTCAGAGACCTTTAAGGACAGCACTGCAGGGAAGCGGGGCAGATATGAATCTGTCCGACAGGGCGGAATCGAGACGCTGGGAAAAGACGGGAAAGGTTGTAACGGGGAGTCCAGGCAGGCAGATATGAGACGCTTATGTAACTGGGAAAGACGTGCGTGGACGTATGAGAATGACAGATGTCCTCGCGTACCAGCTATGAAACTGGAGGTGAGTAGGGTCACAAAAGGGAAAGAACAGTTGTGTATGTATGAAGATGCATTAGTGAGAAGGGTGACTTAAGTCTGTATTTTGCTGTTTGCTATATATCGTCTGTGTGTGTGGGCGTGTGTGTGTGTGTGTGTGTGCGCGTGTGTGGTGGGTGCGTGGGTGGATGTGCACGCCGCTACTCTGTTTGGCATATAAACAAGAATAGCGGAAACGACCAAATTGGAGAAAACTAGTAGGAACTCGAGGAATATCCCAACTCCTGCAAGTGGCGCTGCGGGTACGTGGTCATTAGGGCCGGTGATGAGGAGTGATGGGCGAGCTTTGAAGAGGGAAAGGGCTCGAGAAGTTATCTTGGTCTGTGGCACCCAGAGATTGCTGGGCGTGGTGGGGATTTGGAATGATTTCGTTTCCACCAAACACTAAGTAATGATGCAGAAGGAAATGCCGGTTATATATATATATATATATATATATATATATATATATATATATATATATATATATATATATATATATATATATATATATATATATATAGGCTGACTCATTGGTTAGATAGCAGTATATTTATGAAAAAGAGCAAAATCGTGACACTTAGGAGTTATCAGTGAGCAATGGAAGCTTTGACATAACAAAGTCTGGAAATTACGAGTATGATAGCAATATACGTAAAGAGAGAGAGAGAGAGAGAGAGAGAGAGAGAGAGAGAGAGAGAGAGAGAGAGAGAGAGAGAGAGAGAGAGAGAGAGAGATTATCAATAGTAGCAATCACAATAGTGGGTAGGGAACAGGAAGCAACTTGTATTATGTTTGTTTCAGCAATTTCAATTTCAAAAATTTCTATGTGAGGCTCAGCCTTTTACACGGTGGTTGCATGAAGAAATTCCGCAATATAATAGATGATGGTAAGCCGGGCAGTGCAGTCATCCCATAGGAACATTTAAAGCGAGAGCCTATGTATACTGCACACGCTTTACCTATCGTTCACTCCATCGTTGTTATGGTAATAAATGTGCAGAGAGAGAGAGAGAGAGAGAGAGAGAGAGAGAGAGAGAGAGAGAGAGAGAGAGAGAGAGAGAGAGAGAGCACCGGAAGATCCTCAGGTTCCATACCAATTCTCCCCCTCCCCCCCCCACACACACACGTTTTGGGAGATGAATAGACTGTGAAGGTGAAGGAGAATCTTCTTGAGGCTCCTTAATTGCCAGCACCTTATCCAACTGTAGGGAGTCTAAGGCTTAACACGTCCTTTCTGGATTTAGTCAATGTATGAGTTTTCTTCCTTTTAGATCTATTTCTTATATTTTCCATTTTTTTTTTTTCCCCCTTCTGTTCATCGCTGGCATATACCAAAATGGTTTTGCTAACATTTTTTACAGCCGCATTGTTATGTCACACGAGGGAGGTTCTTGCCAAGTGTAGGGTTCTTGCTTCTCCTATGTTGGTATGTTTTTAAACAATTGTGTGTTACTATCAATGTGTACTCACCATTTGAAATATTAGTAATTTTTAGAAACCAGTGCGTTCGACTTCCTATTAGAAATGCCGGTAATGCAAATTTCCTTTTTCTTCATGGGAGAAGGAAACGCTTGTTTACAATGTTTTTTTAATAAAGAATGCAATTATTTGAGTGAAATATTAGACTTTATGATATACTCATATAATCATGGCCGTCAAATTCCTGCTTTCCGTCAAGTAATCGCAAGCTCTATTTGCTCGCTGAGGAGTCACTTTCCTCAGGCATCAGTCAACTACATCTCGCACAAGTTGATTAATTATGAAACCTGTTTATTTAACTCATCACGTGCGTTTAGTATTCAGCTGGCAAGGGCCTCAGGTTAGGTCGGTGTAAAAGCTAAATGTTTGAAATTAAGAGTAAATGCGACACGACTCATATACATGAGTTGTGTTCACCCTTATGGCAGCTTACAACTCATGGACACACACAATGCCTGTCTTGAATTTAGGTGCATGTGCTGTTCTAGAGTGGTTTATCAGATGTTGGACGAACAATAGTGTGCAGTTTGTTTCTGTCATAGTCTGCATAACTTTTAGGATAAATAACTCCATCATATATTTAACTTTAGTGAGGTGACTGTACGCAAAATTTTCATTAGTTATTGAACTATGAAAAGTGTTATCTGGTCACTTTCCTTGAAGGGAGTTATCACGAAAAAAAACTGTCCTGATATCAGAGGAAAAACGGGACCACGATTCCCAAAGATACAAGTTTGGAATCTTTTAGGTATTCAGTTTACCCTTATGACAGTAATTCTATTTTTAGAGAGAGAGAGAGAGAGAGAGAGAGAGAGAGAGAGAGAGAGAGAGAGAGAGAGAGAGAGAGAGAGAATTGGCAATGCAAGACGGTGCTTCGCCTTCAGAACCCAAGTACCTTTAAAATTTTCACATCACTGCTCCAAAATTCAATCCCGCCAAGTCCGTTGCGGGCGTCCGATGCCAGTCATCTCTCCGCCTTTAGTCGCGGCGGAAGCTTCCCTGCGGTCGCAACTTTCATTGTAGCTATCTCCTCAATTTTATTCGTAATTGCTGTCATTTTACGTTACTACTCACAACCTCTTACTGCCTTTGTGTTATCAACCAGATTTTTCCAGGATATTCATAATTCCCTATAGGGTAGATGTTTCTTGTTAAAAGACGAGAAACATATCATGTTCCGGATGTTGCTTCGTGTCGACGTTATCGGCAACTATCACATGAATGCGTTGGTAACACTGAAAGAACTTTCTCCATGACGAATTGTGGCTGCCTGTGTTGGCATGGAAGACCATCGATGTAAGTGCGGCTTCCTTCATGAAGACCAGCAGTGGAGGGACTGTATTCGTATATTCCTGCACAAAGGGAACCTCCTTAGACCGTAAACCTCCCCACTGGTCTCCCAAGATCACCGTACAATTGCCTAATGAATACTAGTCTTGTTGTCGTCTTCGATGCCCGTTTAGCCCTCTTGTCCATTCAGCACTAACTGGACGAGCATCCTGCTTTCAATGTCTTTACCTCCCTGGTTAAGGAGAGGCAAATGGTACTTATCCGTCTCCACTCGGTGCTTGAAGGAGTGCATGGCTGCAACCTGGAAGGGGCATTTCCTCTTTTACTGACGTGACTCGCTTTCTCCACATGACATAATTTTATTGTTCTGTTGTGTTTTATTGTACTTTGCTGCAAATTTTATAACCTGTTCTCCTTTTACTTGCTTTTCAAGGTTTTATTTTATTTCATCTTATATATTTGTACGAGTTTCAACAGCAATGACATTAAATTTTGTTGTACCGTCAACAAAAGATTCTCTCTCTCTCTCTCTCTCTCTCTCTCTCTCTCTCTCTCTCTCTCTCTCTCTCTCTCTCTCTCTCTCTCTCTCTCTCTCTCTCTCTCTCTCTCTCTCTCTCTCTCTCTCTCTCTCTCTCTCTCTCTCTCTCTCTCTCTCTCTCTCTCTCTCTCTCTCTCTCTCTCTCTCTCTCTCTCTCTCTCTCTCTCTCTCTCTCTCTCTCTCTCTCTCTCTCTCTCTCTCTCTCTCTCTCTCTCTCTCTCTCTCTCTCTCTCTCTCTCTCTCTCTCTCTCTCTCTCTCTCTCTCTCTCTCTCTCTCTCTCTCTCTCTCTCTCTCTCTCTCTCTCTCTCTCTCTCTCTCTCTCTCTCTCTCTCTCTCTCTCATCTTATATTTATAGACAGGGATTATTAGTAAGGAAAATATAATAAGCCAGCTACGCTGTACATCTAGTTAATGAAAGGTACCACTAGGACATAGCTAATTTGTTGGAATGTTCAACAGAAACTGAAGAGAAATGGGAATGCATTATGAATAATGTTGAAGAGGAAAATCGTTTTCTTATTTTCTATAGATGGTATATAGTGTACTTCACTAACCATATGTTTTGTCTTTATTTTATTTATTTTATTTTATTATTCTGTTAACAGTTTAGTATTATAATAGTGAGAATGAAGGGGAAAGTTAAAACACTGGTGGTTTATAACAGCTTGTTTTGTCTTTGCAAGCCTCAAACACACACACACACACACACACACACACACACACACACACACACACACACACACACACACACACACACACACACACACACACACACACACACACACACACACATACACACACACGACTTTTGTTGACAGTACTTTCCATGAAAGGGCTTCACATCGTGCCTCCTCTTACGTGTGGCTTTGTACAGTAGTAGAAGGAAAACTCTTTAATGTTGCAAACCTCTGGAAACGTGCGTGTGCCACATTACTCGTCTGGAAGCTGCATTTGTCAGTCCCTCTCGACACCCGGAGCGTTATTGTGCGGCTGCAGGTTGATGAATCAAGCTTACATAACTCAAGCACAACACCAGCGTGGTTTATGTTAGCACCAGATGCCCAGACAAATACTCTCAGCCCAGAGAGGGAGGAGGTTCTTGCGGCTCGGCGAGCGCCGCCAAGTTGCCGCTTACCAGGTAATTGAACTGAATTTTCTTTATGTATGCCTTATAAATATTTGTAGTCCAAACACCGCTAAGTGCTCCCCCGTGTAAGTGCGTCAAAGTAAATGTTGGTATTTGAAGCTGTTGTTAAGATTCAGATTAATTAAGTAAACCTGAAGAAAAAGCACCTCTGCTGGTGGAGGAGCTGGTGCGTGAAATTTGAATGAAAAGAGAGAGAGAGAGGAAGAGAGAGAGAGAGAGAGAGAGAGAGAGAGAGAGAGAGAGAGAGAAGAGAGAGAGAGAGAGAGAGAGAGAGAGAGCACCCCGAGCCAGGTATAAATCCCGGCCTAGGCGGCTTCCCGCTCTAAGTCGCTGACTGAGTGCCGTAGAGGCGGGGTTGCAATGGACCCACTTGTCTGTATAATGCTCCACTTGAGGCAGGTTTTGGCCCGGCAAGGAGGTTGTGTGCTCAGAATTACGCATATGACTCCCCGTTTTTGTTTTAGATTGTGACTTTGTTCGTGTGTGTGTGTGTGTGTGTGTGTGTGTGTAGGTATGTATGTAGTGTGTGTGTGTGTGTGTGTGTGTGTGTGTGTGTGTGCTCATTAGTTGTACCTTCCATGTTGTCACTGTGTTTCAGCAAAACAGAATGATAAGTGCAGTTTTTATATAGTGTCAAAAATAGCGTGGCTCTGCAGCCTGGTTATGTCACTATCTATCCATCAGACGCCAACGTTCACATTCCACGTAAAAAAAATATGTATCCGCAATGTGTGTGTGTGTGTGTATGTGTGTGTGTATGATATTGAATAGTATATAAACAAAATAGAATATACTTAAAAATAATGAATACAAGAATAAATCAAAACTGAAAGTTAAACTCTAGTAATAGGAAGAATAAGGATAATAAATATTACTTAGGAATCTTGTAGGCAGAAATACATATATCCGAATGTCAGGTGTTGGCGAGGAAAGTCCCTGATCCTTGAATTGGAAGGTGGAGAGAACTGAAAGTCCTCTCTCATCTCTACAACACAGCCACTCGCTCGGCCCATCATTTTTCAGGCTTCAGAGGCTCTCCAGGTGGCTTTGAATCTTTAAATCCGCATCACTCCAGCCATACGTTGTGAATATAGTATTACCCTCAACTAACAAGGCGCGGTGCGGTGGTGCGGCGGGTAACAGGAGGTCAAGTCCCCCTCATCCAGTGGTCAGATGGAGCACGCCAGCCAGCGGTCAGTACTTTGATGCCGCACTGAGGGACCGATCTTCCTGCCGGCCGGGCCTCGCTTTTTAAATCCTTAATTTGAACTCATAAAGATACATAATTGATGCAACAATTTTATGCATTGTTTAATATGGAGAGAGAAAAAGGATACGGTGTAGAATATTAGTAAAAGGTACATGAAAGCCACATGGAAAAAAAATGACGTATAAAACCGACCTCGCGAAATTATATTCAAACTGAGTAATCAACGAAAATGAAGTGAAAAGTAGGCGCAGAAAAATGCCAACAAAGATATGGTTTGAAGTACATTTTTGGTATGTGAACCCGCGAACCTTATCTGGAATTCAGCAAATAATTGGGTTCTACATATGAGAGGACGCTTACTCCCACACACATACATACACACACACACACACACACACACACACACACACACACACACACACACACACACACACACACACACACACACACACATATTTTTATGACTTTTTGCGGTAAAAAAAAATGTGGGCATCACAGCAGATAATAAAAAGAAAATATCTCAAAAATACAAGCTGATGGAGTGGCAGATGGCAGAGGGCTCGGCCACACCGCCACGCATAAATGTGGGAGATAACCCAATTATGTTGTGAATGTAGCGGCCATAAATGTTATTAAAGCCTGGGTGATTGCTGTATTTTCAAATGTGCGATTATTATCATTATGTTTTCCACTGGGTTATATGAAATCGACGCAGTGCAGCTAGCGTTAAATTTTCCCTACATAGATGTTCACCGTTGTCTCTTTTCCCTTCATTATACATTTTATTACTACTCATTCTCGTTTTTTTTTTTTTTTTTTTTTTATCCATGCTTGCCTCGCTCCCTACTAATTTTCGTATTGTAGCACAGACTTTAAATTTTTCCTGTGTAGATGTTCACCCCTTTTTTTTCTTTTTCCTTTGCATAATACTTTTCTACTCATTCCAGTACTTTTTTTTTATTCGTTCATGCTTACCTCGCTCCCTTTTCATTTCTTGTATTGTAACACAGACTTGCGATTTTCCTAACGTAGATGCCTACCGTCCTCTCTCTCCCCTTTAATAATACACTTCTATTCATCCCTGCACTTTTTTTTTCTTCAGCTCATGCTTATCTCGCTCCCCATTTATTTCTTGTGTTGTAGCTCAGTCTTTCTACGCCTCCTTCCTAATCGTTTCTCGCCTAAGTCGGAACCACCTCTTTTATGCCTGTATCCTTTTCCCCATCGTGCCCATTCCCACCCCCGGGGAGCAGCAGGTGCGGCCAGGAACGCCTCTTTAGGATTCCGAACGGCTAGTCCCCTTGAGCCAGGCGCCTTCGCAGGATTCGAAATGCTTTAGTGTTTTCAACTCTTTTTTTTTTTTTCTTCTTCTTTTCATTCGTCCATGTGTGACGGACTTCACTTTAATTATATGTTTCGTGGGGATGAGAATTGAATTTCTAGGTTCATACTTGTATCTTATTGTGAATTTCAGCGAGCGGTGAATGTGAACGATTGCTGTACTTTCAGAAACATTAAGCTCACGTCTATTCATGGCTTAGCTTGTAATTCTTTCCGTCCATTCTATGCCTCAGTGATAAATCGTTTTATTGGTCAATCCAGAAAGGTTCAGTTCTTTTTATCTCTTTGAAATCAGACTCGTGCCTTTCTAAAGATGTTCACGTCAGTTCATTTTAAAATACCATGAAGATAATTTAGAGTATGACATGCATGATAACCTTTTAAACCGACCCATGAGTCACCTTCGGCAAGTAGAGTATTGAATTCATGAATTAACATTTTCTGACATTGTTATACTCACCGCCCCACGAGTCGCTTTCATTGTATTAAGTATTTTCTTGCGATATATTTTAGTGCAGTATGCCAGCGTTTTTCTTTTTCCTTTTTTTTTTTTCTTTTGCTATTTTCCTGATACCTTGTATTGGCTATATCGCCGACTCTCCTTCATCAGCAAGGCTTTGTTGCTACTTCTTTACTTTCCTGCTTTTTTTTTTATATTTTTATTGTTCTCTCTCTCTCTCTCTCTCTCTCTCTCTCTCTCTCTCTCTCTCTCTCTCTCTCTCTCTCTCTCTCTCTCTCTCTCTCTCTCTCTCTCTCTCTCTCTCTCTCTCTTCCCAATTTAGTGTTGGTGGTAAAGTTTTGTCCCTTCTAAACAGTTTATGTTCTCCAATTTCCTTTATCCTGTGGTTCTCCAACTCTCTGTTATCGCTTCCCTTTCTCCCGTGTTTTCTCTTCCCCCTTCATACTCATAAGATTTTATTTCCAGAGAATATTTCCAAATATCTCAACTTCGATTTCCGGGTGGACCCTGCAGTTTCCGGTTGGCGTCCCCTTTGTGTGCTCAGCCACTTCTTGCACGGCATCAATTTATAGTGGCTGAGTCTGGATAAAAAATATAAGTAAAGACACATCGAATGTGTAGGGCCAATGTTTTTATAGAGTCGGAGTATTGAGTCGACCATCTGTTTTGAGCTAAACGATTAAGAACGAATGTGATAAAAGATATTACCGGGGTGTGAGCAGAACTCAAAAGGACAGTGGATACGTAATTATCTTGCTTTGTTTTTTCGCCGTGTTATAAAGCTGCTCAGGGAATGAGTTTCCGCCTCCTTGAAGGGACGTTAATCGCATTAAGTTAATCACCTCGCAGCTCCGCCAGTTTCTGTCACGTTACCTTCCAGACCTCACTCCTCTCCTGTGAAGTATATTGCCTCGCCTGCTCCACTAGTCACCCATACCTCTGATTCCTTTGTCAGCCCTCAGACAAATCACACCTTTTTCAGTGTAGGCTGATTGTGTTTCTACATGTGGCACCAAACCTTAGCAGTGTAAGAAATATAACAAAGGTAGAACAAAGGGCGAAAGAGAAGCAAGGGTGATATCAAATGAAACTTTTAGGTGTAAAGTTATTTCAATTGAACGTCGAAGATGGTCGGAAGGAAAATTTAGACTGCGCAGTTAGTGTAAAGGATAGAAAGTGTGTGTGTGTGTGTGTGTGTGTGTGTGTGTGTGTGTGTGTGTGTGTGTGTGTGTGTGTGTCTGTGTGTGTGTGTTTGTGTAGTTTATCCTTAGAAAAATCGCTATAAGACTTGGTAAAAGGTATCCGATGTTAAAGAGAAATATTGTTTCCGTGATCATTATCGCAAAGCAGAACAAAGATTTCGAGATAATGAGTTTTTGCCAAGCCGTAGGATAAGCCTCGAAGAAGCCTGGAGGCTACAGGAGAAGGAGGAAGAGAAGGAAGAGGAGGAGGAAGAAGAGGACGAGGAAGAGGACGAGGAGGAGAAGGAAGAGGAGGAGGAGAAGTAGGAAGAGTAGGAGAAGTAGGAAGAGGAGGAGGAGGAGGAGGAGGAGGAGGAGGAGGAGGAGGAGGAGGAGCAAGAACAGCAGGAGGAGGAGGAGGAGGAGGAGGAGGAGGATGTGGTGGCGGTGGTGGTGGTGGTGGTGGTGGTGGTGGTGGTGGAAGGGGAGGCCGAACTACTAACTATAGAGAGAGAGAGAGAGAGAGAGAGAGAGAGAGAGAGAGAGAGAGAGAGAGAGAGAGAGAGAGAGAGAGAGAGAGAGAGAGAGAGAGAGAGAGAGAGAGAGATTTTGAGTTCATAATGCACATACTCTATTATTTAGATTATATAAAATAGTTTATAAAAGAAAATAGAGATTACACAGATAATAAACTATATAAAATAGTTTATAAAAGAAAATAGAGATTACACAGACTGGCTGATGTATTACAGCATTGACTTTTATGTGTGTTGGTCGTTAAAGGTTCATTCCATCTTCCATCTTGGTACAATCTATAGAGGCCTCGTAAGTCACTCTAGTAATGTCATGTATCATAATGCTTGTCACGTTTTGTTGAGTAGTCTTTAAATGTGTGTGTGTGTGTGTGTGTGTGTGTGTGTGTGTGTGTGTGTGTATGTGTGTGTGTGTGTGTGTGTGGTGCTGGTAGTTAGTGGTTGTTAATGATAGCTAGAATCTTTAGAGCAGTTGTGTCCATTGTTCATTATATTCGATTTTTTGTAACGTGCATTTCGCAAATCTAAGAAAACCAGCAGCGGTAGCAGTTGTCTTCCTCTCACTTGCCTATCCCGTCTTTACAACCCCAAGGTCCATAGTTCATACACTTGAGTCCTCAAGTGAACATATAATATACTCAGAAAAATAAAAAAAAGATCAGTTTCCTTCTAGCATTTTTCTTTCCAAAGTTATTTCATTTCAGAAAAATAAAAGAACTCTGCATTGTTGGGTCCCTGGGATGGTCCTCTTTAAGCTCAGCTTGAAAAAAAGAAAACATGAAAAAATCCTTTCAAGTACGGCTGCCTCTTCTCTTGAAGCCAAACAAACGGGAAAAATTTAATAATAGATGTTCTTGACTTGTATCTCGAAACTTTGGTCCCGATACGTCAACAACTTTTTCAATTATTTAATCACTACAAATAGTTTGGTAGGTATCCACTAGGAGTACCGGGAGATGAATATAACACAGACTCCCGGACCTTGCTGTGAAAACTTCCCACTGTAGTCCTCAAGGCAAACACCAAGCAGGAGAAAGTGTAAACTCTGCAGTATATAGTTATATTTATGCCGGTGTCATATTGAATAAGCACTCCCCAAAAATAAGTACTCCCCAGTACAAATTCATTATGGTAAAGGTAATCTCCCAGTCATTATTCCATATGGCAAATGTATTCTCTCCTGTGAAATGATTACTCCCACACTTAGGAAGGATGAGAAGGTAATGAGACATAGAAACGAATTTCGTGAATTCAATTCCAATTTGACTATCTTTTGTGGAGTCGAACGTGCTCGTCTACGCATTTGAAACTGAGATCGCGGAACGAAACCGACCAAGCCACACACTTTACAATTTGCTGCCAGTGTCCTGAGTGTTGTTGACAATGCTGCACGTGCCATTTGACTTGGTATATCAGTATCTTCTGAAGGGTGTGTGGCACTGTTTGGACGAAATGTCTGGGAAAAGTCATGTAGTCTCAGCGATTCGGACCTTTGTGATAAACGTGTTATTTACCTGCAACATACCAACAGTAACCATTTTGATTATGTTAAAGGAATTATGCAGATGTAGATCGTAAATATAATTGGGTGTTATTGATCATCTGCAGAGGGACAAATATACAGTTTAAGGTAATTTTGTTTTAATGACTTTAAATTGTATGGGAGTATTTATTCCACGGGGACCAGTCAATATTCCATATGATATATGTACTGGGGAGTCCATGTATTATATGGAATAATGACTGCGGGAGTACTTTTATCATATGGAATTTCTACTGGGGAGTATTTTCTTATGGGAGTCCATATTTCATAGCACACCGGTATTTCCTGCGGTTTTGTTTTTATTTTAAGCTGAATTATTTGCGTTTGTCTGCCTGCTCTCTCTCTCTCTCTCTCTCTCTCTCTCTCTCTCTCTCTCTCTCTCTCTCTCTCTCTCTCTCCTCTCTCTCTCTCTCTCTCTCTCTCTCTCTCTCTCTCTCTCTCTCTCTCTCTCTCTCTCTCTCTCTCTCTCTCTCTCTCTCTCTCTCTCTCTCTCTCTCTCTCTATATATATATATATATATATATATATATATATATATATATATATATATATATATATATATATATTTCGTTCTTTAAGAAAGTTTTACGTAAATAAGAAAGAATGACAGGCACTGTTCTGGGCAGCTTTTCTTCTCATTCCATAGAAAACTGAAGAAAATTGCAGTGATACTTAATTTTGACAAAAAAAAAAAATTCTTACACGTACTTTAAGCATATACTGAAGTGATAATGGTCAAACACCCCTTGCTTTTATAATGACGATGCGGGTGGTGGCTGTTGGGAAGTGTGCAGGAAAGTGACAGTCTGTAATGTTTGTGTTCCTACCTCCGGCGCTTCAAATTGGCGGCAGGAGAAAGTTGGTGATGTCACTGTACAACTTGTGCATGAGCGAATATTTGCCGACACCTTACTTTATTTGATTACTCTCGTTTGTGACGCTTATTGAATGTAAACTATGAAAATTCTTTTACTGTGTCCTACGACTACGTTTTCTGCATTTTTTGTCTATATTTTTGTATCTATATTTTTCAGTCAGCATTTTTTTTATTTTACTTGTGTATTCATCTATTTGATTTTATTGGCGTTTTTGTTTTTCCTTACTTTTCAATTAAGAGACTAGTTTCATAGTTGTCATTTGCACTGATGTGACTGTTGAGAGAGAGAGAGAGAGAGAGAGAGAGAGAGAGAGAGAGAGAGAGAGAGAGAGAGAGAGTTGTATTATATTAATGTAAATGTCATAAATAATGTAAATAAATTTCCTTCCTTCCCATTCATTTAACTAACTATACAAATCCTGATTTCATGTTAATATTAAAAGTTGTGCATTATGATGTATTTGACTTTTTAAATGAGTTACAACTGAACTATATGGCTTTTTTTCCTTTTTTGTGGTATTTGTACTTGCATGTCATTTGCTTCACAAGGTCACTTGTCAGTTTAACCTCCAGATGAATGTGACAGCTATGGTCATAATGATAGTCGTCGTCGTCTTCGTCGTCGTCGTGGTGGTGATAGTAGTAGTAGTAGTAGTAGTAGTAGTAGTAGTAGTAGTAGTAGTAGTAGTAGAAGTAGTAGTAGTAATAGCAGCAGCAGCAGCAGCAGCAGCAACAACAACCTTTTTAAACAGAATGGAGTCAAAAGTTTTTCGTCTCATCAACTCCTTCCCTTAACTGCCTGGCTTCAGTCTCTCACACTCCGCCGCAATGCTGCATCTCTTGTCATCTCTTACCGTTATTTTCATTGTTACTGCATCGCTGAACACGCTAACTACATGCCTCTTCTTTTTCCGCGGCCTCACTGCTAGACTCAAATTTATATCACCCTTATGCTGTCCATATCCTTAATGCAAGAGTGAACCAGTATCTTTACTCTCATCACTTGTAAATTTTAGAACTCCGCTTGTTTTTGTTTTTACTTTCTTGTGAAATTAACCATTTCAAGAAGGAAGTATCGGGACGTTATCTTTTTGTCTTGTTTTGGGAACGGCAACTCAGCGGTCTTTTTAATTTATATATTTATTATTATTATTTTTTTTTTTTTTTCATCTTTGGGTGGCATCATTCACGTATATAAAAATATAAAAGAATTTTTATCACAAGTTGGGATCTAGTAGTTATTTCATGGCAGCAGATGATATTACATATACGATAATTATAACAAAGATATAAATTTGCTTTCGACGGCACGATATGTAACTTAAAAGCCATGTATTAGAAATTAATATCCGCTATCCTTGGTATCAATATATATCACAAAATATATAATTCACAGTAAAACTTGCCACATCCCTGTCTTGCTCCGTGACTGGTATGGGTCGGGGTTGTGTTGTTGAAACAATTTGCAATCGTTAATGGAATCTCTAAGCAAATTGTAGTTGCTAATGGAAGCAGTTTGTTTCGGACAGTTTGTTATGGGGACAGATAGTGGAAATGAGGAGCAAATGGTCAGATTTTTAGTATCGAGCACTGTTGGGTCTTTTTAATTAAAGCAAGATTTGTGTATTTATTTTATTTATTTGTTTATTTATTTATTCTTTTGATTACCTATTAATTAATTTATCACTGCTCGAAATATTGAGTACCAATAAAATAAAAATAAAACTTTTCAAATAAATAAAGCTCTCTCTGTATATATTCCTGAGAGACAAAACTGCTGCTGACGACTTTGTATATATCCACGCTTGGAAACAGAAGTGTCAGAGGTATTCACGGTTCCCAGGTGGATATACTCTTACACAGGACCAGATGTCACAAATGTAGATACTACATAAATACTTATCGAATGGTTCATGTGACCGCCATTGACCCGCTGTACCGCTGAACTGCCTCTGTAATGGTCGGCTGGTAATCTGTAATGGCCAGTTGCTAATTTGCAGGATTCACTCAAATTGCTACCATCACCACCGCCACGCCATTTGCACCACCGCAACTAACATTTCAGTGTGGTTAGTGATAATCAGACTCAGGGGTCCAGCTTGTTCAGCATTTTGGCTTAATGAAGTAATGTTTTTAAGCCTTTTGCACGAGTGGCGTAAAATCTGCTTCAAATGAACGCTCCCATTAGGCTTGATAAATATTAAAGTGTTTCGATTTCAGTGTGAAAGGCTGTATCGTAAAGTATGGCACTTTTTTTTTCATAGATGCGAGCTGTAAAAATAACATAAACTATACGTAAAAAAATATATAACTTTTCACAAAACGTCATACAGAATCGTAAATAGTGTCGTTTCGGGTCAGATGTGAACTTTCTAAACTGCTAATTCAAATTCTGTGCCATGATTCTGAATAAGGCAGATGTGGCGTTTTCCCTTTTATTTTTTACTTTTTCTTTTTATATTAATTTTAGTTTTATTAGTACTTTTTATGTTTTTGGACTCGAATTCCACTTCATGAATATTTACTTACCTTTTATTAGAACCTCGTAAAGTACCCTGCGTAGATCCCATCGTAGGTTTGTTATTTTTCCATTCGTGACCATACCAGAAAGGGTAGTAGTAGTAGTAGCAGTAATAGTGGTACGTTGTTGTAGTAGTAGTTGTAGTAGTAGCAGTAGTAGTGGTAGTAGTAGTTGCAGTAGCTGTTGTTGTTGTTGTTGTATTAGTAGTAGTACTAGTTGCAGTTGCAATGATCGAGAGAGAGAGAGAGAGAGAGAGAGAGAGAGAGAGAGAGAGAGAGAGAGAGAGAGAGAGAGAGAGAGAGACAAGAATTTGTCTCATTTAACAAAAGTAACAATCCCAATAAGATAATGTGCACTCAGGTATATCACAAAATACGGTCCTTTCTCAGAAGAAAAGGGATTGTGCTGAAAAAGAAGCTGTAAACTTTGACAGCTCGAAAAGTTTTGAATACTCAAACCGCCTATTTTACATACGTAAGTCTTCACGAGCGATTTCTTTGACTTTCTTCATTGCACCAGATGTCGCTTTTCATGGCGAATCTCAGTTCAAGTTATAATGAATTTCACTTTCTTCCTTGGCCTCACCACTCCTCGGACCAGCACGTTACTTTATCGTTTATCATTTATTTTATCTTTAACAGCATGAGATTAAATTTGTTGTAACACTCGGAAAAGCAGACACACACACACACACACACACACACACACACACACACACACACACACACACACACACACACACACACACACTAATTTAGTTAATAGAATTCAGTGGTGTTACAAAATACAATTTTTCTACCTACACAGCCAAAGATATTAGCATCATTTATATTCTAATTTATATGATTGTTCTCTATTTTGATGAATTTTTTTGCATTACGATTAGTTATGCTTAGTGTACCAGTCTTTTGTGTATGTAATTAACGGAGTTTTCTTATAAATGTGTGTGATTCGCCGGTTTAAGTTCTTACCGTGCTAAGGATTTGACGTGAAAAAATAAGTAACAGATGGGCCCTTAATGGTGACAGGACAGTCCAAGTCCACGAAACTCTACTAAGGCGGTTATTATGCCTTGATTGATGAGTCGTGTGCCCAGAGGATCCTACCACGGGCTGGATCCCCACCATTTCCTCTCACGGCCACCCCTTTCATCAGTTTCTCAGTATCAAAACATGAGACATTACAACTTCCCGGATGCGTCGTGAGGATTCTATCAAATAGCCCGTCAGAGTTTCCTGCACGATAGCAGTGAAGTGTTTACGAGGTTCTCCTCAAATCCATGAAGTAAATTAGCTGGAGGCTGGAAAGCTCTGGAGCGGAAGAGACTGGCGAGACTGACGAGGCATTTAGATGAGCGTCCGTGGAGAATTGCTTTATTATTAGTAAGTTTCTGACTTTCCACAGCACTCAGCCATTCCCCTTTAATTTCTTTATATACGTTTTCACTGTTGATATTACCCATTTTTCTTTTATCTGACTTTTATAATGAGTGTGGATTATGTGGGCACTTTTGTAGCTGCTCCTTTTTTTTTTCTTTTCTTTCAGTATTGTTGAACGTGAAAAGTGATAGATGACGCATGGAGCCGTGAAGTGTACTGTGAATAAGAAACCAGTTTTATCTTCACAGACGTTACTTTTATTGCTAGTCTCAATATTTGAACACAGTCATAAAATGATTATGCTGTGCAGTTCTGATTCCCATATTACTGAAGGGATATAGGTTTGTTAGAGTCAGTACTGGAGAGAATAATTTGAAAGATACAAAGCGGCGAAATTTTCCTCACAAAAGGAAATGAAAGCTTTTAAATTCAGGTTTGTTGATGAGGCGTGAATGAAGAGGGGGATCTGATAAAGGCACTTACAGTAAGTGGTATAGAGGATGTAACAAAGAGAATATGAACATAATCCTTTGAGCCAGTAATCTTGATGTGAAAAGAAGTAACGGTTTCAAGATTGAAAATATAAAATAGTAGAAAATTAGATAGGATAGAATAGAGTGGTAGAATAGACTCGGTAGTCAGATCGTTAGTGCTGAGTCGATAGAGACGTCAACAGGGAGCTATAAAAGAAAATTACATATATGCTTCGAGATGATAGGTAGATATAAGTAGGCATGTTTTTTGTATACAGGGACTGTCACGTGTAGGCCCGTTGGCTTCCTGCATCTTCGCTTAATTTCCTATGCTTCTTATGGTCTTCTGGGGAAGTAAAGTGGGCACGAGGAACTGCATGTTGTAGGAGCTCCATTACCAGAATGACCAGCATCGGCATCATGAATGTCATAATCCTGGAGCCCCCGACCACCAGGCACCAGAAAGGGAACACAGCACTCCGGGGCTCATACTCGTAACTTCCCACGCACAGCTGGTTAACATGTGTAGGATGAAATCAATAACATCTGCCAGGCTGCTTATGGATGCTGTAACGGAGGGTATTGGGAAACTAAGAAAAAATGAATTTCTTCGATGGGTGGAGGATTTGTTTAGCCACACCACCACCTCTACCACCCACATTATTACTACTAACCACCACCACCATCACCACCATTTCCATCGCCACTGCCAATAACAACAATGACAACAACAAGCGCAGCAACAGCAATAACAACAAACAACAACAACAACAACAACAACAACAACAAAATAAAAACAGTAGTAGTACATCAGGAACAGCATTAATAACAAAAGTACTAATAATAACCCCAGCAACATATAGGAACAACAACAAATTTGCGCATCACCAACACCACCACTACCACCACCACCACAACTGTCCTTGCCAGCAACATGAACACCTGCAATCCGTGCCATCATCATTCCTGCCACTGCCCAACATCACCATCATCACAATTATAATGATAGCAACACACAACACTATTACTACCAACGCCACTCTTACTATTACCATCAACACTACCACCATCACCACCACCACCACCACTATCACCATCACTACCATCTCTATCACTATCACTACCACCATCACCGCCGCTGCCAGACAGACCCAACCTCTCTATCGTCAAATTTGAATAGAAATGAGATCATGCGTTAGCCCCACCCCCTCCCAGACATGCAATTCCAGACGAACGTAAACTGAAAGGAGTTTTTACAATGAAAAACAAATGCCTTGGCCGGCGAGGTTAAGCTACTGGGTGGACCATTCTGGTAATAATGCTGTGCTTTGCAAAGGGAACGAAAAAAAGAGTCTAGGGTTTTTATCCTGAGGAAGAGCTTTGAGCGGCAGGGAAAGCAAGAACGGGAAGCCCTATAGAGCCTGGCTAATGGAGCGCCTTAAGAGGTAAATAACTGAGTTGCTCTATAAACAGACTAGGACGACGCACTATTTTTTCTCGCTTTTTGGCAGAGAGTAGTTCATCACAGATTTCGTCGTGATTGTTTTGGGAAGGACCTCCTGGAAGGGTGAGTTCCTCTGGCTCACTCCGTGCTGAAAGCCGGGCCGGGTGCAGAGCGAAGTCGTGGTAGGAAGGACTGCTTTCCTCCTCTGTAGCTGATTGGCGTGTACAGTTCACATCTAACATCGCAGTGCAATAGTTGTTTATCTTGATGAGCAGATGAGTGACCCCACCCGTGGTCGGGGGTTCCACAATGGGTAGAGGGTTGTTTTTTTTTTTTTTTCTTTTTCTTTTTTTTTTTTTTACATTTGTAAATTACGTCGTAAAAATAGTTCGATGAATACACTTCACATTAAGAGAACAGAGATGAAATGATGTGTGTCGCTGGAGGGTCGCCGCTCTGCATGTATGACTCAAGGTGATAAGGTAAAGGTACTTTTGTTTGTCTGTATCAATTACGTGCAAGGCCACATTGTTAATAAGACTTGCATAAGCAAAGCAGTATTCCACACACACACACACTATTAAAGCAGGTGTTTTCGTGGTTGAGTATTCTGATAAAAGGTTTCCGGCTCGATCCTCCCTCGTGGCCCCTCAAGAGAATTCCAGCCAAGAGATTCATTTTATTACCGCGGTGCACCAGGCGTGGCGGAGCAGCAACCGTGTGTTGATCACGTTTAGTCACGTCGTACATATTGAGTTGGTGTGCCATTTGTTTTCCTTAGGTATAAGACATCCGCAATGGGACTCTAATTATAGGAAGTGTTTATGCAAGGGACAGGAAATAATTGCGTGGTGGGAAAGACGCGTGGTCGAAGGAGGAAGGTCATGCCGCGTTCAGGAATGAGAGGAACAGCAGGAGGTGTGGAGAAGAAAGACCCGCGCAGGACGTGTGGACGTAATGGTTTCTGGCTCATCTCTCTCCCTCAGCCACTCAATTTGTTGATGAAAAGCCTGAAAAATGGACCAAAATCTATTTAAAGAGATTCTGGAGTTAAGTTTGGGAAGTGTGTGTACGTCTGTAATATATATATATATATATATATATATATATATATATATATATATATATATATATATATATATATATATATATATATATATATATATATATATATCCCTCAGTGATTTTATATATATATATATATATATATATATATATATATATATATATATATATATATATATATATATATATATATATATATATATATATATATATATATATATATATATATATATATATATATATATATATATATTAAAAAAATCACAATGGCCTCCGTTGTTCGGGTGATGATGCTCCAGAAGCAGAGTCGTGCCTGAGGCTGCTCCTTTGCCGTGAACAATGGGGTCAGCCTTGTGACCTGCAGGCCATTGATCCATTCTCAGGAAAAAGAAAGCTGATTTTTCTTATTGTTAAGTGTTTGTGTACATATATATATATATATATATATATATATATATATATATATATATATATATATATATATATATATATATATATATATATATATATATATATATACGAGTATATATGCAAATTTATTCAGTTTAGTTACTTTTGTCATATCTTGTATTTAGCTTCTTTTCTTATGTATTTTCCTGGCATGCGAAAACAGCCTTCAGGATTGCAACATCTTCAAGTGGATAATGTTCTGGATGTCCGGGTGATTATTAATTAGAACACTGATTTGCCCATCGTCTATATTTATCGCAATTATGTACTTTCATATTGTTTTTGTGTATTTTGAAAGTAAAATAACTAAGTACATTATTCTTACTGCTGACGTGTTTTTTATCAGAGTAAAAAGATTTCTTATGACATACGAAGTCCAGTTCCCTCCTGCCATTATGTAATTACTGGACCTTTAATTATTTGGCCGTGCTATATTTTGTGTTGTATTTCACTTACGAATGTAATGATACAATTTTGTGGAAAAAATTCACGATTCACATTTACAAGTAATGACAACTTTAGCGTTTTGCTCGGACTGCGGATGCGTGCAATGATACTATTCTGTGGTCCTGCGTTCGAGCTCCCCTTAGGCTCAAGCTTTTTTCATTGTTATCAGACGTCACTGTCCCTTGTGGCAAGAGGTGAAGGGAGTTAAGTCAGCCGCCATAACCTGGGATGACTAAGGTCTCTCTTCCGTGAAGCGCTCCGGCCTGGTCGTCATGCATATTTTTCGCACTTTCCCTTCGATCTATCGCTCATTAACGACCTTTATTTTTCTAAATGTACTGTCTTTATATCATTTATGATATAAATAGAAGCCTTTTTTCGCGTAGCAACTGTAAAGGCTACTCACTGCAGAGCTACAAGAATGAAAACTTACCACGCAATAAACCAGAACTCTGCTGCTTTAGTCTGTTGCTCTCAGGAGGACAATGCTTCGATGTGAAATGACCAAATCCTCGGTACCTTCAGGAAAGAACATAAAAGTTACACATTTACCACTATGTTGTCATAAAGGGAAGTGCTTTTTTGCGCGCCACGCAACCAGAGTTATGGTGGACAGATGATGCTGGACTTTTTTTTCTTTGACGAATACGCTGAAGGCTTTCTTTTAATTAGTCTGATGGTTACGTTTTGCTGAACACTAAAACCCGGCGGTGTGTGTTTGGTCCTGTTAGGAGGGTTTTGTGGAGAGTAGGCGTCGAGTAGTGGATGTGTAATTAGTTTCGTTGTTGGTTGGCTTGATGAATGTTTTAAGTGAGGGGCGAGGGAATACACCAGCGTGCGTGCCTTGCTTGTGGACAGCGGGAGATGGAAGGGTGGCGCTGAAGGGGTGGAATGGAAGGAGAGAGGGAGAGAAAGAGAGAAGGGGCGGATGATGATCCATTTCTGGTGAATCAAATGTGAACTGACTGATTAAATTATCGAAATGAATTCCTTGGTGGGTGAAGGGAAGTGGAGACCTGCCTTTTGTAGGGTGTAGATCATGTGTGTTTGTGTGTGTGTGTGTGTGTGTGTGTGTGTGTGTGTGTGTTCGACAACAGAGTAAATTAACGTGTTGATTGAATTCATATGCAATAGTTTCCTAGTGTGTCAGACAACATACGTAACAAAAAAAAATATCACTATACCAAGATGAAGTGCCGTCGTAGAAGCGAAGCGGACAATACTCAAGTCTAATAATTTCGGAGACGGTACATGATCGGCAAGGAAAAAGCGTAAAATAATCATCATCCAGCCTAGGAGTTCCGGCTTTGTGGTGCAAATGTGACTGAAGTGGACTTAAGGGTGTGTTGCGGCGGAGGCTGAGGCACCATTTACTTGGCGGCGACTGGAAATGGAGATCCCGCTTTCCCGTGCGAGGAGAAGAGTCCATTTACACGCTGGAATGGATCAATATTCATGCCTGTGTGCCCGTCCTGTGGTGTGTGTGTGTGTGTGTGTGTGTGTGTGTGTGTGTGTGTGTGTGTGTGTGTGTGTGTGTGTACGTGTGCGTGTTCGTGTGCGTGTGCGTGCGTGCGTAAGTGTGTGTGTTTGTGCGTTTTTGGATTCGACCTTATCAATATAGGTTTCTTTAGATATTTTGTCTGTATAAAGCTATGCCTCCAGCCTATCTGTCTGCCTGTTCATATGTACTTGTGTACTTGTGCAAAACTTTTTTTCTTGTTCATATTCATATTTCTCTTCCTGTCAGTAAACAGAACTACACAGAACATTGCCTTTATATATTTATTTCTAATTCGACTATAAAACTGAATGAATGAAGATAAATGAAGACCCTAGAATTCAGATAGAGAATTATCATAAACATTATAAGATTTTTAGATGTCATCTTTTAATGCTGGAAATTATCCAAAAGTTACGATAACTATTCAACATACGAAATAGAATAGAAAGAAGGTTTGTGTTCGTTGCTAATTTACATACGAATACCATCCATGAATATTGATGAGACTTACAAAAGAAAAAAATGAAATTCAATAACTGAATAAGCAAGTAAATTGTATGTAAAGTATAGGAACGGTATGGTTTGATAAATGTAGGTTTTTATTAAGGCTCTCCTACTGATCATCCTTTAATGAAACTTGTCTCTAACACACAATTGCAGAAAAAAAAAGAAAAAAAAACATATATATATATATATATATATATATATATATATATATATATATATATATATATATATATATATATATATATATATATATATATATATATATTATTGTGTTCTATGAGGTTGCTTGTGGTCGTCTTGAAGTCTGTAGGCGTGGGCTATGGTTCATTGGAGTTCAAGAGGATACTGTGGGGATGAAAACCTTGGGGGCGTCAGGCAAATTGCAGTGAAGCGGTGGTTGATTTTTTGAAATATCGTTTTGCTTGCCCCGCCAGGTTCACAAAAAAAAAAAAAAAAATGTATACGAAAAAACATGTGGTGCTGTCCTTCTACACAAGGGCAGGGATGGACGACTGCGGCGAAATCCTGTTCTGACATTTCACATTCATTATGATATACTATGTGGGAAGGTAAATATGTATTTTTATTCAGATGTCTTTTTGTCTTTAATATCTCAAGGTTTAGTCAATAAATTAGTATAATTCAATAATTCTCTTAAGCATACGTAATTTGTTCTCAGTAAAATATGAAAAGCGTAAGTGGAGTCATTAGTCATTTTTATTGATAATGAATAGCAATGCTGGTTTATGCGGCATGAAAATTTCTCTTTCTTTCTGAATAACATGTCTGCCCTCATACTTCCGGGGCGGTCTTGATTTGAACAATACTGTTGAGTTTTGTTGTAAACGACTTCGCGTTTTGTCGCAGTTTACGACAACTTGGATGTTCAAGATTGTTCGTGCAATATTTTGGCCCACATTGCTCACCCAACAGTTTATGTGCAGGCGATGGTTCGAACGCGAAATATTAGTGAATAAACTCAGGTAAAAGTTTTCTTGCACGGGAAGTCCCAGTGCATTACTAAACCCAAAGCCCTTGGGAGTTTTCCCTTTCCTTTTCACAAGTGATGAGTTACAAACGTCGCGGGGCTCGCAAAGCGGTGGCGTAAAAGAGGTGTGTGAAGGCAGAGTCCACACGTGAGTAGGAATGTCTCGTGAGTGGTTGCGCGACATAAAAGAGATGTTTCCCACTGACGCTAAGTTGATGCCACAGACTGCCACTGCCACAGTGAGGGTGTTTTTTTTTTTTTTTTTTATCGCAATTAAACGTGTACCTTATGGTAAAGTAACAATGTAGTGATGATTGCTAAGATCATTTAATTTTCTGAAGATATATGTAACCAAGATGGAAGGTATACATACTCGTACCGTACATAAAACACCCTATTGATATGACTGCAGTTGATGAAATATTGGTAAGGTGACTGGCTTAAAGGGACAGACTCCATGTGATGCTTAAGTCAAAACATACCTGAGCGGTGGAGACTGATTCATTACAAGAGCAATGAAGCACCGAGCAAGCCCGTTGGGCTCCCATTCCCGCCCGCCGCGCACTGACCGGATCATGGCAGTCGTTGAAGAAAAGGAACATCATTAATAAAGAGGAACTCTGTGCATCGAGTGTGGCCTCAGCTCCCAGGTGGAAGGCTCACCGCCCTGCTTCATCGCGAGGATGTTTTCAGCGTGTATATGTGTGGCTTCCAACCGATGTATTATTTGCATTTCCTGACAGTATCTTGTCAGGTTTCCTCAGCGACACAGCAGTAAAGTAGGGGGAACAGTCAGTACATCAGCACGCGCCCTCGCAGCGCTGCCCCATCATCCATTCCTAACAATTGTTGTGGGATCTTTTAACGCAGGATTTCGAAATAGTTTTAATGGACCTCCTATCATTATTTGTTTGTAGAATTTATGTTCTCACACATATTTAGTTTCTTGTTTTAGACTTTTATTTAGTTATTTTCTACGCAACGTAGAAGTGTTCATCTAGGGATATATATATATATATATATATATATATATATATATATATATATATATATATATATATATATATATATATATATATATATATATATATATATATATATATATATATATATATATATATATATATATATATGTGTGTGTGTGTGTGTGTGATATTTAGGAATAATTCCTGCCATGCTTTCAAGCAACCTTCATGGATTCCTTACGTGTGCAAGTTTGTTGTTTATATTCCATGTATTTTATGTGTGCATGGACAAAAAGCTAACTTTACCTTTCCCTTCCCACAGGTAAGTTACTGTGATTCGTACCTTCTCCGGCATCCAGACGGGTAAGTGTCCACAATTTTAGAGTAAATTGGTTACGTATGAAAATCGGCTTTACGCGATGACCAGCCCGGCTGTTCTGCAAGAGTGAGATGTAGGAGAGAGGAGGTATGAGTCGTATTACCGTTTGCATAACGGTGTGAGTACTATAATGAAAAAAAATGGTAACTTTCTGTTAAATTGTTAAAAGAAATTTTAAATTATTCCAATAAACTTCAATTTAATTATGCATGCCATTTATGAAATTACCATTAAGTGGCTTTTATCACAATCTTTAAATTTTGGTGGAAAAGCAGGAGACTACTCAAAACACATAGCTATCAATATATTGAGATATTTGTTACTATCAATTGGATATGATTATACTTTAATATAAAACTCACACTTACAAAATACGCCAGTATATAAAATGATATATATCCGATCCTTTCAGTAAAGATAGAAATCCTTAAGAGAAGAATCATGTGATGTCATTTCATTTTATTTTATGGATATGTTATGAGATTCCAGTGTGACTCGAGTGTGGCGCTTCATTAACCTGCGATTTTTGTGACTCAGTGAAGGGAGCAAAGACGTGATACGGTAATGGAGACTGGCGGTTATGTCATGCACTCATGAAATACTGCGAGACATTATTTCATTATATATATATATATATATATATATATATATATATATATATATATATATATATATATATATATATATATATATATATATATATATATATATATATATATATATATATAACACACACACACACACACACGTATAATGCCTCCCTGTCTGTCTTTCTATACATCTGTCTCACTTTTTCATCACAGCACTTTGGCAGCGCTAAACTCCATTGAACGTGAATGTTCGAGGAGTAATAATGAAAATGGCGAAATCTTAAGAATTCCATCTCTCAAAAGTTATGAGGAAAACACTATAGTTCAAGAGGCAGAGCGAGTCTGGGTTGCCGATTTCTTCAATGTTTTGGAACCATTTTAACTTTTTAAGCCTTTGACAGACTTATGTTATTTTGATACTTTTACCAAAATAATTTGTGTCCTTTCTTATAACCGCTTCACAATATCATTCTGCCTCATTGTAGAAGGAGCCACCAAACTACTGGGAGACCAACCCCCCACGCACGGGCGCACGCGCACGCACGCACGCACACACACACACACACACACACACACACACACACACACACACACACACACACACACACACACACACACACACACACACACACACACACACACACACACACACACGAACTCAGAAAAATCATGCAGTGGAAATTATTTAGAAGGCTCTTCCCACCCTTCACTCTGTGCGTCTTATTGCAAATAAGGCAGAGGATAAGGAAGGGAAGATTGACTGTTGTATTGGATGGGGAGGTTTGGGCGGCTTCCTTAGCTGAGAGAGAGGGAGAGAGAGAGAGAGAGAGAGAGAGAGAGAGAGAGAGAGAGAGAGAGAGAGAGAGAGAGAGAGAGAGAGAGAGAGAGAGAGAGAGAGAGAGAGAGAGAGAGAGACTCAAAACTCTAGTCAGGCTCACTCTTTATATTCTGGATTCACAAGATAGCATTTTACACTCCACATATTACATAAACAACTCTTATTAGTGTCTCTTTTGCAAGCTTCCACATAAGTAAACTATTTTAGAGTAATAGTTTCACCGTTGTATTTCTACTTTGACATACTATGTATTTTCTTCCTATACGAATATGTTGTTGTTTTTTTCAGCATTATTAACAGTATTTGTATTTTTCCCCTTCCTTTAGACTTTTTTTTTTTGTATCGTTCCTATCTATTTTTCCTGTATAACTTTCCATGTGACTTTTAGTTTTCGGGGGATGTACACAAAGGTTAAACTTGTTACATATTTTCTACCACTCATGGTTTTTCCTTACCTTTTTTTTTTTCTCTCTCTCTCTACACAAAGCATATTTTTGATCTTTCCTTGGTTTTCCTTTCACCTACGGGAAAAAAATGTGTCTGGCAAAATAGTTTCCCGTTCTTTACTGTTGTGCTGGCTGGTGGGACTTTTACTTTTTTATATTTTTTGTGTTGTATTTTTTGTGTGTTGTGCCATTACTGCGGGGGGACTAATGCGCCATTAAATTTGAAAGGGTAGTGGTGGACGGAGAGAGGAGAGGAAGGAAGGAGGGAGAAGAAGATGAAAAAGAAGAAATTAGAAAGAGAGAGAGAGAGAGAGAGAGAGAGAGAGAGAGAGAGAGAGAGAGAGAGAGAGAGAGAGAGTGGAATGGGAGGGGAGCCAAGGAATAGGAATGAATGTTTAGACGGTAAGGAGGAGAGAATGAAGGGAGGCTGGCAAAAGAAGGAGACAGAGGCGGACAATGGACGGGGAGGCAGTAGGAAAAGGAACCGTAAGGAATAAGAGGGAAGCGGGACCCGTGCAGGGAAAGGGAGGGTAAAAAAAGCATAGAGGTATAGTTAAGTAAAAGAAGCTAGTGGCCTTGAAGATTTAGTGAGGATGCTGAGTAAGTAACAAAAGGGCGAGGAGGGACGGATTCTGAACACAGCACGGGTACGACACACCAAAACGTAACAGCTGGTACGTGAATGTGTGTTTGTCGAGTTATAATGAACATGTATCATCAAAGCAGTGGTTCTGCACAAGTTAGTCTTTAGCTTTTCGAACACACTATCACAGAATAAGGTCCGTCTTTCATAAGTCTTTGGAACCCTCATATTTTGCTTTTGTCTATTTAATGGCGACCTTCTAATTGTAGGAGATTATCACATCATTTACATCTTCTTTTCTAAAAAGGGAAGGGATTTTCAAGCTGCTGTGCACAACCTGAGCATTGGATGCGAAGAAAATATCCACTTTATTATTTTCTAATTGCAGACCTGAAGTGAAGCTCTATGCATACATATTACCTGACATATCCGGTAGACATTGGAGTTCCCAGCGAGAGCAGATCACAAAGGGTTGCCGCGCCTGTCTTGTTGCATTTTGCATGTCACTGGCTCTTTAATAGACCTGAAAAGTTTCGCTCAGTAATTTCCTTTTTCAGAATGTCGAAGTGTTCTGGGATCCTATTTAGCAGACAACCATGAGGGAAGGAGAAATTAGAGAGATAAATGAAGGTGTGAATGGAATGAATGATAGTGGAGTGAAACGTAAAACTAAAACTGCGAGTAGTGAACTTTGCGCTGAGGCAGAGAAGAAACTGAAAATTATCGCTGTTTCAAAACGTACACAACCAAAATTATTGTCCTGTCAGATGCTGGACCATTCTTCCTCACTTTCCAACATTCTTTTCCCCACCCTCCTCTCTCTCTCTCTCTCTCTCTCTCTCTCTCTCTCTCTCTCTCTCTCTCTCTCTCTCTCTCTCTCTCTCTCTCGCTCTCTCGCTCTCTCGCTCTCTCTCTCTCTCTCTCTCTCTCTCGCTCTCTCTCTCTCTCTCTCTCTCTCTCTCTCTCTCTCTCTCTCTCTCTCTCTCTCTCTCTCTCTCTCTCTCTCTCTCTCTCTCTCTCTCTCTCTCTCTATATATATATATATATATATATATATATATATATATATATATATATATATATATATATATATATATATATATATATATATATATATTTAACACACACACACACACACACACACACACACACACACACACACAGTGATGTCATCAGATTCACCTGTAGTGCTAAACTTACTTGCTTTCGTACGTCCTCATCTCATATACATTCTCCGTTGTCTGTCTCTCCCTTTCCTCTCTCATCTCATTTTTCCAAGGTTTTCCTTCATCTTCCCTGTCTCTCTGCAAGTCTTTCTTCCATTTCCTTTTGGTCCTCATCATAATTTTTCCCTTTCCATGTCTTCCCTCTTTCCTTCTTTTCGTGCCACCTTTTCCTCTTCAGCTTTCTAAGGAAGCATTTATTTTCTGCACTGTAAACACATTGGCGCGCTTGTGTGTGTGTGTGTGTGTGTGTGTGTGTGTGTGTGTGTGTGTGTGTGTGTGTGTGTGTGTGTGTGCTAATTTTTAACAAATTTTATCACAAATCGTTAACATTTTAACCACAGTTTTATATAATTTATTTTCTTTTCGGAAAGGCTGCATTTTCCCAAATACTGAATAAACACTACTGTTAGAAGAACATAAAGGGAGAAATATCTCGTTATGTGACCGGTTGAGTGAAACAAATATTTTTTTCTTTTTAAACTTTCTTGGAAAGGAGTAGGAGTCCTGACGTGCAATATTTTCCCCTGTGTGAAATTGGTCTGCTTAGTATTGGAAGCGAGCGGCGCTAGATTGGCTGGGCCCGTGAGGACAGCTTTCGAAGAGATTAAAAGTTTTGATGGTGTAATGATATCACGGTGAATATATTGTCCACACGCCTGCATCCTAAACTTATCCCCATAAAATATATTGTCATTGAAACTTGTCTTTCCGAAATTTGTCTTTCCGCGGACCTAATGTTGATCTTTCATCGCTATTACTTTGATTGGCTAAGGACTACTGGCTGCAGGCGTGGCAGTTCATGTTTCAAGCACCAACTATCATCACAACTCTTCCCTTTCCAGTTTTTACTCAGATTCTTTTCAGTAACGTGTGACTTTTAAAATCTCCCTCACCCTTTTTCATTACATTTTTCTTTATCCAAACACTTCTCAATTTATTGCAAAACCAGTGCAATTTTACGCAGTCACAAGGCAGTCCACAACCCTCTTGGATCCACCACGCTCCCCTACCCCTCACAGAACAAGCCTTTATCGTTCCCTTTGTACTATTCCCGCACAGACACACACCGCTCCATAACTTCACTCTCCTATAACACTCACCACCTGTCCATATGCACCAGTACTCCCTCTTTCACACGTCCATCTTCCTGCAAATTGTAATTCGTTTTTACTTTCTTCACTTTGTCCTCCTCGTGCCTGTCGCCTCACCATTCATGCACTCGCGACTTCCCTTCCCTTCACTCCATCCTTCCCTGCCTTTCCATCAATCTCACCGTCCAGAAGTAGTCGTTACACGCTATTTATTACATTTTGATTACTATGTCCCACCTTCTATCATAATAATTGGGTGACTTGGCCGTGAAAAATGATGCGGGCAGAGGCAGGAGAATAGCGCCGGCGAGGAACAACGGAGGCGGGTCTGGATTAGGTTTTTGTCCTCACTCTTCCTTGTGATATTAAAGGTGTGTTCTGGCGGCTGTGGAGGACAGGCGGAGACTCGTTTTTATGACGTGATGAATCGAAGCCTCCTGTGTCACAGTCATCTCCTCTACCTCATTTTGGGGAGCAAATGTGGGGAATATTTTTTTTCGTGTTATTTCCGGCGAGGCGTTATTCAAAATTATATGAAGGAAAAAAAACTAGAGATTCATCTGAGGGACAAGGAAATGTATATAATTCTATGAAGTCGTCTTTTAATGGAATTTTGAGTCAATATTACATTATATAGTTCATTAGTGCTGCTCAAGGGAAATGTCTAGTGGGGTTCGCATCGCTCGCTGTCACAGGAAAGCAAGTGAATATTGTATCTAATTTATTTCTCTTGCAAGCAACACGTATCCAGACATTTCCACGAGTGTCGCTAATGAACGCAAACCCACACCTACACAACGGTATACACGAACGCTTTTGTACTGAATGCATGAGCGCAGTTACACACACACACACACACACACACACACACTGCTAATCTTAATGGATATCAGAACTTTAGAGAACAAAGAGAAAATAGTTTGTGTGTGTGTGTGTGTGTGTGTGTGTGTGTGTGTGTGTGTGTGTGTGTGTGTGTGTGAGTGTGTATCTAGTTACAGTATATAGGATTTGAGCTAAGGTTGTTATGTGTTGTCTCCATTATTGATTTTATCAAATTCAGTTCTAGACTCAATGACCTGTCTCTGTGTGTGTGTGTGTGTGTGTGTGTGTGTGTGTGTATGTGTATGTGTGCGCGCGTGTGCGTGTGTGTGTGCGCGCGCGCGCCCCGCGCATGTTCTAGAGCAATTACAAGATACAGTGTGCTTGGTTGTATAACGCCTGAAGAATTTTTTTATATTTATTTTATTTCTCTTACCTTTATTTTTTACAGTAATGGCTACACAGTTTTGTTTCGTGTGCTGACATCACCACACACTGAGCTTTTAAAGCTTCGTGTTGAGTGAAGTTCACATTCCCGAGCAGACCAATGAAGTGGCAGGGTGTCACCGCAATCAACAGCTTTCTAGGAATCTGGTCTCTCGAAATTCCCGCGGTTTCGGTTTTCACTTCTCAGTAATCACCACTGCACATTTTCTCTAAATTGGAGTTGAAGCGGTGTTAACACTCAGCTGAACAGACAAACAGGCAAAGAAATACACAGGCAAATACTCATCTTTGGTGTATATTGTTCATGATAATGCTAGATTGTTGTGTATCGCTGAACTTTTCAGAATGAATTTTGTTTCTAAGATTTCATTTCATTACAAAGTCCTGCAGGAGTACTTTCTTTCGCTGGCGGTACATGTACAAAAGCGTACACAGGGAGTTTATTTAGTTAATAACACCGGACTATCCCTGAATATATTTAGGCATAAGCTGCAGGTAGAATACCTTCTCATCACCATTCAGGCTACTTCTCCGCGTAAGATTAGCAACTAGAGCGAGAAAGTAACTTCTCTATGTATTTTTTTTCCAAAAACATATTTAGTAAATTCAGGGATCTTGCTTGATTACCTAGTAGTAATTTCCAAGCTTTCCCTCGTCATGTCATTGTACCTGAATAGATACGAAACAAAGGAAAAATGCATATTCTTTATATTTCGCGGGTTGTGACTATGCTGTGCGTGACTACCACCACTCTCACACTGTCAAACAATTGGGCTGCACCTTACACAGTGCAGGGTAGTGGCGTGGATGATGGAGGCGGTGGCATGGTGCAGCTGGGGTGTGTTTGCTAAGGGAAAACTATTGCAGGCGAGAGAAGCACCAGAGCCAGGAATGTGCGCAGTGTATCCTGGTGGTGGTGTAAGCGTGCATGGTGTGCTGCCTTACAGATAATATGGTAAAGATGTGTGTGTGTGTGTGTGTGTGTGTGTGTGTGTGTGTGTGTGTGTGTGTGTTTTAACGATGATGCAAATGGACTTGAGGGAGCAGATGGGCAAACTGTGCAATCTGGCGATTTCACATTCTGTCCTGCAAGCCACGATAATGACAGTTAATTAATGACCATAACTGTCAGCGAGAAATCTGAAACAACCTTACGAGTAAACAGGTAAACTTTTAGAATACTTAAACCAAACACAAATATCTAATTCCAATCATATCCTCGTAAACCTAAGCATAATATCCTGCGATAATATATCAGTACTTAATGGATCTAAATGGAATACTAAACGCAATATAATGATTTAACCTGTTAGTAGCTTCATTATGATTCAAGTTTAGTACGTCCTCATCTATCACACTTGATCTTCACATGAAACGCTAATGCCAGATCGAGTCGCACGGAGCGTCAGGGCATCATTACCGCCCCAAAGTGAAGAGAAAACTGCTTTTTGCATCACTTTCCTTACGGATATTCAAATTAGCTAGTCTGATTAATGCAGAATTGAAGCGTTTGATGTGCAACTTCAAGAACTAGTCAAGAAGAGAGAGAGAGAGAGAGAGAGAGAGAGAGGAGAGAGATGAGAGAGAGAGAGAGAGAGAGAGAGAGAGAGAGAGAGAGAGAGAGGAGAGAGAGAGAGAGAGAGAGAGAGAGAGAGAGAGAGAGAATCATTCACACACACACACACACACACACACACACACACACAACACACACACACACACACACACACACACACACACACACACACACACACACACACACACCACTGACAAAATTACTCTCCCTAAAAAAGAGGAAAAGAAAAACTGGTAGGCAACATCAAGGAAGAAAGAAAGACAAGGCAGAAAAAAGACAAAAGAAACTGCCGAGACAGGAACTGTAACATAAGGAAAAAAAAACTGACAAACACATGAAACATACTCGTAATAGACACGGGCAGAGAGAGAGAGAGAGAGAGAGAGAGAGAGAGAGAGAGAGAGAGAGAGAGGAGAGAGAGAGAGAGAGAGAGAGAGAGAGACAGATAGACAGACAGACAGACATAGGCAAACAGTAGAATCAAACAGATAGAGAAACATAGACAGACAAAATATAGAAGAAAATACAAAGGTAATCCAAGAGACGCCAGAAATTCACCCTGATAAACCTGAAGAAGATGTCCTCGCACGCTCACACAGGAAAAAATAAAAACACGAAACTCAATAAGATATACGAAACGCAAGGAAGGAAGAAAAAAAAGGAGGTGAAATCAGAGTGGAGTGAGTGGATGGGAGTGTGGGTGCCGGGGACGACGCTGCATTCTTGCCGCATTTCCTTCGGCCAGTAGTAACGAGTATTTTGTAGACGGCTCATAAGACTTGGGCTGGGTGGGGGGGGAGAGCCATCTATACTGTTGAGGGAAAAATATGCGCACATTTTCAGTGTCGGCAGCGTCTTGCACCTCAGAGACTCACTGTCCACGGCGCTCTTCACGACACTTGGCCGGCGACCCTAAAGGTGGAGTGCCTTGGACAGCTTCTACTTGGAGTCTCGCGACGCGTGAAAGAAACTGTGGGACACCATTAGCCCGAAGCCCGATGCCAGTCTGCCACAGAGTTGTGTGTCCCCTGAAGAGACGATCCGGGGTGTGTGTGTGTGTGTGTGTGTGTGTGTGTGTGTGTGTGTGTGTGTGTGTGTGTGTGTGTGTGTGTGTGTGTGTGTGTGTGTGTGTGTGTGTGTGTGTGTGTGTCTGTGTGTCTATGTGTGTGCGTGAAACGTGAACTTTGCGCTGAGGCAGAGAAGGAACTGAAAATTATCGGTGTTTCAAAAACGTACACACCCAAATTATTATCCTGTCAGATGCTGGACCATTCTTCCTCACTTTCCAACATTCTTTCCCCCACCCTCTCTCTCTCTCTCTCTCTCTCTCTCTCTCTCTCTCTCTCTCTCTCTCTCTCTCTCTCTCTCTCTCTCTCTCTCTCTGTAGCTAGTTCAATTTCCCTTTAGCGTTGGTCATTAACTGCAACCCTGAAGTGTATGGCGCTGCCAGCTCCGTTTATTCCTATGAGGGATTCAAATTATCTCTGAAGACTGAAATGGAATTTATATATAGACGTGTGTGTGTATATGAGAGAGAGAGAGAGAGAGAGAGAGAGAGAGAGAGAGAGAGAGAGAGAGGAGAGAGAGAGAGAGAGAGAGAGAGAGAGAGAGAAAGAGAGAGAATGGGGGGGATTGAGTTTTGTTGATAAATGAATTTTTGCGATGAACCTTTCCTCGTTTCTTAAATCTTCATCACTACATGATTACATTATCATAATAATATTTATGGAGAAATAACTTTTCATCTTCGCAGAGCGCGTATAAAACATTATTACTTTTTCAGCCATATGATAATCATAAAGAAAAACTTGTATATTACGCACGTAGGGAACATGAATCATTTAGGTAAAACTTCTACAAAATCAGGATGTATTATTTCATAAGCTCTCACTCAGAACTTGAAAACATTATATAAATCGAACACATGGAATTAAACCATCCAGCAAAGACCACCAGCAGCACACCGGTGGCCAGCCATCGGGTGCAGCAGGACCCGAGTGTGCCATTACGTGATTCGTCATACTCACACGACCCCCGAGAGTCATTTTGCCTCGTGTGCTGCCTTGAGATCAGAATTTATTTGAACTTGTAATACGTATCTAACTTAGCACAAGAACAACAACAAAACTGCCTTTGGAACTAACCACAGACAATGAATGGCCAGGTCTCTCCGGTCTTCTGGGATATTGTTTACCTGAGCCTGCCGTTAATTAATTCACCGAAGTGTGTTTTCGCAGGGACATAATGGAACCTTTAAGGAACATAAAGGGAAATGGGGCCCCTAAAGTTCAGAAAGTGTTCTTTGTTGGTTTTCTTTAATGATATCCTTTAATCATATTTCTTTGATAATAAGCGGCATAATTGAAATTTGAAAGTACCTCCCACCCTCTATTCTCTCTCTCTCTCTCTCTCTCTCTCTCTCTCTCTCTCTCTCTCTCTCTCTCTCTCTCTCTCTCTCTCTCTCTCTCTCTCTCTCTCACACTTTTATAAGCCGTATCTAGTTTACTTATCAGTTTCCATTTCCACCCATAAAACTTCCTCTAGCAATCAGCTTTATAGCAAAACAATCCTCTTAAAATTCCATATAAGCACTGAAGAGAATTTCATTGCAAATCACGGACTGAAAAAGGCAGTTTTCAAGTAATTACCCGCCCTGAAAGACACCTCATGCATTTTCCTTCCAGACGGACACGTTGTTCAATACATTCCACCCGCTATTACCGGTAGGATTCCAATAACAAGAGCCACTTAGACGGTGAGTTAATAAAATCGTTGTCCCTGGCGACCCAACACGCTCACCTATATCAGTGATTTTCCTTTCTTTTGTTAATTTTGTAAAGGATAATGTTGTACTGTGCTGTTTTTTTTTTTTTTTTCAGATAGCTACGTTTGAAAAGAATTGCATAAAACAAGGATTTCGCGCTCATACATATGATAAATATTCTTGGCAGATCTTTGAAAGTAAAATATATTCCTCTGTCCCCAGGTCTTCCTTTGTGTGTGTGTGTGTGTGTGTGTGTGTGTGTGTGTGTGTGTGTGTGTGTGTGTGTGTTTGTGTGTGTGTGAACTGTATATATTTTGCAAATCCACCCCCACCCAACGCGCGCACACAGATCTCACGACGCTAAAGATTTTTTTTTGTACTGATGAGCGAGCAGTTACTGTCCTCCCTACGCAGGATGATGCGGTGTGTGGTGTGTGAGAGGTGACACCCTCACCTATGGATCGGGTTATCATGAGCGCCAATCTCTCTCCGGGAGGTTGTAGCTGGCGGTCACGAGTTCAGCACGTGATAATCAAGCCCGTCATGAAGCCTCCCCTTCCCCCCCCACACACATACACACACGGTTGGGGATAGATGAATACTTCTTACCTTAGCGTACTTGGTGGCATAATATAAGGATCTTCAAGCTATTATTACAATGTATGCCCTCTGAAAAGCTTCGAAGTCTAGCTTATTGTAAGTAAAAATTCGCTCCACTGATACAGTATCTGGTCAAGTGGCATCTGATGTAATACACGGACTGCCTGGCTAAGACCGACTTGTAATTCTGAAAATCGGTGACGATCTGCATTAGTACGGTAGAAATAAGAAATTCGGAAGAGAATTTAAGTACATAGAATTAGGAAGACAAAGTAAGTATGATGGAATCACGGGCAACAGAAATATATGACCACACAACAGATTTTTGTTCTTCCTTGGTTGTAAAATAAACTTTTTTAGAAACACTTTTAAGGGAACAGCCGTCGAAGTCCTTAAAACTTCATCAGGCGTGACGGCAGCACGTGACTTGCTGACTTCAAATTTTTAGCTGTAGTGGTCGTGGCGGAGAGGAGAGGGTGGGAGTCAAAGTTTGGGTTCGTAACATTATTGTAAGTAATCCCAAGCTTGTGCCGCAAAGCGTGGCCCTGAAGCTCCACCTTTTTTGCTTTCAGACATAAATGTTTTACTTCCACTACATATGCCTGTGACCTCCAGGTAGATGTGCACTGTCAGTCTTTTTCTTTCAGCTGTGATCTCGAACCAAAGTTATTGTAAAGCAGTTTTTCTTTTTCCTGTTTTCTTCTCTGGTGCTAAATGGGGAAAGGGAAATTTTGTTGAACTGTTCTCCTACGACAGTTGTCTCGGAAAATGTTTAAGCTGTGGTGGGCAAGGAAAATAATTTTCTCAACAGAACTTATCAAACTCGCTTGACTACAAGAGTGAACAGTTTGTCGATATCTGCGCCGTGTTATATTGTCATGACTTCAACTAAAATTCTGTCCTTCTTCTTCTTCTTCTTCTTCTTCTTCTTCTTCTTCTTCTTCTTCTTCTTCTTCTTCTTCTTCTTCTTCTCCTTCTTCTTCTCCTTCTCCTCCTTCTCCCTTCTTCTTCTTCCTCTTCCTCTTCCTCTTCTTCTTAGCACATTTTTTAACATTTTAACGTTTTTTAACATTTCCAGATATTTTTCAGCTTGCCGTTAGTGACTGGGGAACATAAACATCTGCAATAAAGACCTACGTATGCTTAATGATTCAAAAGCACGCTAGAGTAACCCGCTATTAATTATTTACAGTACCAAAGTGAAGCACCTGTCAGCACATAACAGCATGAAGATACTTAGCATACAAAGAAAATGCTCATTCACGCAAAACAAAGGAGGAGGGGAGAGGGAGCAGCTTAATTATGATGCTGATCAGATTAAGACAAATGATGCAACTTTTAGGGTGAGAGGAGGGTTCCTGTACGTGGAGGAAGGGAGAGGAGAGAGGACTGTTCCTATTTCCCTCTCTCCCAGCTATAATAGGAAAAAAAAAAGTCATGGGGAGCCCTTATGCCTCTAATAAAGACAAGGTAGGAAAGGGTTGACAGCTGTGAAAGAAGACTAACATTTTGTCAGGTGTGAGGATTCAACGTTTTAATTCTTCCGGTGAAACTCCTGGAGAAATTATACAAATGAGCGAAAAAAGTGTGAAAGCGAGAAAATTTTAATGTAACAAAGCTTGAAATCTTAGTTTAGCAAATTTCGTTTGGAAGATGAACGCAGTATCTTTTATTATACTACACTTTTATATTTCTCTCTAATGTATTTGGTATTTCATTTTGTTTACATAATAAGAAGAGTTTTCTTTACTCGTTGGGCTAAGCCTGCATATTTTGCATAAATTAGTAAATAATTACATTCCTTGCTTAAAGGATACTTTTCTTTTCCTCTTTGTACGATTTTACAACGCTAATGTTTTCGGTATTTCTGTTGGGCTTTTGTTGGGATACGGGATAACTAAACCTTGAAAAAATGCTTATGGAAAAATGGATATGAAATATATGTTACGTATTATTTTTATGATTTTTTATACTTTTCGTTACCTTTTTCTAATGCAGAAGTTAATGTATCTTTTTTTTATGTCCATGGTAGCGGTGGGCATATAAATAACTAACATCTGCATGAAATATTTCCTTTGATGTTCGAATTAAATATTCTTCATACTTTGTAATTAATGTAACTATGAAATTAGGCACTCAGTAATAACAGAAGACTTTTACACCTTTCATACAAGGCCAAGTGCTTTGTGTCTTTTGCTAATGAACACTTCGAACATGACATGTTACCGACCTACTTTTGTGGATATTGACTTACCAACAATATTAAAACTGAAAGTGGATCAACAGATGTGGAGGCATATTCGTGTCCTAAACAGAATCTGAACTGTGCTCTGTAACCAAACCAGGACCAGAAGATATTGAAAAAATACGTACTAGTTCTTTCCTATGAGTGAGTTGCTCCTTTTAGAAAACACGTGCTGCTTTAAACTTTCTCCACACAAAAGACGCCCAACCTCTGTATGGATCACCGGCTGGGAACAACGGGCAACACTAAATAGTCCATAAAAAAAACTATTCCCCTCCTTTACGTGTCCTGTGCATCATAGGGTGACAGAGGCAGCGTGCTTGTTAACGCGTGGCAAGACTGTGGAAGTGCTTGTTTCCCTGGGAATAGTGCCAGTCGCGGCAGTTGTACAGTACGTGCATTGAAACAAAAAAAGTTTTCTTTCTATTATTTTTATACCAGGCTCAGAGAAATTTCTTTTCCTTTTTTTTTTAATGCATGCGTAGGAAACTGGCTAAGGATTACGAAAAACATAAAAATAAGCCAGTTGGTCGAGCGTTCTAATAGCAAACGGTTTCTCTTTTCTTCTCTTATGGGAAAAGGAGCCCCAGGTGGCGGGGTGTGTGTCGCCGGGGAGATGTAGCTCCATGTAGTGTGGGTGGCGGGGACTCGGCCCTATTTTGACATGTAAAGGATGTGAGTCCTCTGAAGGGTCTGGCCGCCCATCTACCCTCACTATCCCTCCATAGGATCGCCTCTGCCGCGGGAATTGGAAGGCTTTGAGTTGAATGTAGAGTGAAAATGATAGTAGAAGAAAGCTGTTGAAAGGTTTTCGACATTGATATCAGAGGAAGTAGTGTCTTCAAGCGGTTCAGTGTGAAGTAGCAGTAGAAGCTTCTGGCATTTCAGTGGGCATTTTTTTTTTATTAGATTTTTGTTGCCCTTGGCCAGTATCCTTCCTACATAAAAAAAAAAAAAAAATACTTGTCACTTCATTCATTTTTAGAGGCAGTATTTCGGAAATGCACTTGCTTAGATGTGCGATTCTGTTTTAAAGGAACTGCATTTTGAATCAAGAAAGCTTGCTAAATAGAAAAGAATTATGCTGTTTATCTTATAGATAATAACAGCAGCAATAAACAGCATGAAAGAAATAAGACCCACTAATGCAGCTGTATCAATTTCCGCTTTGTTTGGCATTGCAGAGCATACCGCCTGAATGATGGAAGGAAGGAAGCTAAGCAAGAAGAAGAGAAAAGAGAAAGCTAATTTGAGGCAAAAACGGAGCTGAGCAGTAAATTCGGCTGTCACGGATGAAATATGGATGAAAACCATATCCCAGGAGCAACACCAGGCAAACATATGACTTTGCTATCTGAAATCACTCCCTAAAATCGTGTGTCTTCTCTCTCCTCCATAACTGCCTTCCCTCCTTCATTCCGTCCATATATCAGTGGCCTACCCTGCAATCCGAGACGCCTCAAAGGGAATTGCCTCCTTTGCAGCTTGATATGTTGGGCAAACAATTCACGTCGATCTACGAGTAGCCTGCACTTCACTACTAAAGAGCGGCGCCGGCCAAGCTATGGTGCATCGGTGGGATATTGTTGACTCTTGCGTCTTGTAGCCTGAGACCTGCATCGTTCTACATTTAGCCCAAAGCTGAAATGTCACGGTCACGAAATTTAAATAAGTTACATATCCGTCAAATCCAGCAAATATGAATGTTAGGTTTTGTACCACGAGACCTGTGTTGTTCTAAAATTAACAAAATTGAAAAATTACAGTTACAAAACCGATTACAGTCAAATTATTTGAGATTTAAGTTTATTTTTTCCTTTTCTTTGAATTTTTAGAATATGTTCTCCGTTTATCATTGCAATGTAGAACAGGTGTAAATAACATTATATTTGTATCTTTGAACGATATGATATTCAAATTTCTTCGGTGTGACCATCATAAATTAACAAATGCGCATTATAATCTTTATGACGAGAGAGAGAGAGAGAGAGAGAGAGAGAGAGAGAGAGAGAGAGAGAGAGAGAGAGAGAGAGAGAGAGAGAGAGAGTTGTTGGTATAAGTCGAAGTTATGTGAGTACTTTGCATTTTGTACAGTTAAGTCCGTTTGTTGGACTATGCTATGAAAATGAAATGACACTTTTTAGTATTATTCGTGTGTAGAATGCTCTGACAAGTGTGCTCCGGTGACACATAATCATGCATGGGAGATACACGAGTACCTGCATTAGTGTACCATAGCAGTACGCCGGATGACTTACCGTGTGGACGTTATGAGTACTGTCAATGTTTGTGTGGTGTTGGCGTGCACGGTTATTGGTGTTCGTGTAGTTGTAAGCAATACTGTATAGAACCATAACTTAACCCCGTGCGTGCGTTTGTACTATACAGGTTAGATGGTGGTGGAATGCATACTAAATGTTCCTGGATTAGCTCGTTAGATCTCCCATGTCATTATCTCTTCAGAAATCCCATGAAATTACAGCACTTGAAAGCCACCTCTCCTCATCAGCAGTGAAGTTCGTCTATTACACTAATGGGATTCTACGTAACTGACTGAGTAATATATATATATATATATATATATATATATATATATATATATATATATATATATATATATATATATATATATATATATATATATATATATATATATATATATATATATATACATATATATATATATATATATATATATATATATATATATATATATATATATATATATATATATATATATATATATATATATATATATATATATATATATATATATATATATATATATATATATACATATATATATATATACTGAGATATACAGTTTCAAGGTATAGACTCGCGATAATTAAGGGAATATTTATAAGTATATTTTGACATAATCTTTTTATTTGTTTCGATGTTGCAGTTAGTAATGAGTTGTGAATACACAATTTATTTTAATATTGGTGGTCGTTATTTAATCCTTCCACGCCTGCACATTATCTTTCCATAATCACTCACTTTTTTATACACATTTCTGTGCTAAGCTATTTAAGCACGTAGTTTTATAGCTTAGAAAGGAGATTAACTTTCTATTGGCCTTTTTTTTTTTTTCTGAATGTCCAAGGAATAATTTTTTAAGTGCTCAAAATGATTAGAAAAATTACCATGCCACTAAAAATACTAACAAAGTCGTATATCCGTTAATGCAGCAAATATATACATACATTACAGATCTCTAAAAGCCAATAAGCAGAACAGCATTTGGTGAGCAGAGGCGCATCCTGAAAGATTGATCCTTCTGAAAAGTGAACTCCAAATTCTTCAACTGGAAGACAGAATACCTTATTAATTTTCCTTATCACTGAGAATGGATATTGTGTTCGATAGGTGCCATCGTTCACTTTTTAAAGGCGGTGGTGTGTGTGTGTGTGTGTGTGTGTGTGTGTGTGTGTGTGTGTGTGTGTGTGTGTGTGTGTGTGTGTGTGTGTGTATGTCCAAAAGCAGTTCTCCTCAATCTTGCCTGGATAACATTGGTGTTGATATTGTATTGAAAGAAGAAAAAAAAATCGTATTGTTCACATTTGAAAAGAAGAAATTGACAACGATAGCAACAACAACAACAACAACAACAACAAAAACAACAACAACAACAACGACAACAACTATATTATTCAACAACAACAACAACAACAACTATTATTATTATTATTATTATTATTATTATTATTATTATTATTATTACGATAATAATAATAATAATAATAATAATAATAATAATAATAATAATAATAATAATAACTAATAATAATAACAATAAAAGTACTAACACAAATAAAAAACAATAAATACACAAAAACATTCCAGTAGTTCAGGATTTGGTTCAAGAAAGGTTGTTTTCATGTTCGCTCCCTGCTCTCGGTCTGCAAACACATTTGGCCCGGGTAGCAGCAAGTCTGGCTTTGTTAGCCGAGCTTCAATTTCCCAAGTCTTGGATATTATCGATTTTCATTTATTGTCCGGCCAAAGAGAAGGGATTAACGTCACTTCAAATTTATTGGAAATGTCTTCACTTTTCGAAAAGCCGCTGTATTCTGTAGGTGCTGGGAAATTACTTTTTTTTTTTCTTTTCCTACTGAGAACAACTTTTTTTTCTGTCTTCACAGAAGACTTTGTTGTTTAAGTCGTATGCAAATAGCAAGTTTTATTAATTTCATGTGAAAGAAATAAGATGCAAATTTCCTTGATGCCTATTGACAGATCAGTCTTTTATCATTCCGGCCATCC